>NW_007360324.1:0-475708 GCF_000271585.1 Trametes versicolor FP-101664 SS1
GGACTGCTCACCCCAGGTTCCCAGACGCAGGGCCCCGAGTTGGCAGGGGTACGGCCTCCCTTCAGACCCCAGGCAGGGCAATCGGGCGCCGAGCCGGTCGACTTCGCCTCTGCCAGTGCCGTTTCCCCCGTCACAGCCGCCGGTCCGCGGCGCAAGTCGTACAGCCTCCGAACACTCGAGAACTGGTTCGTATTCCGGCTCTACGCCCACCTCGGAGACCTCGAACAAGCCGCTGCCACGACCACGCACAGGCAACGGCGCGCACCCTTACGCGACCTCGCAGTTGCAACAGGCGCATGGGCTCTCCCCTATCGCAGAGTCGTTCTCGTCAGGGCGCAGGGATGCGTACAGGAACCTTAACGACTTCCGACCAGGCACGCCGTCCTCGCGCAGCAATCCCTCACTTGACGACCTGCGTCGGAAGCTGATTAAGTTCACGCTGCCCGAGGAAGGCAAGACCACGACATTAAACGTCGCCGATTGCTCCGGTGGCGTCGAGGTCTTGACGAAGGCGCTCAAGAAATTCGGAAAGCTCGGGCCGGAGAGCTCGGAGTCCGTCGAGTCCGACGATGGGGGGCTCAGCGTCGACGGTTGGGGCGCGTTCTCGGAGTGGGGGATGCCTGAGGCGCAAAGTACGTGTGCTGTAGTAATGCCTATATGTGCAACACAGTCTGACAATAGTTTGCAGGGAGTCCGCTTAGCGAGGCAGAGATCGTGGAGTTGTGCCACAAATCCCCAGACGATCCAGCGCGCGTACACGGCTTCACGTTGCGCAAGACACTACGGGCGAGACGCGGATACGGCTCTCCCTCACTTACCGTATCGGACGAGGACGAAGATCCGCTCGACAGGGCGTTGGCGGCAGAGCCTCCGGTCTACACGAAGGCGATGAAGCGCGCGAGCTCCGTCAGCATCCTCAGCGGGCTCGGCGTGCCTATCCCACCACCGAAGACGGACGTCGCAGAGCCCGAAGCGCAGGCGTCGGGGAGTCCAACGAACAGCCAGAAGGGCCCGAACAAGCTGCGCAATTTCTTCGGGCAGCGCCCGCCGAGCGAGTTGATCACAACACACCTCGCCGCGTACTTCCCGTTCACGGAGAAGAAGGTGCTGGAGCGCACGCGCCGCCAGAGCATGATGCGCCAGAGCGGCGTGCCCGGGCGTCGGGACAGCATTATCTCGTTCAGCATGCCGTCGCAGTCGCGCTTCAGTGTGAGCACGCTCGGCTCGCAGCGCACAGCCTCCCCGCGCGCGTCGATGTCTTCGTCGTCTATGACCGCGGTCGAGCGCGCGCCGTCGCCGTACTCGTCCCAGGACTACGACGACGCCGAGGCACCGAAGATCGAGGAGCCGCCACGATTGTCGCTGTCCACGGACGACGGAAACTCTGTCGACATCAACGTACCAGATGTCACGAGCCCGCACCTGCTGCCACCAGTGGCCTTCCCCTCGGAGTCGCTGTCAGAATCACTCAACCTATCTGACAGCCAGGGCTCCATCCGCTCGTCAAGACGCCTCTCCACTGCGTCGAAGCGGATGAGCTATATCACTGAGCTGCGCAGCAAGCGTGACCGGTCGGATACCGCCAGCTTGATGACAGTCGACGAGATTACCGCAGAAGTCGAGAGCAGACAGGAGGCCGCGAAGTCTGGGGACTCGGATGAGTGGACGAAGGTGGACATGCCTGATAACGCGGACCGCGAGAGCATACGGGCGCCTGAAGACGAGGAGGACGAGGAGGAACTCAGCGAGGAAGAAGAGGAAGAAGACGAGGAGGGCGAGGAGACGGCCACGGATGAGGACGAACCGGGCAAGGCTATAACGTCCACAAACAGTAAGCGGCTTTATAGACGGGATCGCCACAATGCGAGACTGACAGCGTCCTTCCAGGCGAACGTACAATTAAGTGGATCAAGGGCGCACTCATCGGCGCTGGTTCCTTTGGAAAGGTCTACCTTGGCATGGACGCCGCCACCGGTCTACTCATGGCTGTCAAACAAGTCGAGCTGCCCACGGGTTCGGCTCCGAACGAGGAACGGAAGAAGTCCATGCTCAGCGCGCTCGAGCGCGAGATCGAGCTTCTTCGGGACCTACAACACGAGAACATCGTCCAGTACCATTGTAGGTATTCCCACTCCCAAATATGTTCCGCCGCTAATTGCGCTTGTAGCTTCTTGTATCGATGACGACCACCTCAACATCTTCCTGGAGTACGTTCCGGGCGGTTCGGTTACCTCATTGCTCAGGAATTACGGCGCGTTCGAAGAGCCCCTTGTACGCAACTGGGTCCGGCAGATTCTGCTCGGGCTCAACTATCTGCACTCGCGTGACATCATCCACCGCGACATCAAGGGCGCAAACATGCTCGTTGACAACAAGGGCGGCATCAAGATCTCCGACTTCGGCATTTCCAAGAAGGTCGAGGACAGTAAGTGACCGAGATTCCAAGCTGTCACGAACCGCTCCTGACGTTGCGGCGTTAGATCTGCTCCCTGGTCACCGCGCACACAGGCCTTCCCTGCAAGGCTCGGTGTTCTGGATGGCGCCCGAGGTCGTGCAGCAGAAGGCGTACACCTTCAAGGCCGATATCTGGAGCGTCGGCTGCCTCGTCGTCGAGATGCTCACGGGCGAGCACCCGTGGCCGACCCTCTCGCAGATGCAGGCCATTTTCAAGGTATGTAGATCCTCGCGCGCAAGTTGGTAGTTCGTACACGGTGGCTGACGTGATGTGCAGGTCGGATCGGCGAAGGCGAAGCCCACGATACCCCCGGACATCTCTGCGGAAGCGGTCGACTTCCTCGAGAAGACGTTCGAGCTCGACCACGAGCTGCGGCCGTCGGCCGCTGAGCTCTTCAAGCACCCATGGGTCGCGAACCAGCCGTCGCCGTTCGGCTGATCTCCGCCCGCTCGCCCGTGTTTTGTTGTTACGCCCTCTCACGCGCATGGGCCCGGCTCCCTATTTTATATCTAGCAGCATATCTAGTCACGCAGGTCGGGTGTGTTTCTGTACTTCTTCTCGGAGTCATGCTTTGTAATACGGTCGAGCTCTGGAATGTCATCATGTTGTTCACTCGTCGCCCTCCTGCTCCCGCTTGCGCTTCGCCGCGGGCTTGGCCCCTGGGCCCCAGTTCGGCGCCGGGTTTTGCTGGTAGCGGACGAGTTTCACCTTTGACGACGCAGTCACCGACTCTGGATGCCGCTTGAAGTTGGCCTCCGTCCTGCGAAGGGTGAGCACAAAAACATTTACCCAAAAGTGCAGAGTAACGCACCTCGCCTCTTTGCCGAGCAGTACACGAGTTGGCGAGTTCTCGGCCACCTTGTCCATCCTGACCGGATGCGTTTTGACCCACGAGCGGAAGATGTCGTGAATGTCTGTGTACGTAGCGGTGGTTTTGAGTGACCCTGCACAGGCGTGCGAGCGCGATATCTTGTGGCCGGCGTTGAGCAACGCCGAACTGCACAAAAAAAGCGGATAAATCAGTTCTCCGAGCATGGTCTCCATTGCAAGGCACATACGCGGTATCATCCAAGCTCGGGCATATGCAGTGGAAATGGCTTGCGATTTTCGAAGGCGTGAAGTAAAAGGGAGTCTCCAACTCCTATACTCGAGGTCAGTCTCTAAACCCTCGTTACCGCATAGTGCGACGGACCTCCTTCGCAACCGTAAGCATACCCTTCATCCTTGCGGAGGTACCGTACTTGTCCTCATTCTCTTCCACGTGGCTGAGAACGCTGGTGATGAACTCCTTGTTATGAATGGGTCCCGACCACATCGGTCCCGCCACCTAGTGAGGATTGTTAAGACTATCGGAACTGGATAGGACATGAGGCTCACTCACATGGAGGGCAGAGTTGCACTCCGGACACCGCTCAGACACAGGCGGGCCTGATTGCACCTTGAAGTGCAATGATGCGTTACCCTTTGCGCTGACCTGTTCGGTCACGCGACCCAGGGGCTGCTCATAGAAAGACTGGCAGCCGCTGCAAACATGGTATATCGCGGTCTTGCTACGATGTCAGTTGTGGTGTGAATCGACGACGTTTAAGCGGCGCTGGGCATACCTGAACGCTTTCTTTACCTCGATGGGGGAGGTATATACGCGCACGAAAAGACGCACGTAGAAGTCGATCGATAATGACAGGAGCGGTTGTATATAGCGACCGTATCGTGCCGCGGAGGTAGACAGCGTATGGAGAACGAGACGCAGTGCCTGCGAAGATATGTGAGGACATTAGTCCTGAACAAGAACGCTGCACGTACCGCTTCATGACAGTACTCAGCCTTGACGGGTGCACCTCCGTAGTTTGAGAAGCTGTGAAAGTGAGCATTCTTGCGGATTATATGAGACGCAGATGCACCCACCATTTTTCGGGATAATTAATGGTCGCGAGAACTGACATGTCTGTACATGTTACGCAAAGCAAGCCTACATAGCACTGTTAAACCTGCTTTGTACATGCCCTGTGCGAGAGACAAACCTCCGTCATTTACGCACTGCACAGCGCCATCGATGAACGGTGCTGCGGTGCCATATGGATCCAGGTCGACGACGTCCACACGGTTGCGTTCACTCCGGTGGTTGTACATTAAAGCGCTGTGATTCTCGGTCAGTATCCCGCCTACCGCGTCGTGCTTTCGACTTACCATGCATCACCTTCGTTCACGCGAACCTTGGCTGGCCGGACCTTGGGCTTATCGCCACTGCCCTCTTGTGCAGGCTCCTCCTTTTCGTGCAAGTCATTGAGTTCGATGTTCCGGCGCATAGCTTCCACGGCAGCAGGTGATAAGTCGTTTGCGATGACATGTCTGTTAGTGAATCAGAAGGTGTAAATATGGTGTACTCTTGAACATGAGCGTACGGACTTTACGAGAGGGATCTCGTGCGCATAACGGATCGAGCGTAGACCGGTCGCGGAGAGGGCTTCGAGAATGATGAACTGCTGGGGTTTGAACTGAGAGAACGTTAACCATTAGGGGGTTGTACTCTCTCCGATGCTGCAACCTCTCACCTCTGCCTGAGCCTGTGGTTTCGCGACAGCTTTCGAGGCGTCCTCTTCCGGGACAGCCGCCTCCTGTGGTGCACCAGCCTGCGCGTCCCCCTCAGCTACACCACACCCCTACTCGCATCCATGAGCGCACCCGCCCCAGTCAACCGCACGACTCACTCTTCAGCTTCTTCGCTTTGTGCCCGCCGCCGCCCCCACCCGCCGCCTGCCTCGCGCGGCGCTCCGCCCACTTGCGCTCCTTCTCCGCGGTCGCGGTCGCGCCCCACGTGCGGATGCACGCAACGCTCAGGTCGCGGTTGAACTCCTGCACCGGGTTCAGGAACGTGTCGTTGCCCGCGGCCGGGAGCAGGATCGCGGACGTGTTCTCCTTGTGCAGCGTGAAGCCCTCAGGCACCGTGAAACTCGCCGGCGCGCTCATAGTTCGCAGCTGCTGGTGAATGGCAAGGGTTCGCGAGTGTTTAAGGTGGTGGCACAGAGGCCGAGCCGGAAAGAGGTGGAATCGGGAAAGCCTGAGTACGAGCAGTTTTGCGGCGGGCGTTCAGTAGAACCTGCTCCAGAATTGAGCAGGGATAGACGCCCGCGCCCGCTCATCTTGTGCAAGTACTCCTAGCCGCGCGCCTGGTGGATAGGCGGCCCCGAGATGTAGGTAACGACGAATAGCGAAACCCTGACACGCCTTGCCGGGAGTCTAGCCAAAGCCTGTGTTATTACCGATGCACAACTGAATGTGTGTAGAGATACAGTGTTGTATGTATGCAGCCACCTCTCGAATGATTAACTACCTGTCTATAAACCAATGGTCCGAGTGCGACGCAGGGAAGAGTCCGACTGTCCAGTGAATGAGCGACCGACCCGCGCTGGCGGGCCATAAACGAGAGAGCGGGAAGAGAGAGCGTCCGAGTGCGCGGGTCCCAGGGCTCAGTACGAGAACTCCTCCGAGAAGAGCGTGATCGAGCCGCGCATATCGCCGCGCCTAATGCGCCCCGGGTTGATCTGCGCCGCAATAACCTTGCGAATCATCGCGTCCAGCGACGTGGGGCCGCAACCTAAAACACGCGTCAACAAATCGCCCGCAGCAGCACACATAACGCAACGAATATACTCACACGCGACGGCTACCGCGCCCTTTGCGCGCTCGACCTCGTCTGCCAGGATGCGGTCGAGCTTCGGCTTGCCCGGGCGCGCGCGCTCGGCGACGATACCGACGTCGTCGACCTCCGTGTCATCGAGGTCCAGACGCAGCTGCTCGCGCACGGCCTCTACGTCGCCACTGGGCACGAGCGCCGCGAAGCTGTCCGTGTCCGTCCAAACGCTGAGTCGTGACCGCGACCCGAAGCGCGACGCGGGTGTGATCGGCGTGTCGACAGACTGCTCTGAGAGCGCCTGCGACACCCGCCGCGACGCCGGGGTGCTCGCGCCGGCGCCGTAGCCGAGAGCGGAGAGGTTGCGCGAGTGTCGTGGCGAGGACAGTCCCGTGTCGCGGAACGGGTCGATGAGTGGATGCGCGCTATTTGGTGTGGCTGTCAGAGGTGTCGCTGTTATCGGTGTGAGGGGCCCGCGAGGGCTGGGAGGGGCGTCGGTAACGTTGATGTCGAGGTTCGGCCGCCGTGAGTTACTGCTCGCGTCTGTGTTGATAGGGGGTAGGGACGCGCGCACGAGCTGTGAGGAGGACTGTCCGGGGCTGTCGAACTGGAGCTCTGTGGCCTTGTAGATCAGCTCGTGCTTCGCCATGACCGCCATCGTCATCCTGCGTGTATTCCGCCGACGCGCCCTCCCCTCCTGCTTGACCGAGAGGTTGAACTGGGCCTCCCCAGGTAGCGCAGTGTCATTGTCGCCCTCGAAGTTCGTCAAGTCAAGGATGTGCTCTTCGTGGCCGAGCTCGCCTTCCTCCTCGTAACCGCCAGTGTAGTAGCTCAGGTCGACGTCGGTGTCTTCTCCGCTGTCTTCCGATGAGATGGACGAACGGGGGCTTGCTTCCTGGACGAAGACGGGGTGGGGAGGCTCCAGCTCCACGTTCTTCTCCGTCGGTTTCGGCGGCGGAACGAAGGATATTCGGGTGGGCGCTGGAGCTCGCTTGGGTGGGGGGACGGGCTTCACGTTCGTCACGAAAATGTCGATTTGGAGCTCGGACGTCGGCACGATATCCATGCATCGTCGCAGCACGGACGCGCACCACTGAACGTGTCCTGATTCGCATACATTAGCCTTATGCGAGAACCTCGAACAGACAGTGCACTTACCGAATTCTCGAACTAGCCATACAAACCGCACCCGAGTAGTCTTGAATCCGGGTTGCCCAAACCCGCCCTTCTTGCCTCCAAGGAACCGCCCGTCCCTTCCGGCCAAGCACAGACAGATGTACTGCAGAACCGAGAGCGCATAACTCACGCCCGACCCTCCCGCGACGATAAGAACGCTGGAATACTCGTTCCAGTGAGCCCGCGCAGACGACCCATACGGCCCGTCCACACAGGCGCGCAGCAGCACGCCGCGCCTGGGCATCTCGCAGCGTGGAAGGCCCTCGTCCCTCCGGAACTGCTGATTGCGTCCGGTCATGATTGCAACCGTGTCCCAGAGATCCTTCGTCCATCCGTTTTTCGCACGGATAAGGAAGACGAGCACCCTGCCGTCGGCCTGCGCGTTCTGCTCATCACAGATTGACGCCGCCGTGAACGGATGGGTGGTGAATCGAGAGATGGAGGGGGCGGATATCAGGAAGTGTTGTCCGGGAGTCCAAGATAGGTAGCCGGGGGTGACGATGCGCAGACGCACGGTGTGCCCAGGGAGGAGCTCGGCGTGCGCGAAGCCAGGAGGGGGGATGTAGTCTGTCGGCAGCGATAGACCCATTCCAGGAGTGAGTTCCAGCGACGAGGACGGGGGATAATGCGTGAGCCCCACGGTCGACCCGGACGCCGGATTTCTGGGCAGCGAAGTCTTGCCAAGCTTGGGAGGGTACGGTGCCTCGACCTTCTGATCGTTACCTCGGACGCGTGAAGACGTCTTGCGCAGCTTGTTGGACGGGGAAGGCGCGGCGCTGCCCAGGTACCCGTTCGTGTACAACCACCAAGTGAAGCGCCAGGTACGCTCGCCAAACCAGAGTCCCAAGGCTGCCCAGCACCACCACCAGACCGGCGGATGGTGGAGCGCCGACATGATGAGCGTAAGGGGAACGAGCAGGACATGGAGGAAGTAGAAGGCCTCATAGTGGGCCCGCCTGAGAGGAGATATAGACAGCGCAAAGAGCAGGCACATGCAGCCAAACGCCTAACAAAAATAGATGAGCATTTTTAGACATTGCGAATGGAAGAACCGCCTGGCAACGCACTGTCCAGGCAAACAGGAACTTCTCGTAGCCCCAGGCGTACGTGTATGCCATCTTGCCCGTGCTTGCCCGACGCTCTATGCACAGCTGCACACTCCAGAAGGCGACATGGAGAAGAGTCAACAGGAAGATGAGACGCGCCGTCCATTTGTGAAGCCAGAGCAGCTTGTCGCAGTAGAGCTGGACGAGGAAAGGGAGGGAGAAGATGGCGAATGGAGGCGACTTGAGGGCGAAGAGGATGCACAGGGGGAAGAGAGTGAATGCGATGAGTCCGGTGCGATTCCCGGTGGTCCACCAGGCCTTCGGAATGGTGTACTGTGGCATGTACTTGTAGTAGTCGGACATTTCATACCGCTTAGCGAGCGAGGTGGTAGCGGAGGGGTAGTCCTGCAGCGTCCATAGCGTAGAACCCGGCGCGAGGTAGTCGGGGCCAAGGAAAGTGACAAGCAACGTCGCAACGACTATGACGCCGAGCGTGAAGATTTGTGCGTTCGCCGGGAGAGAGAAGGGCTGCCTGTGCGGTTGACCATTCGCTCTCGCAACGGCTAAGCTATGTTTCTTCCTCCATGTCCGGCGACGAATAGCCCACTTGCTCCAGAGAGCGCCAAAGTAGGTGCCTCGAAGGTGGAGGTGGTGCAGAATGGAGAAGCCGAGTAGGACGGCGACGAGGGCGACCCAGAAGATGTAGGAGTATATGCGACTAGCATCGCTCAGGACATGGACAGTGAGGTAGGCTGTCACGAACTCGAGGTCATTAGTGTAGGCGGGCGAGGCGGGGTAAGCAGGCCGTGATGAAGCGGTCGCGGTCGCAGCAGCCATGCGAAGAGGGAGCCCTGCAGGGACCGAGTAATGAGAGAGTGTGGGCGGAAGGGGGCGCAAGAGAGTGGTTACGGACCTGGACGAGTTCTGTATGTTTAAACGCGTTGAGGACCGAGCCGCAGAGAATCTAGATGGAGACGGGTTGTTCCAGGAACAGGCCTCTTGGCCCGATTTCTTTTGGCGATCGAGAGGCGGGGGAGCTGTGGCGGGGGAACAGTACAGTCGTCAAATTGGGGCGCCTGCGCGGGCTGCTGCGGGGGAGGTGTAAATATTACTGGGGATCGTGAGCGGTGCAGAGTGGTGTCATCGTGCGCAGCTCGCGGTCGCGGGGAGAGAGGACGCGAGTGGGAGGAGAGAGAGAGGGAAGAAGAGGACAAATCCGCTGGGCGCGACGGGTCTCGAGTGGGCAGCCCGTCGTCCGTTCCTCGGCATCGTCATGCTCTTTCTTCCGAGATCCCGATCCAGCAGCGTGCGCGCTCCGGCTCGCACAGACCCTGACCCGGCCGTCGGGTACCCTCCCAAATCAGCCTCGGCTGCTCCACTACGCCTCGCTTGCCTGGCTCACCGGCGGCCGCCTCACCGCATATCACTGCACTCGCTTCGACCGGCTGCCAACGTACTCAACGCTTTCGAACACGGGAGCCTATCTTTCCAATCTGAATCCTACACATCAAGAACCGCGGGACATCCTGAGTTTCGTACATCCCCATCGTCGAGCAAGACGCATAGCAACCGCACACGATCATACCACCGTCTCTCCAGAGAGGATCTAAGTGAGTCTGCGTGAGCCTCGGCGAGCCGCGCCGCCTTATCCAAGAACACCCACCTGCTTGCCGGTCTTTGCGATCTTCGCGTGAAGGTCGTCGTACGGAATCGTGCCCTTGACGAGCACCTCCTGCTTCTCCAGGCTAATGTCGTACTCCGCGACACCTGTCCTCCCCCGTTCGCCGGTCACCTCCCATCCTGAACCGCCCGAGGCTCGATAAAGATACGCACCGTCAGTCTTCTTCAGCACGCGATCAATCGCGCCTGAGCATCCGGTGCAGGTCATCTATAATTCCCCCCGCTCAGTCATCCCCCCTCGGCTGATTATGATGACTCGTCATCACCTTCACGTTGAACTTGTAAGTGTGCTCGGACTGCGCGTAAGCACTTCCACCGTCAGTCGTGCTCTCCTGTTCCTTAGAAGCAAGCGGACCCACCATGGTGTATATCGGTTCAAGAGGCGGGCTGCGGCGATCGATCGTTAAGACACGCCTCCACGCCTTGCCAGCTGCACACTTACGGATCGAAGGGAGAGGGGGGTGCGGAGGCAGAAGGACGTAGAGATACAGCAGATGTAGAGAGGTGCGTATGTCGCCGAGCTCGTATTTATCTCAGCGGCGACGGCGCCATCGTGATCAATGGCGCAACAAGCTCACACATCCAAGATATCGCGCGGAGAATGCCGACGGTAGCTAAGCCGACGAATAGCTCGGTGTCGATGAGCCTCATCAGTCAGCATGGCTGCGGTACTACTTGGTTAGGGCCTAGCAGTAGGCTCTGTAACGCAACTTATGTTCCGGAAGTGTTTGGGCCTCACAGCTCTATGTCAGATCTTACCAATCATAGGGATAGAGGTACGGCCGAAACCATCCGCATCCAGAAATATCAGCCACAGTTACCTCGCAGCACCTGTGCGGGAATGCGTCTATACTCTGAACGACCCATCGTGTATGTTTAACACGCCCGTCATCGCGCGGGCGTCCGCGACTCCTCCATCTCGACGTTCTCGTCCCCTTCCGTCGCCACCGCCTGCCACCCCGCGCCAGGCGTGGGTCTTCCCCTTATCCGCGATGCCACGCCCGAGAAGAAAGCTGTACAGAAAGGCAGAACGTCGGTAAATCCGCTGCGCAACCATTCAGCGAGACCACTCACATTGCGCCCGTCCTTCGTTCCGATGCGTGATGTAATACAGCGGTACCCCGGCGAGCACGAAGCCTGCGAAAACGATCAGCGCCTGTTCCAGAATGCGCACCAGTGACGACGAACCTAGTACGGCGATGGCTTCCAGAGGCGCAGCGATTATGGGCATGCACAGTAGGAAAATGCACACCTGCGGAAGGCACGATAGAGTTAATATTAGCGAAGGCTCGCGCAGTAGTCCGGGGGAGGCGGTGGCGGGGGCGGATGAACGGTCCCACTTACTGCGCAAAAAACCAGCGGCGTAATGATCCACGTCCGGTATGGCCTATGCAGTGTTGGCTCCTTGACGCGCAGGATCACCAGTCCTAGAACCTGCAACTCCGCAGCTCAGCTTTTGCGCTACACCGCGCTAGGATTGTTGACACACCGTTAGGAAATAGAATGCCCACGACGCGACTACGGCGAAATTGATCAACGATCGGAACCCGCCACCGATGAGGATGAACATCGTCGTGAGCGCTGCGTTCAGGCACATGGCGTTGAGGGGGGTCTTGAGGAAGGTGTTGTGGCGGCCGAAAAGCGCAGGGAGGTAGCCCTCTTTCCCGGCGACATAGATTAATCGCGAGGACGTGAAGAAGGACCCTACGAAGAGGCGATGAGCGAGTTGAATTGACAGCCATCCCGCGACACGTACCGTTCAACGCGCCAAAGCAGGAGAAGGCCACCATTGCAGCGAAGATGACGCCGCCTATTGGCCCGAATAGCGCGCGTCCGAAGTCTATGGCGACAGTGTTGCTCAGGCCAACAGTGTTCTGTGACTGGCATAAGGTTTCGGACGAGGCGGAGTGGGACGAGAGCATTCACCTTGTCTAGTACGGTGAAGTATGCTACATTCGCCAGGATGAACAGAATCTGTCCTGACATTTGAGCAACTCTTCGGTCTCAATTCCGTCCGGTCAGACGTACCATGACCACAACCATACTAGAGTGAATGGCGCGAGGGATGTTCTTCTCCGGGTTCTTCATCTCTCCACCCACGTAGTTGGCCTGGTCCCAGCCGTCAAACGCCCAAAGACCAGAGTAGAGCGCCAACGCGTAAGCTGAGGGACTTGTACTCGAGTGCTCGAAAAGAGGCTCCGTGAACGACGTGGAAGCACGTCCTCTCGCTAGTTGTACTAGCCCCAGAACCGTGATGGAAACCTGTTGATAATTGGTTTCAATGCCACTTAACTTGCAACCAGTGTCTGCCCACCAATGCAATTATCTACAAGTCGTGAGCAGCTTGTCCACTACGGCAGCCGGGGTCTTACTAGCTTACCTTGACAGTCGTAAATACTACAGCGGCGCGCGTGCCTAGTGTGGGCGTCGCGACGCAGATGACCGAAACTACCACGACGGCGGCGACGGCGGTGAGCTTCGTCGCCCAGACCGGGATATCATCCGGCGAGACCTCAGCACGGGTACTATGCCAGAAGAGCCTATTAAGATACTCGGCGAAAATTAAGCTGATGACGGCATTTCCCCCTGCATCACTGTATTAGTTACATGCCTCGCGAGACGGGGAGAGAGAGGAACCGACCTGGTTTGAGGGCGGATATTGCTGTCCAGGCAAAGAGATATGATACGAGAGGCCCGTAGGCATATTGAAGGTACGCTTGCGCTCCTCCGTTTACGGGTATAGAGGATCCTAGTTCTGCGAAACTGCTCGCGCCGGTCCAACCCAGTACGCCTGCCGCGAACCAGACCAGTAGACTTGCTCCGACGCTCTGGGTATTTGCTATCACCACGCCGGGTGAGGAGCTATGGACACCGTCAATTCAAACGCGTCGGTGGACGATGCGTAAGCAAACGCACAAGATGCCTGAGCCGATTTGCAGCCCAACAATTAGGGCAATGCCTGACCCCACCGTGGTTCACACTCTGTTACGCATCACAAGACTGAAGACGCACCATTGACCAAGCCCAGCCGCTTCTCGTGTGACTCCGAATGAATCTGGTCTGGTTCGCTCAAGCTCGAGCTGAGTGGTAGCAGGTCATGCTGGAAGTCAAATCCGGAGACAGAGTATGACCGTGGCCGTAGCGGCCGAGTGGTTTCTGCTAGCAGTGGTCCGTCGGAGAGTTCCAAGTCCCGCAGAGAGTCATCCGAGTCCTCCGAGATGCGGCTCGAGCGTATTGATGGAGAGTATATTGGAGAGATAGCGCTCCGAGGTGACCTGAGGTTGTCTAGTAGTGTCGCGTTCGGAGTAGAGGATGTCATAAGAATCCGTCGAAACGGCTAGAGGCTCGTGGAGTACTTGTTAGGGTTGAGATGGCTGGTACAAATGCGACCGCCGTGTTATTCAGAATGGTCGTCTCAGCTCGTGAATGGTTGGAGGTCGTTTGCACCAGGGTAGTACGTGGGTGTAAGAGGCCAAGGTGCCGGACGCGTCGGATACACCGTACCGCACGGGCGCTTCGCAATACATGCCGAGAACGGTGTCACTGTCTGTTGTACTTACTATTTAGTACTATGCATGATGTAGTGACTACATACTTGGTTGATTCTGGTCATAACACATGCCCAAAATACATATATTGAATGCCTTGCACCCGTACTGGGAAACATCCCAAACGTGTTGAAACACTTGCGGCGTGCATCTCGTAAACGAGTAGCATACATGCGCATGGATTACTGACATGCCATGATCATCCGGGGTGCACTACGATGGCCGCTCGCAGCAGGACATCATACTTTGCATGGATAGCTGCTCCCTGTGGACGAGTGTCTGGATGTGTCCCGTAGCACAAGCTCGCGAGGAAGTCGGTGAAGCTTATTCGAAACTAACAGGCATCGGATCCACCGCTTCAAACTGAAACCGTGATCTTGAGTTGCACGGCTCACTTCATCTTCGCGTAGTGACAGCTCAAGCAGATAGTTGCAGGGAGTGCGGTAAACAGACCGAACGTCATGTATTCTGGGCTTTTTCGAGCAACGACTGAGCCATCACTGTGTGTATGTCTGCGCAAGATTCCTGGCACGCCTCCATGCACTGGGTGACCGTTAGAAATATTCGCGACATTGCCAAACCGAGCTCACTTTGATCGCCTCATCGGGCGCCATTGAGCCAGACTGCCATACGCTTGTAATTGTGCCGAGAGCAGGCAAACCAGCAAGCACTACGCTTCCGGAGGCCAGTTTGCTCTCCTCTTCTGTGGGGTCCATCCAAATCTCCTTGCCCACAACAGCCTGGGGAAAATTAAATCTACGATAACGTAGAGAGCAATGTTGAACTCACAGCAGAGCAAGATGCTACGAGACCGAGCATCTCTATGCCTGCATCTGCTAGCGCCACACTGGCCGCCACAGACCCAGCAGCGATACATCCCTCTATACCGTCGTTCTCGATGACGGTGACAAAGATATCAAGTGTCGACTTCGGAAGGAGTTCTAGTCTAACCGCAGAGGCCAAGGCTTGTTGTATCTGTACCGCGACCGAACGGTCCTCCGCATCCTATGCCGCATATGAGCATCATCGACGGTAGATTCAATCCGCCCGACCTGACGTACCCGGATCGGAACTCTTCGTTTTGTGCACGAGAAAGGCGCAAACTTGACTTCCACGTTCAGCCGGCCCTTCTCGTTATATACCGTGGTTTTGGACTGTCGAGGCCCGTACCTATAGGAAGCCTGGTTCATTCATCTTCGAGACAAAACGAAGAGCGCATGCATATACATACACTGCGCACGCAATCTTCGTCCTCTCTGTCTCAATATATGCGGATCCATTCGCCTGATTTATCAGGCCAGCTTTCAGATCTTCCCAGACCCGTAAGCCCATGCGCAGAGTTGTGAAGAAGAGTGCACACATATTGGCCGAATGTCCCGCGCCGCACGCCCTTTCCGAGGGGTGCCAGCCTTCCACCTCGTCTCTTGCTCGTCGTCCGCCTCGAATATAGGCTGATAACTCTCATCAGGACCGTTGATACGCCTCCGGTCGAAGTTGCTTTGAGCCATAGTGCAAATCGCGAGTTCAAGAGAAGAAGGTTCACGACCAAGCAGGGCGCCTGCTATATTCACGCTGCTACTCCGAGCGCTTGCTCTCAGCCACAACTCTCTGTTCTCCGGTCACGTCATGAAGGTCTCCTTCTCACTCAAGGGCAAAGCCCCAGCCAAACCAGCAGGCGAGGCCCCCGCGCTCAAACGCCCCGCCGCGTTTGCCTCGCTCGACGACGATGAGCCGATGGACGCGGCCCCCACCGCAGGCGGCAGCGACAAGAACAAGGTCGCCGCGAATAAGCAGTTCATCGCGCAGAGCGTCGAGATGAGCAAGGCGGCGAAGAAGCGCCTCGAGCAAGAGAAGCGCGTCGACTCGACCGTGTTCCAGTACGACGAGGTGTGGGACAAGATGCAGGAGGCGAAGGTGAAGCAGAAGGAGGCAAAGGAGGTCGACTCGAAGGAGCGCAAGGTGAGTGCGCAGTGCCGCGCGCACATACCCTGCCGTCCGTCCGAGCGCTGATATACTGAAGGTGTTTGCAGCCCAAGTACATTAGCGGCCTACTTACGTCGGCGGCGACGCGCCGGCTTGACCATTTGAGGGCCGAGGAGAAGATGATCCAGCGCGAGCGCGAACTGGAGGGCGACGAGTTCAAGGACAAGGACGCCTTCGTCACACAAGCGTACAAGGACCAGATGGCAGAGCTCCGGAAAGCGGAAGAGGAGGAACGGATACGCGACGGTGAGCCTACTATTACGCCTATGTCCCGACTGTTCGGTGTACTCATGCCCGCATCACAGAGGAGGAAAAGAAGAAGAAGGCGAAAGGAGTGGGCACAGGAATGGCCCACTTCTACCGAAAGCTGCTAGAGGAGTCCGAGCAAAAGCACGAGCAGACGGTCGCGGCGACCGAAGCACCTACAATAGGGCCGCAGGGCCCCTCGCAGAATCTCACGATCACGAAACCCGCCGACTTCACGCCCAAATCCGACGTCGAATTGGCACGGGTAGCGCGGGAGCAGGGGAAAGACGTCGAGCTCAACGACGACAACCAGATCGTCGACAAGCGGGAGCTGCTCTCCGCGGGCCTCAACTTGTCTGCACCTAATACGCGCCGTCTCGGGCTGCACAACTCCTCCAAGACCAGGTCGGGGTCCGCCGAACCGGCACAGGTCCATCGAGCGGTTGGGACCGCCGCAACCAGGAAGGAGATCAACGAGCGGCGGGCGCGGGAAGTCCAGCGACAACTGGAGGAAGAGCAGGAGCGTCTCGCGGCAGAGAAACAGAAGCGGGACGCGGAGAATCTCAGCCGGACTGTAGCCAAGCGGAACAACGAGGACTCGGTGAAGAGTGCGAAGGAGCGGTACCTGGAGCGCAAGCGGCGTCGATTAGAGGAAGGGGCCGTGGACACTGGCGCACCACCAGATTCATGACGAGAACCATTGCTCGTGTGCTATTGTATGTAGTATCTACTGGTTCATGTACAACTAGACGTCTGTGCCCATAACGGTACGCATCAGGCCACCCGTGAGATTTCGACGGAAGTCCCTGACGCGGGCTCGAAGTTATTGAAAAGGCTTCGCACAAAGGTTGGCGTGTGACGCATGCGAAAGATGGTTTTGTTATCATTGTCGTATGCCTACGCCGAGACTCGCGACAAGGTTTTCTCCCAACTCGTCACTCAATACGTCGCGGACATCGCTCTCCTGCTCGACCACCCACTCATACGCTTCTAGCAGTATGGTGTCCGACAGCGGGACGAAGTGCGCCGTGAGAACCCTGATGATGTTGCTCACGCGGGAGATAGCGACGCGGGTCGCGTCGTCAATTGTCTATCATCCCCATGTTACATTATCAGTAATAGGACTGGTGGGGGGGAGAATTATACTTACGTCGTTCCTATTTGAGTACACAGCCTCGGCGTCGAAGCCCTCCTCGCCTTCCTGCTCGCTTGCTTTTACGTGCTTGCTGACCCAGATGTACCCATTCAACCCGAGGATGAGGTCCACGCCGCAGGGCAGCGTGACAAAATGCGACTTCAGTCGCCGGATGAGAATGGGGGGAACGGCCACAAGTTGCCCATTTCGCAGCTAGAGAGATGACTCTGAGCAAAATAACGTGCGTGTGTGTAACGCGATGACATACCTTCCCGTATCTCAAGGAACGCGTGTGGAGAGACATCGCGCCGTCCGCGAAGAACGCTTGCACCTCAGCCACGAGCAGGTCGCCCTCTTCGAAGAACGTGCGCATTTGCAGCTCGTCGCTTTCGAGTTTACGGCGCTAGTAACAGGATCGTCAGTGCAGTTCGCGAGCTCCGTCATATATGTGCATACCTGCACGCCACCGGGAAGGTTAACTGACGAGAGCATAAGGACGGCGTCTTGCCGTGAGTTCGCGTCGACTTTCCATCGCCGCGGTTGCACCTGGGATGCATAAGAGGGCATACGCAAAGAACCATACATCGCTTACTTCAGTAATGCGACCTACGACGAGGTCACCAACCTCCGGGTTGTATCTGCAAGGAATACGATGTTAAAAGACAACTTACGCGAAACGCATATAATGTACCTGCTCCGCACTGAACGGACAGTGATGAGTTTGTTCACGCGTTCAACAGTCCCAGCTACCGATGCAATGACCTCCTCGCTGTCTACAAACGTTCCGTGCCCTCTAAATGTCGATGAGCATCACGCCGGCTGTAAACATTGCTTGTGTTCGCGTACCGCATGAACGCATGGGAGGATGTAATGGGCTCTCCAGGCACCGTAAGCCTCTGCACGTTCTCCTCAAAGTCGTCTTCATCGAGGTCCATTCCGATATCATCTTCTACATCAGGATGATGTCTTGTGCTTGTGGACGCCTCAAAGGTCGAGGGGAAGGATGCAAAGGAGATCATTGGAAAGGGAGGCGCGCGTTTATCTTGGTGGATCTTGTTGTAGGTGCCAAGCAATTTATGTGAGAAAAGCGCAGGCGTGTCGCTTTCGCCGGTCGTAGAGGAAGTGTAGTGAGGCGAGAGGTGGAAGAGCGAGTGAAGCCGACGCGGAGTACGGCGTCTCAGGCACTGAGGCAGGAGTTTTGAGCAGATCTCGATCTGAGATCTCGCGTGAATGACGGCGCTTACCGAGCGTAAGTCCTCGAGCCACAACGCCCACGACGACCTGCTCAATCTCCTCTTCCACCGTGTTCTGAGAGGCTACGATGTCTTACTACCCACCGCACCAAACATCTGGAACGACGTATCCCTATGCGAGCTATCATCCTCAAACACCGGGCGCGTACGGCCATCCTCCGACACCCGGCGCGTACCCAGCAACAGGGTACCAGCCATACGCACCTGCGACCGGAGTGACCAGCTACGGCGCTGCTTGGCCGTACCACCATGGGTACAATTACTATCCCCAGCAGCACCAGCAGATACCCGCTACCGCTCCCAAGCCGGCTGGCACGACGACCACGCAGCCTTCAACTTCAAGCACGCCCGCACCGGTGACCGCTACCCCCGCTGTTGCTCCCCCTGTGGCACCTCGCCAGCCTGCACCATCCACGTACACGTTCTCGTCTTACAACAGGGACTCTGCCCCTTTCAACAGCCGGAGTGCTCGAAAGGGATCGAGCTACCGGGGGATGTTTACCAAAGAATGTACGTGTGGCGCGTTCTGAGGCTCCTTGTACGCTGCTGAACATACCTCGCAGTGCGTAATCTCATGTACGGCTTCGGCGACGACCGAAACCCAGCGAACGACACGGTGAACGTCATGGAGGAGATCCTCATTGAATACATAGTGGACGTGGTGCGCGAAGCAGTCAACAAATGTGACCTTTCCAGGCCGATCATGCTGACTTGGTCGCTCTTTAGTGCCAGACGGCTTCTTCCGGCGGCAAGAAATCGCGCCTCTCGATAGAAGACCTCCGCAGAGCACTGTCGCGACCAGCAGACGCGAAGAAGCTCGCACGTATGGAGGAGCTCTTGTTCATGCAGGAGGACATCAAGCGGGCACGCGCTCAGTTCGAGGAGTCGGAGATGAACCCTTCGGGCTCATACCAGCCTTGATGATACCTCACGACGCTTTTCACCCTTGTACTTGTAGTGTAGTGTACCAACGGACTGTCAATACTTATGATTTGCTGCAGAGGAAAAGCTTGGCGCCCGCCATGGGGTTTGCTGCATTCAGAGCGAGGGCGATGAGTGCGGGCCAGTAGTCGTACAAAGCGGAGAAAGCAGCATTTACTCCTCCATGGCATTCTCGTCTTCATGCCCTTCTTCGGCTTCGCCCTCCTCACCTGGTGCGCCACCTCCAGCGGCCGTCTGGGCGCGCAACGCGTGACCTTTGAACAGATTCAGTAAGAGACGATCATGCGGGTCATACAGGCGAACGACATACCTCCACTTTCACCGAGGGGTTTGACGTTCTTCTGGAGCCATTCTTCGGATTCCCAAACTGCGGGGAAAGCGTCAGCGTTGTCGGCAGAACCTTGGAGGATAGCTGGACATACTAGCTCTGTTGCCTTGGGGTTGAAGAGGGCCCTTCATAGGCCGGGCGAGGTTGACCCTGAGCACCCGACCATTGAGTTCGTTGAGGTCCATGTTGTCGATGGCATCCTGGGCATCGGCCGGCGAGGAGTACGTCACGAAGGCGAACCCACGATGTTTTGAATCTGCGTCCATGCGGATACGTCAGCTATATATACTCACACGGTGCCAGCGCAACATGGACTCGCCGTTAGGGTGCGAGGGATTGGACGGTGCGGTCGGAAGTTGTACTTCAATAACGTCACCTGTCCGCGCGGGATGTAAATAACACGTCCGAAAATATTAGAAGGAGCGCGTACCGAAGGGGGAGAAGTTCTCGAGGATGACGGTCTCGTCTACGTCGTCGCCGATGCCCCCGACGAAGACGGTTTTCTTGGATTTTGTGCCTTCTTCCATTAGGCCGTGAGCGTGCTCAACATGGCAGAGCGGACGCTTGCCGAGGTTCCCACGTGGGAGTGGTTGCGGCTGTGTGGACGAGCGTTTGGTGCTGTGCCACCTGCTCGCCCTGCTCGTCCTCCGTTCCGACCTGCCTCGTTCCCTCATCACCGCGCCCTGGGTCTGTGCCGTCCCTGGGAACGCCGGTCCTGTTTCTGCAAGTGCTTATTTGCTGGCTCATCCTTTCTCCGCGTCCTCCGAGCTCGAACACTGCAAGTCCGCGCGTCTTATCCCGAAAAGGCACGGAAATCTCTCGCTGGGCTCGGTCGGCGCCCCCCTCCCGTCCTGCCTGCATGCCGTGCGTGTGTGTTCTCGCTCTCTTTCTGGCTCTAGCCTCCGACTTGTTCTCCTGAAGGCAGAGAACACGACAACCGTCTGCCACACCCAACACAACGTTCCATTCGCCGCGCGCGGCCATCAGCCACGTCTTTCGCGTGATCCTGGCCCAAGGACCCGAGACTCTACTGCCCCACCTTATCTGGCAAATCGTTCGTATGATGCACTGGTGGGCTCTGCACCTTAATGAGCAACAGCGCCCGCCGGCAGCGATGGTCGCGCTACCCTCCTGTCATTCCGCTGACTTCTCCGACATCTCTACCTCCGTGCTCGATCCCTCCTTTCGGGTTTCTGTCTCCACGAGTTCTCACCGCTCCTCGCCCCGCCCAGTGACTTGCTATCGCCGCCATCTCTCCAAATACAGCACTTAATTCTCTGTGCTTCCGAGTCCATGTCTCCATAAGAGCGTCTTGCTGGGCGCAGTGACTCGAGCTTGTCCCTTCCGAGCGCTACTCTATGATGGCACCACAGTCTCCCCCGCGTTCTCGCCGTCGCACCTCGCAGAGCTCTTCTGGAAGCTCGAGCAGCTTTAATACCTCCTCGTCATCTAGTTCTTCCCAGTCCTCCTTGGACGAGGATGCTGTCAATATGCGCGTCACGCCGTACTGGTGTGCGTATCGCTGTGTCATCGAGAGCCGAGGGTTCCGGCTCGACACCTACAAGGACGTCAAGGCCTGGTATCACGAGTACTGGGCCAGCCTCGGTTCCCAGGGCCATACCGTGTCGATGGATCTGCCAGGCTACATCCGAGCGTGCCGCGGCAAGGATGAGAATGAGCTCTGTAGGGACGATGGGTTGGTATGTGCGCTTTCATTGAGTCACTGTGGCGGATACACGATGCTTACCGTTTTAGCCGGAACGTTTGTTTCGCGGAACCCAATGTTCCTCGGGTGTGAAGGTCGTCATCAAAGCCGTACATCTGTATAGTCGTGAGTACGATGTCATCCGGCATCTTTCCAGCCCCACCCTCAGAAGCCATCCTATGAACCACTGTATTCGTGAGTACCCGCATGTGCCCGAAATAAACACATTACTCATGCCAGATTTAGCGGTGCTGGATCTCATCGAGGTGCCAAGAGACAACCTCGCCTTCATCGTGATGAAAGAATGGTCCGCACAACTAGTCGCCGATACCCCCTGCAATCTTGGTCTTTGCCTGAGCGCGCTACGCCAATGTATAGAAGTGAGTCCCGAAACGCCACTCTTGTTTGCTCCACGCAGATCAGCTAACCTCTTTCTGCAGCACATCGCCTTCATGCACGCACAGCACATCGCACATCTAGACGTCTCCTTACGCAACATTCTCACGGACTACAGGGGCAATTACGCTTGCATCGATTACGAACTCAGCACACGATACGACGGCGTCGCCACCCCCCGCATCTCTAACGCTCGAGGCACGGAGATCCCTCCAGAACTAGAGCGAGGCGAGTGCAGCGACCCATACAAGGTCGATGTATACGCGCTGGGCGTTCTTCTGCTCAGGGCGATGGAAGTGAGTAGTCATACGCCGCTTCTCTTCGGGCTCCTATTAATAGCCCGGCAGCTCACAGGTTACGACGTCCCGGAGCTCCACTCCCTTGTCAAGCCCATGCTCTCTCATCGATTCGAGCAGCGTCCTACGGCGCATCAGGTGCTCATATCCTACAACGCGATGGTGGCGAGGATCCACCCTTCGAGATTGCGACTACTTCCGCATCAGTCATGACACGCTCCTACGTCTGGTGAACCGGTATACCTTACCTTATTTATCTGCTTCCTCAAACACTCGCACGCCCACGAACCTACTGTAGAATCTTATTGTACATAAACCAGTAGATACTACACACAATCACACGAGCAGCGTGGTAACCGTTATGATTCTGGCGGTGCGCCCGTGTCGATTTACTGAGTCCTCGATGTTCCGCTTCGCCACAGTCCGGCTGAGAATCTTCTGCTCCTGCCTGCGTTTCCGAGTCTCAGCGCTCAGCCACGAGGCGCTCCTGCTCTTCCTAGCGCCACCGCAAACCGTACACTGAGCACTTGTGAGTGATCGATATCCTTCCTGGCCTTCCTGGCAGCGCATATGCGCACTCCCGAAGTCCAAACCTGACGGACTTCCTGTGATGAAACTCCCGTTGCATCGGAGCTACGAAAAGTCGAGCGACATATCTGCTGACTTGAAGCAGTCATGCAAGTATAGGCGACCCAACCAAGAAAAATCTGCTGACGGTGCCCCCAAGACTGAGATAGGCAAAACCTCGAGTATCTCAGTGACGTCCACATGTACACCGCACGCCAACATTTGTGCGAAGCCTTTTCGACAACTTCGACTCAGCCCGCGTCAGGGACGTCAAGACTCTTCGTCAACGGGACTCAACGGCTCGACATACTGAGCTCACTAGCAGTTTTTCTACCGAGAATGTACAGGACCGGAAGGCGCCAAGGACTGGACTTGTAGGACATAGGATACCCTGAAGGAGGTAGGACCTGCCACAGGACATATCGTGGGGTGCTGTTTTCTGAGGTGGTAAATGTTCTGCCTTACTCATAGGTAGGACATCGTGCTTCACCGCGATGCACGCCGGTGCAACACATCCGTGCGAACCCTTTGCTCTGACTCCGATCCAATTCTGGGAACGTCAAGACTCATGGTAGATCGCTTGGACGCCGATGAGTACTGGTACTGTTGTTCCCGCCGCGCTTGTGCTCACAATATCACTGATAATACCTATAACAACCTAGATGTCAAGGATCCACGCCAAGCATCAGCCGATTGATGCGCACCTGCCGCCGTGTCGGCGGCGCCGGCCTCGAAGTATCGGCGCAATGGCAGGACTGGTCGACGCCAAATCTCCGGCGGCGTCTCATATCGATGGTGCACAATGTCGGCGGCTGGTCCTGGACGTTGGGCTGTAGACATATTGCCGCTCTTGCCCCGACATGTCCAGTATAAAATCCTCCGCATGGGAGCTCAAGGATATCGATAGCTTGGGTCATCACCCCTGCAGTCTACTACCCGCACGACCGCCCGACTTTCAAAGCATTTCCTCCGCTCATGGCTCAGAGATATCTCCACATCCCCGATATCATGGCAGCCTGGCCATGGCCACGACGGATCCACCCTATGTACGAAGAAGTCTCCGCCGAATCGAGCGCATGGCTCAAATCGTTCGCCCCGTTCACGCCCGAGTCGCAGCATGCATTGGACAAGTGCAACATAGGGCTACTTGCTGCCCTTGTATACCCCGATGCATCACGAGGTTCGTGCCGTCGAGCGTGGTTTTATGTAGAATTATGCTGATGATGCGGCTCTGGAGCAGAAACCTTGCGTACCAGCACGGACCTCATGAACCTACTCTTCGTCATCGACGAACATACGGACGTCAAGCAGGCGCCAGCCGTGAAGGAAATGGTCGAAATTCTCCTCGACGCGATGCACAACACGCAAAAGCCTCGTCCGGTGGGTGAGCCTGTCTGGGGAGAGATCATGAGAGAGTAAGCAGCTCAATGCAAAGTCTTCGCCCCACGACCCTCCTGACTTCATATTGGTAGATGGTCATCGCGCTGCCTCCTACCTGCCACCCCGGAAGCGGTCTCCCATTTCCACAAATCATTCGCCAATTATCTCGAAGCGGTCGCCGTGCAGGCTGAAGAACGTTGCAGCGGTACTGTCCGCTCTATCGACAGCTTCATTACAATCCGCCGCGAGAACAACGCCGGTCGTCCATCCCTCTTTCCGTGCGAGCTTCATTTGAGCATCCCGGAAGAGGTCTTCTACCACCCATACGTCGTGGAGATGCAGACATGCGTTATCGACATGATCACCACGATCAATGTAAGGCGTCCGCGCCAGCGTTTGGATACCGGATCTGACATCATTTCAGGACATCCTGTCGTACAACAGAGAACAAGCCACTCAGACTGACGACTACAACCTACTCACGGTCGTCATGCGGGAGCTTGGCGTAGACCTCGACGGCGCCGTGGCGTGGGTCGTCGATCTTCATCACAGCATCGCAGCTCGTTTCATCGAGGGACTTAAGCACGTCCCCTCCTTTGGGCCTGAGGTCGACACGCAGCTCCAGGAGTACCTGCAGAACATAGCCAACTGGCCGCGCGGTTCGGACAGCTGGAGCTTCGAATCGGGGAGGTACTTTGGGGAGTGGGGTTTAGAGTACCAGAGGACGCGTCGAGTGCCTCTTTTACAGAAGAGTAAGCGGGACTTACAGTCGAATGGCAGGGAGGTCCAGATCTACCTTATAGAAGCCCCGGCCCAACCGACCCCAGCGTAGATGGTTAGGAGACGTGATTTGATCGGCTCAAACTTCTTCAATATTCATACAGCTATCTGCGAGCACTACGTGTAAATCCTTTGCAACAGATATGCCACCTTCCTGCGTTCAATCAGAGTCGAATTCCCCGCCTCTGCCCCCCTTGACCTCCAAATGCCGCGCGGAGTCCATCATGGTCTTTATCTCGTGCCACTGCAGGTTGATAACCTGCCGCTCGTCCAGCCAGTCCATGATCGCGTCCGCATCCGTGAGGTCCTGCGGTGGCTGCTTGCCCGCGGCGTATGCAACGCGGACGAAGCTCCGCCCTTCCTCTTTGGCCTTCAGGCCCTCGACTTCGTCCCTGAGAGCGTGGAAGAGGTGGTACTGGCGGCTTGTTAATCGCATGCCCGTATATTCAAAATGTGAGAACGGAGGATTTACCTCCCAATGGGTGAACTGGTGGTATGTACGCGTCCTCTTCGCACAGAAGCGCCCCAGGTCGAACTGCATCGGAAGTCTTTTGGACTCGTCCTCCTCATCGCTACTCGGCTCCTCCTCTGCGATGGGCTATGGGACGGGTGTGAACTGGGCGTGTAGCGCGTAGCGAAAGAGACAAACCTGGTAGGTCAGCTTGTCATACGGTTCTCCGCTGAGCCGCCCCTGCAGTGTCGACTTGCGGCCTCCGAGATTACAGGCGGCACACCCAAGCACAGTAAACTCTAGGCCGTGTACATCGAGATCGGGGTACGTGTCGAGTGCTTTGCGGAAGTTTGGTCGCCAGGTGGATCCTGCTACTAGGGAATCCCGCATCCCTGACAGCTTTCTTCGTGCAATCTGCAAGGGTACAGAGAAGTATCCGTCTTGTGGAGTATAAACATCAGTCCTAAGTAGCCAATAGCATCAGGAAAACGTTCATACTTTGCTGCAGACGCGTTGCGACCTCGCTCCGCTCGTCATCGTCATGGACGGCCATGTGTACGAACATCTGGCAGATGATCTTGAAGTGGTGCAGGAGGTCTTGGTAGGTGTTCATGCTGAACTCGGCGGGCAGCTCAATTGCCGCGGCCAAGTCGTCCTCCACGATGAATGTGTCGTCTTCTGCCTCGCCGTCTCCGGAGCCTTCGCTTTCATCGTCAGAGCCTGCGTGAGGTTTTGCACCTGCGAAGGGTGCTGTTTTGTTTGGCTCTTCTTCCGATGCGGAGGCAGACGATTCCGAGAGGACGGCTTCCCCGCGCTTCTTGCCTGCATGGGGCTCTTAGCCACAATTAAGGAAAACGGGACATGATGCCTACGCTTCAACTTCTCCAAGTTCTTCTGGAAAGCAGACCGCTTGTCTCGAGTGCGCAGACGCGACTCGATGATTCCTAACACGAGGAATTTAGAGAGGTGATGGAGAGGTGAACCAGGCGGACGCACTCTCTTCTTCGACTTCGTCTAAGAGGTCGACATCCTCCACGACTGGTGAAGATGGTCTCTCCCCCTTGATAAGTTTGCGCCTCCTAGGTTGTACCTCCTCTTCATCTGAATCAAGCACGGCCACTGCTTTCTTTTTGGCTGCCCGTTTTCCCTTGCGCACGTACACTCCCTTTCCCTCTCCTTCCGCGTCTGAGACGACAGGCGAGGCCGATTCGTCACTATGCGCCCTTCGTACCCGCTTCTTCCCCTTCTGTGTATTCGAAGGGCGAGGGGCGACATCCTTCTCGCTCTCGCTGCTAGTGATTTCGACAACTGGGGCTTCGAAGCGGATCGCACCGGCGTCGCTGCTCTGGCTCCCCTCGTCCTCTTCGACGATCCCCGAAGGCCCCGGCACGTTGTCCTCCTCAGAGCTATCTTTTCCTACTCGCCTTCGCTTTCGCGTACGAGAAGGGCGAACGGGGGAGGAATGTTGGTCCAGCCTCGTCTGCGGCTGTCCTGTTCGCGCGTGCGTCTCGTCTGACTCTGACGGTTGGGCTGGGGCCCGGCTAGACGCCGGGCACGGACACGGGGCATGTCGAGCCGCTGGGTGGGCGGGCTCGCTTGCACCATGATTTGGTTTGAGTCAGACTATGAGCGGGCATTTACCATTGTAATGCTGCTGTTAATCACAACAAACATATTTTGGTGCATAACGTGAATGGCATCAAATATGTGCAAGCGTAACTAGGGTGTGGTGGGTGGGACAAAAGCTATTAGGCGAGAGCGTAAGCTAGACTGAAGTGTCGAGACGGCACGAGCTCTCCAGACGAGGTGGTCGTCGAGAGCGAAAACTGCGCGCGAACAAGCGCCGGCTGCTCGGCTGGACGTTGGGTGCCGGCCTCGCGGGCTCGGCCGGCCCCTGCCCAAATGTCGCGCCAGTGCTATGAGTTGGGGAGCTTGGAAAGAATGTATCGAGCTTGCTTTGCCCGCGTTTCTTTGGCGTAGCAGCTGCCTTTGACTTCCTTGGAGGCATGCTCTCATACACACAGTAGAGCAGAGATGTGGGGGAAGCAGTGTGTACTGGTTGCGTGAATGACGAAGCAGTAGCGGAGTGTGAGACTGAGGGAGAGACGCGATCGAGCTGCAGCACGCCGCAAGGCACGACGCGTCTGTGGCTGTGTCGTGCTCTTGGGCACGTGCTTCTCCCGACGCGGTGCACTGTCGCCGGCGCCTATAGGTTACAGTCGCGTCCCACCATCGCATACACCTAGGACCCCGGAAAGCTCACCAAGAGCTCATATCCCGTGGCACCCCGAAAATGGGCCCTCCAGAGGGCCATTTTCCAGGCACAGTTACTATCTATAGTAATAGTTACTATATATGGAAACCCGAAAACGGCTGTTTTGGCGGTTTTTCGGGATATGACCTCTTGGTGAGCTTGCCGGGGTCCTATACACCTCCCTCGCTGTCCCTCTCCCTCTTTCGACTTTCCAACAAGCTTCTTCGCACTCGACGGAGAACCTCATATATGCTGCTTTGAGCTTCACTGCGTCTCTCTCTGTGAGTATACTACTCGCGACCATTCGTCCTTCTCGGGGTGCAGGTTAGCGGACAGGGATTATGTCAGGCCAACCCTCGCTGCGGGTCGAGACCAGCCATCTTGGGGACAACTTTGTCATAGGCAATGGCTCTGCCCCT
The DNA here is from genome assembly GCF_000271585.1 of Trametes versicolor FP-101664 SS1. Taxonomy (NCBI): domain Eukaryota; kingdom Fungi; phylum Basidiomycota; class Agaricomycetes; order Polyporales; family Polyporaceae; genus Trametes; species Trametes versicolor. The sequence goes on from NW_007360324.1 coordinate 27,672, forward strand.
TCTTCCCCAACATCTCCTCGTTCGCCAGCCTTCTCGTCTGCCAGAGACCGCGCACGGAGCATCTCGCAGTCGGTTCTTCCCTCATTTCGAATTTCTAGCGTCGGAGACGGAGAGAAGGCTACAGAATCCAAGCAACGCTCGTCGAGCCAGTCTATCCCACATGGCTTGAACAGGGCGCGCAATGAATCCCGCAAGCTTCTCGCCCACATCCTGGCCCAACTGCAGAACAGGCCTGTGCCCCCGTCTCTGCTCAATAGCCTCGTATATGGATCAAACCAAACGGAGAAAGGGATAGGCTCTGTCATGAAGTCCGTCAAAGGAGCAGTGAGATATACTGGCACCTTGCGGGAACGTCGTACCCACCAACCCGTCCCTCAAGATGACAACGACTCTGATGATGACCACGACACAGGGTTCACTACGGACCTTACGTTTGATCTCATGAACCAGCTCAAAGACGTCCTCGTTCTATCTATTGCCCACAAATGGGACATTTTTTATGATAGGTTTGTCGCCTCTGAGTTTACGTCTCATCATGCACGCTGACCGCACCATAGCACCGCCCCGCAGACTCAACGAAGTAACAGCGACAAGTTCAGGGAGTCCTTCATGCGACGCAGGAGCCTGTCTGTAGGACGGGGGGATCGCTCTCGCTCACCATCCGTCGGCAGGGAGTCTGAACCTGGGGTCGTTCGGGCACCACAACTCTTGTCGCAATGTATCTCCCTCCTCGCATCCGTAATTACGGAGGACTGCCGCTTCAAAATCTCATCGCCCCGCCCCGCTCGACCTCCGAACTCCCTTCAGGCTGTCACCCTCGACGTTGCGCAGTTCTTACTACATGCCCACCGTCATGATCCACGAGTCATCTCGCAAATTGGATTTGCCTTGCTACCTGCCTTCCTTACCTTCAGCCCTGAAATGCATACACGGTTGTTGTCATTCTTCGACGACGGGGTACTTGGCAATATACTTTCGGATTTGAGGAATATACAAGGCACCCGCCAGCTAACGTCTCCCTCGGCAGGTGCGAAGTCTTGCATCTCGTCTGCGCAGCACGCAGCTAAGCAATGAGTAGATCTATCATACAATGACTCCATGTCCAACTCCGAGCCCCCTATGGTGTCTATCCTCGTGGATGAAGTTCAGGAAGATTCCGGTGCCCCTCAGTCAGGTGCAACATGGAGGCGTTGGACACAGTCTCTGTCGCCCGAAGACGTAGCACTTCGGGCGACGTCGGCGCCATTGCAGGAGCTCTCCGTATATCATCTGTCCTCGCTCATACCACCACTGCTGGCTGCCATCCTTGAGAGCATCGACCTCACCACGACGAAGTCGTCAACGCTTCACAGGTTCCATCGCCTACTCAGTCGAATCGCAGAAAGCAAACCGGATGCATACCTGGACACCTTGGCCGTGGTAGCCTACCATAATCCACGGGCAAGATACGCGGCCATCAGCCTTCTGCTATCCTACTGGCCACATGCCATCGGCCACCTCACGGTCAGCAAGACATTCCCTGCCGTCAACTACCACGAGGCCATCGAGCGCGAGACCCACGGCTCACTCGTTCCCCGCCGCCATCACGCTCATCCATACGCTCACCAGTTCATCCCATGGCGTTTTGCACGGGCCTCCACCCCAGGCCTCTTCGCCGGCATGTCGCAGAACGATTGCCTCTCGTGCACACAGCCGATCGAGGGCTTCGGTCTCCTCTGCCCGCTGTGCATGTGCATGGTGCATTTCGATTGTTACGACTACCCCGACGGCAGCTTCTTCTCGCAGTACAGTGTCGCCGCGGATGCCAGCAAGCAGAAGGTTGCCGTACATCGTTTCTGCCACATCCTCCCCCAGCGCCATGCCGCCGCCCCTGAGATCATACACAAGGAGCAGCACGCCTTCCGGCCTGTCAACCTCTTCAGCCTCACGCTGTGCTTCATCTGCCGAGAACCACTCTGGGGCCCAGTCATGCAAGCCGTCAAGTGTGGCTCGTGCAAGCAGTTCGTCCACTCGGCATGTTTGACGCGCTCATCCCACGCCGACCTGCCGCGATGTCGCTCGGTCGTCATCGACGACACGTACATGACGATCTCGTGGGCCGCCCTACGACAGTCCTTTGCAGACTACTACCGCGAACTCTTCCTTTCGGAGGCCGAGCTCCCCCGTCGGACATACGAGGAGATCTCAGTATTCTTCACCGTGCTGTGGACGCAACTACAAATACTGAACAATGGCCTTGCCCTAGGCTCTATAGTCATCGTGCAGGAAGGGCCCACCTTTGAGGAGGGCCAGCTGGACGAATTCGAGCTCCACTACTTGGTCGACCTCTACGAAGTCTATCTGAAGTCGCGCAATCCGATCGTCTCCGTCACTCTCTCGGACCATTTCGCAGAGAATCGGCTACTCGCGTCCGATACGCACGTCTTCTTCAACTGGAACATCCTGTCCTTCGTATCGAGCGTCATCAAGATGCCTGCGTCCGACCCCGGAGAGTCATTCGACACGCCTTCCGCGGATCTACTCGCGCCCAGTCAACCGGGCCGTACCCAGGGCTCCTCGGCGGACGACAGCACGTACCCCTACGAGGTCGTCACGCTCGCGCATCTCCGGGACCAGCTCGGCGACCAGCTCAACCTGCACTCCGAAGCGGCCGCGCGGTACCTCCTCTCGCACCTCTTCCATCTCGGCTTCTTCCAGCGTGTCGACTCGCAGAGCCGACTGTTCGACGGCGGTCCACACCCCGAGCGCCTGCAGTGCTCGTTCCCGATTCCGCTCGGGCTCGAGGTGTCCGTGGAGGTCGAGACGTTGGTGTCGGCCATTGAGGCCTGCTTGTCTGACATAGACTTGTCTGTCAACGAGGCGGGCCTTCTGCTCCTGGTGCGGAAGTTCTGGCCTGACGGTATGCTTACCGATTACGCACTGCGTCGATTGTCGAAGGCGGTCCTGGAGTGGATCTGGTCTGAGGTCAGTCTTCGCGTGGTGCAGACCCACGTTCTCCGACTGATCATGAGCATGATAGGACGACGACTTGGCCACGATGCTTCGTGACTATGTCGCGCGAGGACTCAGCCTTCCCGGCGTACGCGCAGGTGTTGATCAGCAGCCGTGGCCCTCCTCAACGCAGTCGCGTCCTACCGCGGCGAGCTCTGCCAATAACGGCGGTGACTACGTCGCCGGAAGGCGGGCGTTGTCAAACCGGTATGCTGCGCGATGGCTACTCGCATTGCACGATCAAGGCGTGGACGAGTATGCCACCATGGTGTTCGACGTTCTTGTCGAGCATGCACAAGACCTTCCGATCGCCGATGACTTCTTCCTGGGGAAAGGTCGTGATCCTGTAGCTAAGGTATAGAGGCTTTGAGATTCTGCGATAATCCGAGCTAAATGCCTTCTCGCAGCGGGAAGTAGTCATCACGGAGAAGCTGTTGCATCTAATCCTAAAGCTCAACCAAGCCTCGGTGGTATTTACGACCTTTGATGACCTCTTCCAAAAGTGGCTGTCCAGGGCTTCGTCCTTGGACATCGACCAGCAGATAGTTCGTGCTTTCCCCGCGATTTGAGATTGAAGACCTAGGCTAACTTATGGACAGCCGCTAGCGTCTTTGTCCCGACTGTTCAACAGGGAGCTTGATTCCGCAAGCCAGCGTTTCAGCACAGCTGCCGATCCTCGCCTGACCATGACGGACAACTCCAGCTTGCTGAACGTGAATCCTCTCCGGGTCATCATCGACATCGCTACGAAGAGCAAAGACGGATACGACAGCACGCTACACTGGCTCTGCCTCTTCGTCCGCTCCGGCGTCGAGATCTCCGTCCCGACATTCATGCAGCTCGTCATGCTCGGAAAGAAGTTCGGCGTGTCCTTGGAGGAGAGCTCACTCATCGTGAAAGCGGCGCTATGGTCATGTTGGCTCAAATCAATGGGACGCCAGGACATGCAGAGTGTCATCACAACAATCCATACAAATGTCGGCCAGGAACTCATAGCTCACCTACAGTCTCGCGCGGATAGTGCGGAAGCGCAAGTGTTCCCAAACAAATGAATAGGGGAAAGAAGCTGACCTCCTCACAGGCTGCAACTCGTTCGACTGTCTTTGTCGACGTGCCTATTACTCTACGGGTGTGACAGGACATTTCTCCAGACTTCCGGCCTTATACAGGAAAGCGAGGTCCAAGGACTGCCCTCGAGGTGAGTAGGCGTTCTGAAGCCCACGCACGATACTAATGTTGCAACTCAGGAGGAAGCTGCATGCGCGTGGCACCACTATCACGGATCCCATCATCGTGAACACTGCGCTCATAGACGCGGTGCGGAGCTATGTCGAGACTGGGTCTGACGACGTCGCATGCCTCGCCGCCAAATTCCTCGACGCGTTCATGCATCATGCACCCTTCGTCGAGTCGTACGAGGTGGATAACTTCATTTTGCGGAACGGATCCTCGGTATGCACCTGGTAGGTTATCCTGATGACGATGGGGTACCCATGAGCTGAGGAGCGCATACAGCGTGTGGCAATTCTATGCAGTCCAGGACCCACAAATATCCACAATCCGTACAAGCCTCCTACTGCGAAGTCTTGTCGTCGACCCGCAGCCTTTCCAGTGGCTCCTGCAGCGTCTATTTGAAGAGGGCGGCAGCTGGGAAGTTCGGTGAGTGTATGCACTCGCATATGCAGCTACGATTAATGTGCGTCTATGCAGTTTGGATGCTGTGGTTCGACTGTTCCGCATGATCGAGGATGCGACCAGCCCTGCGTTCGTTGTCGAGGACCGGCAGTGGCGCTCCAGCGTGATAGACATCTTCCGCTACTTCTTTGCGGCTCTTTGGGAAGATGAACGCGTACGCCTATCTATCCACATTCGCAACGAGGTAATACTGACTCCCGAACAGGAAGAGGTCAGGCTCGCCGTCGACACGTGGTCACAGACACTTCTGGCTGCTCACTTCGATGCAATCACGCTCTGCTGGAACGAAGCTCTCGTCAAGTCTCCCATTACAGATCGCGCGAAGTTGGTCGCGTTTCTAAACCAGCTGCGGCCGCACTTCCCGCATTGGCGCTGTAAGTCGTACATTCTGACCTATCCGACGTGAGACTCATGTGAATCTTGCAGTACTCTCCTGGGACGTTGTCCTTGAAACTCTGCTGGAGAGCGAGTTTATTCAGCGGAATGGCGACGAGGAGGAAGGTCCATTGTCAGCCCACTTGGTACATTTTCCCTTTCATCTGCACCTCCCCTAGCTCATCATGCATGCAGTCTATGTATGGTCTCCCTTCGGGAGGTCGACACACGATGCATGTCGATCCAGAGTTGCAGTCACTGCAGGTAGGAAGACTGGCAAGACAAATCATTAAGCTTGCCTCGACTGACAATGTCTGCTAGCACTCTCTGCTGTCTCTGGCGTTGAGGATGCTTTCCGACGGGATTCCGATTGACCCCAGCAGTCTACTCAAGCTGAAAGACCATCTTGCTCGCGCGCTAGGCTTCGCAGAGGTAGAGATAGTGACTGCAGGGACGGGCAACGCGTTCTACGTCCGCTTCGGCAGCCTCGGCGCCGTCCCAGAGGTCGCATATCCATGCCTGAACGAGCTGATGCTGGTCCTGGATGCGGCCGTGCCCTACGACCTGGTGCCCTCAGCAATGGGTGGGCGATTTGCGGACGAAGAAATGGCGTCTTCCTTACTTGTGGGATCCGTGTTCGTCGATGTGTTTTTGGAGACGTTCATCCACTGCGAGGAGCTGGAGCACCTCCCTGCGATCACGCTGAAGAACATGCTGAAGTCTTTGATCATCATCATATACAAACACGACTTCGACAGCAGGACTCTGAAGCTCTTCCAACCCCAGCTTCGCAAGGCAGTCAAGCGAGCACAAGAGCTCCTCCTGATGGACCTCAGCTACGATATCCGGCAACTCGTTCTGACCTTGTGTCATGCGTTCATCAAGAGATGGCCCAACCTCACTGGCAACTTCGTTTGGTATGTGTTCTTACTTTTCGACTGCTTTACAGAGCTCATCCCGCCCCACAGCGAAGTCATTGAGGCTGCCGTCTCTCTGGTGGAGGAACTCGACTATCTCCACAACGGTGACGACATACTGATAGACCAAACGAAGAACTTCTTGCGCACCACTTTGGCGCTGTAGGTGTTCAAACCACTGGTTCTGGATAGTACTGAATGACTCTCGCAGGTATGCCTTCAGCGGCGTTTTCTGTGTGTTGTGCAAGGTACGTGGTCACCTAGCGGGGTATCCAGCCAACTTGTAACGAGAATCTCTGCAGCGCATGCGCTCGCCTGAGTTCTTTGCCATCATCAAACATGTCATAGGTCCCCACGTCAAGGCAGAGCACAATCCAAACCCTATGGAAAATCTTCGAGATGCTCTTCTCCGCGACACCCTGTCGCGTGCACTCGAGGGTGAGGACGAGTCATTGCAAGTCGTTCTGGACAACGTCAACACCTACGTCGAGATTGTTCACCATACGGAATACAGTCCCGCGCTCATGCAATGTAAGCCCCAACCTACGTGCTCATGTGTCTCGACTTACCTGTATCTCCAGTCGTCGGACTATGTCTCGCGAGTTTGACCCGGAGAACGGCAGACCTGCACTTCGCACGATTTGACCCGAGCGCGTTGCTGTTGCTCGCCTGCACGCTCATTCAACACAACAAGGCCCACAGTCGAGTACGTGGCCCCCGCATATACATAGCTTCATCCATCATCCGAAGTCGCTGAACATTGCGCGCAGGACCTCCTCTTGTACCTGGAAACGCTGCTTCGATCATCGCTCGTCCGGTTCAGCGTGTCCGTGCTGAGTTTGCGGCGTGTTCTACACGTCACAACTACGCTTTATCGCAAGGCCGCCAAGGCTTCCGGGACCAACTCGCAGAACGCGCTCGTCAACCCGGTCGCGGGTGCGATGCTCGAGATCACAAAGGACTTCCTCCACTCGAAGGCGCGCGTGTCTCCTGCGACACAGATCGCCCTGGTCGAGGTCAGCTCTGGTTGCTCACGTCTCGTCACGACATACTGACTAAGATACTATACAGGCCTTGACCGCTACGCCGGATCGGGGTAGCACAAGGGCCATGTTCATCCCGCTAGACTCACAAGTCCGCCTCGCAGACGACGGGATCTCGTTCTTGTACTACGAGAGCTCCCAGGACGTACAAGGCGATTTCGGGGCGGCGCAGGCGATCGCGAGGATGATCATGCAGGGTGCGGAAGTGCAGCCAACCCTACTGGGTAGCCTAGATGTGAGCGCATGACTCCCTCTCTCTTGTGTGCGCCGGAGACTGACGCAAAGCACTCAACAGAAAAACCCGATGACCATCCGTGTCTGGAACATCCTTCTGATAGGGGCGCTCTCCAGGCCGGACGGCGCGGCGGCGCTGCTGATGTTCCAGCACTTCACCGCGTTCACGCTCGCATACAACACCGCGCTCAACCAGTACCAGTCGCCCGCCCACATCGCGAGCTCCGACGCGCAGGACCGCGCGCACGGCGACATCAGCTACGCGTATGCGTCCATCAAGCTGTGGCTCTTGCTTGCACGCAAGGCGGCAGCCGAACGCCCGCCGCTCGATGCTTCGGGTGGGCTGCAGGACGGCGAGGCCCTGGCGGCGCAGATGGTATGGAACGAGCTGTGGCCGCCGTTCGAGCACGTAGTCGCGGCGTTCGAGGCAGATGTGCACGCTGGGAACAGTTCGGTAAGTCAGAGGGGACAAGTATCGGAGCGATGCTGACAACGTTCTGTGCAGCCGTTGGCGTCGAGTATCTGGACCTCTGTTGGTGACTTGTTCTTGTTCCTGCGCCAGTCGCGCGCGGTGATCGCGCTCGACACGGTTGTGTCTAGCCGTATCCTCACAAGGCTGAAGGATGTCGTGAGGAGTGAATCGAAGGTTCGTCGCGTCGTTGATTTGTCGTTTGATCCTCAGCTCAAATTTCCCTGCTGTTGCCATAGATCGCCAGGGTTGTGCGGAGCTTGAAGGACCCACCTACGGTAGATTCGCTGGACTACTTCGCGAACCAAGTGATCACGGAGATCGCAGCCGAGGAGAAGCTGCAGGCAGCGAAACGGCAAATCAACCTAGAGCGAGGGCGTAGAGTCGCCAGCTAAACAACGAATTCTCTGTGTCGATCCCGGTTTATGCTTGTATCATATATCGTACAGGTGGAGGTTGGAGGGCAGGATAGATGCTGGCTTGCAGTAGAATTGTACTACATTATTGCACTTTCCTTCTTGAATCAAGTCGTTTCTCTTCATGGCTATCGTGGATGATGCGTGCCCCAAGAAACAGACCGATGGCGGATATTCCTAAGACGACGATGAAGGCGGGTATGCGCAAGGCCCACTCTCGTGAGGGAAACCATGCATGCACTGGGCTAGATTCGTCCAGGATGGGCTGTTCCAAACGCATTTGAATGAATAGTAACGCAAATTATAATATTCCGTACCAGAAGGAGGGTCCATATAGTGTAGTAGAGGAATGTAGACGCGGCAAGCAAGAGCATTAAGCTGCCACATGCTTTATCGCTCATGCCCTATTATGCCGAAGACTCATCAGCGAATCCCGGTTCATTTTTCTGGCTCACAAACACTCTCACCATTATGTCTAGAGCAGTGGAACTTTACTGCGATCATTCAACCATTCCTAGGTCGAGCAGATGGCGGTAGTGAGTGTGGCGGAAAGAGCAGTGAGGAGGAGCTATGAATAGACCTTAGCACCTAAGCGCTCACGGACGCGCCTACAAGCGCCCACATCGACACGTCGCGTCGCGCTGCGCAGCGTGGCCGCCTCATATCCCCGCCTCCGTCGTCCCCCTCCCTCATCCCGGCCATGCTCCTCCTCCCCTTCCTCGCTCTTTTATCCATTCCATTCTGCATTGCGGCGTCTACACAGGACATCCATGACAAACTCCGGGGGCTTGCGGCCGCAAACAATGGCGTCATCAAGCTAGACGAGGGCATCTACAACCTTTTGACGACCCCGAAGCGTAACTGGTCCGCGAGCATCCACTTCACCGCGCTCGACCCCCGGAGGAAATGCGGGCCGTGCAAGTGAGCAATCTTGTCTATTAGAAATATAGCGCAGACCTCACATGGTGCCGCACAGGGACTTCGACCCGTCCTTCAATGCAGTCGCGAAAGCGTGGACCAAAGTGCCCGCTGCGGAGCGGGACTCCCATTTCTTTGCCACCGCAGACTTTGACAACGCTATGGGCGTATTCCAAAAGGTGCGTTGCCTGTCTCGCAGCGTCTAGGGCGTCGTACCAAGCCCTGCATTTCCAGCTGGGCCTCCAAAGTGCGCCCGTTGTCCAAATTCACCCCGCCACCGAAGGCCCTCGCCGGCCTGCGAGCGGCAAGACGTCTCCCGTCATGTACGACTTCGGAAAGTACGTCCAACCTCCCATACTCCTACCCCGCCTCCCGAAATCCTCGCACTGACCCCGCGCACAGCGGCTTCGACGCCGGCCCGCTCGCCGAGCAGCTCTCGCAGTTCACGCCCGTCCCGATCCCGTACAAGGCCCCGATCGACTACGCGCGCATCGGCACGGGCATGGGCGTGCTGCTCATCATCCTCTCCGGCGTGCGCGCGTTCCTCCCTATCCTGCGCTCGCGCTGGCTTTGGGCGGCGGGCACCGTGCTCACGTCGCTCATCATGACCTCCGGCTTCATGTTCGTGCGGATTCGCGGCATGCCGCACAGCGGCGGGAACGGCCAGTGGATCGCGCCCAACTACCAGAACCAGTTCGGGCAGGAGGTCCAGGTCGTGTCGTTCATCTGTGAGTCGCATCTGTATTGCCCAGTGGAAGGAGCCCCGTGTTGACTTCGTCTAGACGGCCTGCTCTCTGCGGCATTCCTCATGCTCACCCTGGTCACACCGTACCAAACGCACCCGGCCCGGCAGCGTCTGCAGGTCTACCTCTGGTCAGGCGTGATCCTCGTCATGTTCTCCGTCCTCATCTCGCTCTTCCGGGTCAAGAACAGGGGTGAGTGCCCACACCGTTGCTGTGTGAGAGAATGGTCGTGTTTATCATATTGTCAGGATATCCGTTCAAGCTCCTGCTGTGAGCGGCGGAGCGGGGCATGTAATAGGAGTGTTCCGAGTATCTACTATCTATCGTCAATGCATGATGCATGGGCCCGTGCGAGAAAGAGAGCTGCCGAAGGAATACCGCCACCGCCGCCACAACAGTCCGAGAGCTGGGAGCAATATGGATACATACGAAAGTAAGGATTGCAGCTGCCAAGCAAGCAGTCGGACAAAACAGAGCACGATTATCTACTGGCCTCCGGCGGCCTCCTGTGAGAAGACATCTACGTAGCGACTGCGCACATTCCGCTTCGGTGGCGGGCGCCTGCCAGCCGGGGGCGGCGGGCCTCCACCAGGAGGCGGGGGTGTAGCTGAGGGCGGCAGCGGTGAAGGGGGAGCGGAAAGCCCTTCGGCGTCGCTGGGCACGAGGTTCGAGCGGACGCGCGGAGGGGGCGCCCTCCTGGGAGGCTCCGAGGTAAGGTCGATAGGGTGTGCCGTCGCGGGGCGCGCAGGCGGGGGACCAACGGGCGACGGTGGCGGCATGGCACCGCCAAAAGACCTGCCCGGAGACGCGGTCTGTGAGCGCGGGGGAGGCGGCGGGGCCGCGGCCTTCGCGGCTTCCGCGGAGGACGACTGTACAGACAACTGGTCAGACAAGCATATCGCAAGGTCAAGGGAGCAGTCACTGACATGTTTGTTGACCCAGCGCTTCAGCTCCTTGTCGTAATAAAAGGACGACTCCTCGCCGAGGTTGGCCTTCACAGGGGCCGGCGAGGGGGCTGCCTCATTCCGCTTCCAGAGTCTGCTGAGCCAGCCGCTGGACGCAGCTTGCTTAAGCTCTGCAGGGATGTTAGCGATTGGGCGGCCCTACACGTTCGTAACCACTCACCAGGCTTCGCGGGTTCCGCTGCCTTGGGCTTCTCCTCTGCACCTTCAGCCGCGTCGCCATTCTCCGCCGTCTCCGCCTTCTTGGACCGGGACGAAGAGTTGCCGAGACCAAGGTTGTCGTCATCCTCTTCGGCTAGTGAGTACTGGTTTGAGCGCGGGAGGGGGCTGCCCTGCTGCTTCGTCGCCGTGGGCGTCATGGACAGCATCGGATCGTCCATCAGCGAGACGAACCCGGAGTTCGACGATGACGAGGAGGGCTGGTCGTCCAGGGTGACGAACGTCGACGCGGTGGGTGTCGCAGCGTCCGAGTCCGACGCGCCCCACCACGAGCCTGTGCTGGGGGGTTTTGAGTGCCCGAAACCTGACACGTCGCCGTGGGAACCGCTCTCAGGTCTGAGGTGATCTGAGCCTTGCGATGGGGCGTAGCCGTTCCCATACGGACTCCGCGCCTGTCCATAGGACGCAGCGTCAGCGAATGTCGCGGCGCTCGCAGACGCGACGCGGGCTATCGGCGATCCTGTGCGCTGGAAGGGACGTACATGGTCCATCGCCGATGAGGCCCTGTTGATGGGAACATGCGACCTAGACGGCGGGCGGGCGCCCAGCGCAGACCCAGCGCGGAACGGTGGTGGCGCGTTTGACATCTCCGTGAGATCGGTGACCGACTGATGTGGGGATGGGTAGGCAGACGTGGTTGCAGATGAGATCGTGCTGAAGTTCGCAAAGGGTCCACTGGTTGACTGCTGTTGAGCCATTCCATGGGACTCCTCGGGCCTGGGAGAGTCTCCCTCGCCGGCAATGAACTTGGTGAAGCGGCCCTCAAGCCAGTTCCCAATGCTGTCCAAGCTAGGCTTGGACATCTTTCCAGGAATCCACGAACCAGACTTGTCTAGCTGCGGTGCCGCTGTCAAGCGATCCGACAGGCCCTTCAGCTGCTCAACGAATGTCACATTGATGAATGGCGAGCCACGGTTGAGAGCGGTGGTGATGGCTTCACAGTAACTGTATCACAATGAGCGGATGGGAAACATCCACAAAAGATTCGCTTACCGATTCGCCAGCTGGACATGTCCCAGCTCCGCCAAGCAAGTCGCACGGAGCAGTCGGTATGGCTGTAGGTGAGGAAGGCCAGTAAAGGCTTCCTGTCCCTTCGCAGGAGTGGCCAGAGACATGGCAAACTCCGCGATCTCCGAGAAGATGATCGGGTCGGGATCCTTGTAGTACGTGGGTGATGTGGTAGCAGAGGGGCCTCCCAGGAGCGTGAGGCGAGGGTGTGTACCCATCGCACCAAGAGGCGACGTTTGCGGAGAAAGCATGTAACTAGATTTTCTTTAGCACCACTGCAAAGAAGACGGGGATGTAAGTACGTACCAAACATGGGCAGCTTCAACCCACTGGTGCGCAGAAAGCTGGTCGCCAAGAGCTGTGAGTGCAGAGGAGGTATCGGGAGTCAGTGGGTTCGACAGCATCATCGCTGCAGTCTTCGCCCAATTGGCAAGCACCTCCTGAGGTACGTTCAATACCTGGACGACGGGGAAGCTAGGTGTCATCGGCGTGATCGACAACTGCGGTGGCTGGGGAATCTGCAAAGTCGGCGGGTGTTGAATGAGTGAACTGGGAGCGACAAGTTCTTGCACTAAGGTTGTTGTTAGCATTTAGCTAGGATACGCATAGGACGTGGCTTACCTGAAGCGGCGCCGTTACCACCGTACAAGCTATAAGCGACGCGCAATGCTTCGCGTCCCTCGCTTGGGTCCCCTTGGGTATGTCCGAGACCATTTGCCAACTCCGCCCGGACCCACTCAGTCACGACCTCCTTCCAGGTATCCTTGTCGATGCTACTCGCGATTAAAAGAGCATGTGGCCACAACTTCTCGTCCGCGGCGTAGTGGCACGCCCCTCGGCGGTCTCCTCGAGCTAGGAGACCCTGGATCTTGTCGAGCTGTGATGACCGAACAGTAGTTGTGGCAACCGTATAATCCTGGGTATTAGGCAGAGCAGACGCGAGACCGTATTGAGGACCATGCAGGAGGTCGGAAGAGGACGCTGGTATGATCCCCGACGAGTCCGATGAGGGAATCGCCCCGTCATGGTCTGGCAACAGCGCAGCGCGCGCTGCTGCATCGACTTCAGCGCTGTAAGATGTTTTTAGTAAACGAAGTCAACACAGATGCAAAAATGGCTTGACCAACCTCCCGCTCAACCGACCGTCGTTCTCGACCATGGCCTTCAGTAACAACACCAAGATGCGTTTTGCCTCAGCTCGACTCCGGTCAACGCTGTCTGCACGGTGGTAGCCAAGCCCGCTCTTGATCTCCTCCGCCCGCTCTTCCAGGTACTTCACAACACGCGCCTTCTTTGTCTTGATCTGCGTTGCTCCGGTACGGACGAGGCTCGCAGTGGGCGATCCCGGGTCGGAGAACAGAGGGCCAGGGTAAGACGCCGCCGAAGAATCCAAAACGCTTTCTGGAATGACCTTGCTGAGCGAGTGGATCTTGATGTCCGTCGACTGTCGCGCAGATAGCGCGACGTCGAAGCCCGTGTTCATCGACGCCCCATGGAAGCACGTTACCAGCTTTCCGCCAAAGCCGAAGCTTACGACAGGTACCCTTGCCGACGTACGACCGAGAGGGTCGTTCGTCCCCAACAAGGATGGCGAGGGCGCATAGGTCGAGTGCACCGGAGCCGCGAGCGTGACAACCTGGCCGCCTAAGCGGTCGTAGCTTGCAGCGCTGGGGATGTACGACGAGTTACCCTGTGGAGGAAGAGCGAAGCTGCTGTACGTGTGCTCGCTGGATTGCCGCGCAGGATACCTTGAGGGCGCATACGGGTCAGGCACCGAAGTTGTAGAGTATGCCGAACCATTTGACGTATTCCGAGCATGGGCGGAGGCAGCAGCTGGCTTTTCCGTAGGAGCGTAAGGATCATAACCACCTTGTTTGGGCGCAGTGACCGAGCGAATCGAGCCCGCTGGTGAAGCCGAACGGTTGAGATCCGTCGCGTGCTGAGGCTCGTACTGATTCGACAACGTGGACCGCCGCGAGAGGCTGGAGATAGGCCGGTTGAAGGGCGGAGGCGCGGCACCGGACCCCCTTCGAGGAGGAGGCTCGTATGCTTGACTTGTAGCCCCTTGCACCGAGCGCACAGAAGATGCCCCTGGGGACTTGGTACGATCGGTAGGCTCAACTTTCGCCACAGGTGCATACGGGTCGACGGGATACGACGCGAATTGGGTGGGAGGAGAAGCGCTCGAAACACTGGAAGGTTTGCGCGGAGACCTTGACCTTTCTGGGGATGACGGACTGCGTAGGGGCGAGGGGTGGCCGACTTCGCTCGGGGATCTAGATTTTGGCGACTTCGGCAGCCTGGGCGAAGTGGGTGGTGACCTGGGTGACCGCGAAGTCCGTGGGGGTGACGAGGGTGGTGACGTATGCTCCCTTGTGAACGCATATTGGCTTGCCTGCGGGGTAGCATCCTCCGGATCCAATTCTGCTCGTGGTGGCGATGCAACCATGCCCGTTCCGAAGACAGACTCTACGTCCTCCTGCTCAGCAATTGGGGGAATATTGGCATGCGCGCTGGTATCGTAGTTCACAGGTTGCGAGAAGGCAGGAGCGTAGGAGGATAGGGTTGGCGACGCAACGCTTGGCGCATACCCTGAAGGAGGCAGTCCGGATGTGCCATACTGACCGTTCGGAACGTACGCAGAACCGTTGCCTACAGGGTTGTGAGGAGGTGCATATGCCGAGGATTGACTGGAGCCATTGGGAAGCGGAGGGGCATAAGGATTGGGCTTCTGCGGGGACGCTGCTATATGAGGCGGCGGATGGCTATCCCGCCGCACAGTGGTGGGGGGCGGGGCATACGGATCTGGAGTCCTCGCCGGACCTCGAGGAGGCGGCTGTAAGGGCTGCGTGACAGGCGCCAAAAGAGGCGGAGACATGGGCGGTGGAGTAGCGTATGTCTGCCTGGGAGGAACACGGGCATGCTTCACCTTGATCGGGGGCAAGGGGGGATCGAATGCATTGGCCGTCTTCGGACGGTAGGGCGCAATCGCGGCCGCTGCAGACACCGCTGGAGGGGGTGGTGGGGCCTCTATAATGGGAGCTGGAGGCGGTGGAATGGCTATGACAGGATTCCCGTATGCCGTGCCGTGCGAACTTGACGCGTAAGGAGCGTAAGAGCCCTGCTGCGAAGCGGGTTCGTAGCTCGTGGGCGCAGTGGGATGTGACGGTTTGTACGGGTCGTACGCCGACTGTGTCGCAGGTGCATGGGTTGAAGGTGCATGCGTCGAAGGTGCAGCGGTATGGGTGGGAGGTTCATAACTTGAATGGGTCTGCGCCGGCTTGTACGGATCATACGTAGTGGACCCATACGCACTCGTCTGTGCTGCTGGTGCCTGCTGAACCGTGGTCTGCGGTGCATACGCAGAGGTCGTCTGACCGTAAGCGGAGTACGTTTGTGGCGCATAGCTCTGTTGCTGAGGATAGGCGGGCTCGTACGCTGCAGTATAATCATAAGCGCCAAATTCAGCGACCACATACAGGGTATCCTACCTGAGACCGCCGGCGCGGCAGTAGACCCGTACTGGGGCTGTGAGTACGAAGCGTACGTTCCATTCTGCTGGGGGTAAGCCTGCTGCTCCGGGTACGCTGGGGCGTATGAGTTTACAGCGGGCGCAGGAGCGCTATACCCGTAGTTCTGCTGCCCGGCAGGATCGTACCACGTCTGTTGCGCCTCTGTCCCACCCGCACCTAGCGCATCACCACCGCCCACCGGAAACGGGTCCGTAGCCGAGCCAAAGAGGTCCGCGACCCCGTCAGAGGCCGTAGCGTTGCCGTGCGTCTGTTCGCGGGTATCGTCTCCCCCGAGCGCGGCGGCGAAGGGGTCGAGTGCGGCGTCCGGAGAGCCAAAAAGAGAAGCGGCCTCGCCAGCGGTGGTCATCGTGCGGGTTGGCCCAGCCAAGTGCCTTGGGAGACGAGGACGAGGGGTGAGAAAAGCAGCGGTGGGCGTGGAGGCTCGCGGTGACGGAGGGTCAGAGGCTTGGAGACGTATTTGGCCGAGTTTGCGCGACCACGTATATCGGCGTACGAAATTGCGACGCGTACTCCCGCGCGCTCCGGCGTCCATGGCGCGCTCCCGGCCCACGCGCTCTAGGCACGCGCTCCCGGTACACCATCTCATGAGCTCTGACAACTGAGGCCTGGGGCAGCGCACCACCGGAACATCACGCAAAGCATCGTCAGCACAGAGTATGTATTGCGGATTATATCGGCTATATGGCGAGAGATCCCGGCGTGTACGCGGCGACTAGTGGAATGAGGGCAATGTAAAAACGATCGGTAGAGTGCGAGCTGCGGTGGGTAACTAAACGATATGCAAGGTATGGTATCGACTAAATCCATGATATGAACAGGGTCCAAAGGCAATATGCGACAGGTAAAAGAGTGAGGTATTATACGTGTGCGGAGAGCGAGTTGCAGCGTCGAGAGGGAGATATGCGGGTGTAGACAAGATGCGAGTACGATAGGGGAGATGCGAAGATGCAAGCGAGAGTCAGACGATGGCGTGAGATGCAAGACTAGATGAGGGATGCGGGGCACTATTAGGATTAGTAGGTGTGGAAGCAATGTCCTAAGACGACGGCTCGACTGCCTCGGGTTGAGTACCGTCGGTTGACGAGCACTTCTCGATGAGTCGCTCGACTGAACTCCGATTATTAGTCAAACACGTCATGACAATACCGCAGGTGTACGTACTAGCTGAGAGGTGCTTGCTGTAGGCACTCGAGTACCGCCGCATGTTGACCAAGTGCGGCCGCACCTTGCTGATCAGGAGCTCCTTCTGGTCGGCGTCCGCAACAGTCAGTGCCCGCTGCAGGACGTAATCTACAAGAGTTGACGTCAATAACAGCACTGACCGCACAGTGAAGGTGTGCTTACTTCCGAAGGAGTCCTTCATGAGGCCCATGATCGGGCTCAAACCGTCCTGCTTGGGAGTCATGATCTCGTCGATCAACTGACGGCGGCTCTCAGGATCCGCGCAGACCAGAGCCTTTTCGCACACATTCGACGCGAACTTGTGCTTCGCCATGTTGTACATCTGGCCGGTAAGCTTGGAGATGATCATCGCGCGGTCCTGGGGCCTCCCGTGCTCGAGCACGAACTGCACGACGTAGTTCTGCCAAACATCGTAAGCAGTTGTTCCGCCGCTCAACTAAGACCAACTTACCCCGAACTGGTCGATCATGAGGTTCGGCACGTACTTGTGCAACTCGTCAAGAAGCGGCCGTGTCTGGTCCTCCGGCATGTACTCGAAACACCGCTGAAGAACTCGGCACCCGTAAGGGTGGGTAGAGAGGTCGTAGACGCTGCCGCGGAAGGCGGTCACGAAAGCGAGGCGGTCCGGTGCAACGTGCTCGATGAGCTTCTGAATAACCTATTGTTGACGGTTAGAGATAAATGGGCGCCAGTATAAGTTGAAACACTAACGTGGTTGCCGTTGGCGTCCTTCACGCACCGGAGGACGTTCGGACCGAGCTCCTGCACGAACAACACCTGCTGCTCAGGCAGAATGTGCTCGATCGCCTGTTCACCGCTCAAGTCAGCTCGAACAATTCAAGCAAGCAGGTAACACTCTGCGCACCTTCTGTACAACTCGGCACCCGTACATCTGCAATGAGAGGCCGAGGATCTGGCCCTCCATTGTCGCGACGAGGCGAGCCTTCTGGGCTGAGGTCCCGTACTCGAACATCTTCTGGACGACCTGTGAACACATTGCATCCGTTAGTTCGAGCCGAGCGTCAGGCAGACGGTCGCAGACGCACGTAATTGCCAAAGACGTCCTGCATCAGCTGAATGGCGTACTGCGGAACGATCTCGTCGAAGATAATCTCCATCTCCTCGCTGGTGGCTGACTCCAGTTTCTGCTGGATGAAGCGCGACCCGTGCTGATCTCCACTGAACTCTACAATATACCCAAAGATGTCCTAGGGTGGGCGGCGTCATCAGCACGAGGAACGCACAGTCGATAAGGTTGCGCCAGCAACTTACCCTGAGCTCCCACTTCCGGGACTTGTTCGCTCGGAACTCGTCCAGCTGAGCACTCCTCATGGTGCCGTCGCCCCCACGACGTCCTTGACGTCCGCCGTGCCCGCTCTGGCTGCCGCCGTGGAGGAAGGGCCCGCCGCGTTGACCGGGGTGGAGTGGTGGACTGTAGTCTACAGGTACGCCGAACTGTGAATGTTGCAACGGCGACGTCCGCATACCAGCGTACAACATACTCTGTGGATGGTTTGTTGGTGAGCAGAGAACCCATCGATAAGTGTGTTGAAACGCACCTGTTCTTGTCGCTTGTCGGGCATACCAGCCAATGGATGAGGAGTAAGCATAGGTGAGTGGGAAGGGGGAGCATGGTAAACTATCGCTTGCGTAGGGTAGAAGTATTGCGAGCCAAGGGGACGCGGAGACCCAGCGTAATCATAGAATTGCTGCAGTTGGAGGTCAGCCATGGAAGGGTGAAGTAATGTCTGGGGTCCCAACCCAGGATATACATTTGGGGCAGCGCTCGCTGGAGTGAGAGCGGGCGAGGAAGCGTACAATGACGGATCCGTCCGGTACGCATCGTACGCGTACGAAGGGCCTGTGTAGTACGCGGCGTACTCCGTCTGGGCGTAACCACCGTAAGGACCGCGTAGTGGCTGCTGAGGGCCACGCATGCCAGGGAGTCCGGATGGAGGGGCGCCGCCCGAAGGCTGAGCGCCCTGACGGTAAGGGCCGTTCTGCGGCGATACGTTGTACTCGTCTTCCACCGCCATGCCACGCATTGCGACTGCCAACTCGTTGTCCACCAACGACGAGCCGGATTGAAGAGACTCGTAGCCCCCCACGGGGCTTGAGTTGGCCATGTGCTGTTGTCCTATAGATGGAGCATCGTCAGCGAGGGTAGGCGGATGGCGCGACACCGCACTCACCAAGGACGGTGTTGTACCGTTGGGGCGAGATCTGGCCCTGCTTGGACATTCCTCCTGCTGGCGCGGGGAGACCACCAGCGGAGACCTGCCTCTGCCTCACCTGTAAGGCGATGCGATGTGAGCGGCTAGTCCATTGCATCAGCAACCGGGGTGCCAGACGCACCAAGTTCGCCAATTCTTTCTGCTGAGCGTCTGCGACTTCGTCCCACGCGCCGCTCACGGATCTTTGGCCCCAGCCGTCGCTCGCGTTTGAGCGATAGTGGGCATCCGCATGTGACACGGAGCTGTCTTGCCCGCTCGCAGCGGAAGAATTGGAGGGGTGCCTCGAGGTGTTCACACCTCCCCATACCTGACTGCGTGTTAGCGCACAAACGACCATATATAGCGAAATAGCGGTTGCGCACCTGCCATCCAGAGTTCAAGGTCTTCAATCCGTTTGAAGGGGCCATAGCGACACCGAACATGTTTGCAGGGCCTTTGCGGTGAGAGTGAATCTGCGAACGGTGTGAATAGCGAGGTCGCGCGGTGATGAGAGTGGCACGGACGGGGTTGGGTGAGTTTGAAGGGGAGTGACCACGGGAGTGCGAGGACGAGCCAGATGGTTTGCGGGAAGTTTCGTGATTAGTGGTCGACATATGAGGTCGAAATCTTGGGACGTGTCGGGTTTATATGGTGGGGCGTTAAGCGGAAGCGGTGACTCACCTACGAAAGGCTACAATATACGACGCTCTATGCGAAACGGGGAACGCGTTTGTTATAAAGCTGTCGGAAAGGTGAGCAAAGAGGGACAGCAAACGGAGGCGGGAGGGAGGACAAGGACGGTGCGTGCAGCACACGGCGGAGTGCGCGCGCGCAGAAAGAAAGGAAGGAGACGCGTCTTAACGCGCGCGCGATCGAAGGGAAGACGTCACGGCCAGGAACGAGAGGGCGCGGGCACTCACCAGTACGGTACGCGTGAATATCTGACCCTCTGGGTGGTGAGGAGGACGGGGCGGGAGGTGGGGAGGATGGCAGCACGCTAACCTCGTGGAGGGAAGGTGAGGGGCGGCGCGAGCACGACGGACGGTCGCGTCGAAATGGGTAAAAATGGGATAAATAATTGTGTTGACATGGTGGAAAATGATTCTGGTGAAACCGGGGGCGGTTACTGGGTCGTCGGGGGACTTGACACGTGTAACGCTCCCCGCAACAGTCCGCCCGCCCAGAGTCCCTGCCGAACAACCTCGCCTGCCCGATTCGGCTGCTGACCTAACAGAACCCGCCAGGCGAGTTGCCATCTCGGGCTCCAGCGCCGTGCCCGATTTGCCTCCATCAATGGGCGTCTTCCACCCCTGACGGAGCTGCGTCGCCTCCCTCGCCCCTCCCACGCCCGCCTCCTCCTACCTCCGCGTCCTCCGCCCACCCAGCGCGCCCTCCGACCACGAACCGCTTCATTCCCGCCGAACCCGCACGCAGATCCCCCGTGACATGCGCCGCACTCGCCGACGGCGCTGTGGCAGGCTGTAGGTCCGCGTGAGTCCACCGTTGATCGAGCGGCCGCTTCCTGCACCGCCGCTTCCTCGTCGTCGGCTTCGCGGAGCCTGGTCGCATCACCTTCGCCGTGACACCGGCAGCGCGCGCAGTCCGCCGTCCGCGTCATCGCTTCGCTCGCGACGATAGCCCTGCCAGCAATTTTTCCTCGCTTGCCCGTTTGCGGGTCCATCATTTCCATTCATTGTATTTGCAAGCCCGATGGGCGATCGGCCGTTCCGTTGTGTATTACCGAGAGAATAATAATCGTGTAGGTTGGTACAAGCAGTGCGCTACGGTCCGTACGGCTAAGCATGAAAGCATCTGACGCGTGAAAGCCTATCGTGAGTTGAAGTTGAACCAAGATTGCCGTTTGGCTGTAGATGCAACCGTTAGCGAGTGATAAACACACAATCACCTCCGGCGAGTACGTACCGGTTCTGCACATACAACGCAAAGACAGCCGAAAGTGTAAGCAAGCAGCACCCATTCATACGCAATCGGCCAAAGACGCACCCGGAGTCCTCGTTCTGCAGCCTCGCCAAAGGGTTTGCGCTGCCCGCGGTCGGAGACGGTCCGGTGCTTGTGATGGCGGCGGCGTTCCCTCCACCGCCGCGGAGCGGCTTGGCAATCCGGCCAAAGCTTAATGGCGAGGACGAAGCGGCCTTTTGCGCTGAAACGGAGGCAAACTTCAGCCCGACAGTGCGGTAGGGCACAATTATGATCCTTACCGCGCGCCTGGTCGAGCCGTTCCTTCACCGCCTGCAGCTGCGCCTCGAACTTCTGGTTCTGCAGCACCAGGCGGCGGTCGGCCTCTTGTAAAAGCGCCTCGAGGTTCTGTATCCGCTCGTTGCGGGCCAGGAGCTTGCGCTCCGCGATCCCCGCCTCCTTCTTCAGGGCAGAGTTCTGGTCTACGAGCTAAAAATTGCGCGCCGCGCTATGAGCTAATGGCAGCTAACGCGTCCCTGGGAAGCCCCAGCGTACCTGCTTCTGCACGACGGTGAGCTGCTCGAGGTTGCGCTCGAGGAAGGCCATCTTCTTCTGTTGCGCCTTGCTGTTGCTGTTGCGGATGACGTTGTTGTATTGCTCCTTGATCTCGTCCAACTGGATCTCGAGCTCGACAACCTACGCGCAATGAGCATCATGACGAACACGCTTAATTGACAGTGTCCTCCTGACCTTCTCGCACCGGTTCTGGAGATCGCGCATGAGCGACTTCTTGACGCCGTCGAACTCGGCAAGCTGCACGCTGATAGCCTTCCGAGTGCGCTCGAGATCCTGCGCGCTCTCCGCAAGGTTCTTGCCGCCCTCGATGCCCGCCGAGGTGACCGCGAACGCACGCTGAAATTTTGCATCAGCGTCTTACTCTAAACCACACGAGGGGGTCTTCCATACCTTCAGTTCCTCATTGACGCTCTTCAGGCTGTCAATCGTGGCGTTAAGAGTGCGGATCTCGTTGCCCTTGAGCTCCAGCTGCTGCTTGAGGTCTACGACCTCCCCGGAATGGGCGTCGCGCTTGGCCGCGTACTGAGCCTCAAGTTTGTTCTGTATCACATTAGCTCGCCTGCAATTCAGTCCACCTAAAGGCCGATCAAACCTACCTTGAGCTCGGACATGGACTCCACGATGTCGACGTTGCTGACCTCCTCATCGTGGATGGTCTTCTCTGTGGAAGCGAACGAGTGATTGTCAGCATGCGCATATACCGGAGGTAAAATTTGAAAACGAACCGAGCAACTCCTCGTACTCGGTCTCGAGGCCGGAAATACGAGACTCGAGCTCATCACGGCGGCGCTGATGCATCTCATTCTCCTCCTGCACTTGCCTGAGACGGTCGACCGTCTCGCGGATGAGTGCCTGCGAGTCTGCAATGCGGCGGCGAAGCGAAACAATGTCGTCGTGTGACAGCGTGGACACGGCAGCGTCCGAATCGACGGCCTCGAGCTTCGCGAGAATTTGACGCAGCTGGTCGTCCTTCTCGGAGAAGGTCCCTTGCTATATGCAGTGGTCAGTGTGTGCCTAGAGTGCGACGGAGGCGGGGGCGACGTACGGCATCGAACTTCGCCATCATGAGTGCCATCTTCTCCTGCTTGCGCTTCTCCTTGTCCTCCGCGGACGCGTCCTTCTGGGCGGCCTTCAGGTCGGCGATCGTCTTCTTGAACTCCTCGAGCTCCGCCTTCGCGTCCTGGTTCTGCTCCTTGAGGATGTCGATGGTGATGATGCTCTCCTTGTTGTCGTAGTTGAGCCGCTCCACCTGCAAGCGCAGCTCGTTGAGCTGGCTGGACATCGTCTTGTTCTCGGTGGAGAGGGAGGACTCCTGCTCCTTCAGGAAAGTCAACTCCTCCTTCAGTTCCGACACGAGCTTCTCCGCTGCCTTGAGCGCGGATTCCCTCTCCCCGAGCTGATCGCTCAACTCGTTCTCGCGCTTGAGGAACTCCTCGCGCTCGTCCTTCTCCAGACCGACGACAGTGGGCGTCTGTGGCCGGCTTTCCAAGTCCCCGCGGAGGTCCTGGAGGAGGGGGTTGACAGGGGTCTGACTGCGAGTCGACGAAGGAGTAGGGGAAGCAGGGGCCTTCTTGGGCGCGGCGGGAGCGGGTGCACCGGCCTTGCCGGGAGCTGCCCAGTCGGCCTGGTCGACCTGACCTCCAGAGCGCCAGATAGCCAGCTCTGCCTCGAGAGCAGCGATATACTTCTGGTACGATGAGTTCGACGCATTCGCCTTCGACAAAAGGTGCTTGAGCTCGAGGGGCGAGAGCTCGGCGTTGACACGAGCGGTGTTCTTGATCGACTTCGCACGTATACCGAAACGCATTGTGGACAGGGTCTCAGCTTCGTTGTACGACGAAGGAGAACAGTTGATGATCAAAGTTGTCCGCGAGTTACCACCCAGCGACTCTTGCAAGATACGAGTGAGCTTCGAGTCGCGATATGGGACATGCTTCGCCTAGCCGCATACACTGGAGTTAACACCACTGTATCTTGGGTAGATGTATACGACGTCACCTTGCTGTCCGTGAGCGCGTTAATGACCATGCCCAGTGCCGACAAGGACTTGTTGATCTTCTTCGCCTCCTCCAAAGTCTGGCCAGACGCTCCCGTCTTACCGACTTTCTCGGAACCAGCCAGATCCACAAGATACAAGTTACCAGTCTTCTGGGCACCCGTCTCCGTATTCCGTTGGTTGATCGTGATGAGGAATATTGAGTGGGAACGAGAACTCTCCGCGTTCATGTCTATAGTTTTCGCGTACATCAGCACTAGCAGACGCATACATACGGCGTACGTACTCGTGGATGAGACAACACGCGCAGCACCTCCCTGCCGCATGATCTCGTACACCTCCCGGGCGCTGCTGACATAGTAATCGG
The DNA here is from genome assembly GCF_000271585.1 of Trametes versicolor FP-101664 SS1. Taxonomy (NCBI): domain Eukaryota; kingdom Fungi; phylum Basidiomycota; class Agaricomycetes; order Polyporales; family Polyporaceae; genus Trametes; species Trametes versicolor. The sequence continues at coordinate 51,446 of NW_007360324.1, forward strand.
AGAGGTTCTTGACGTAAACGCCCTTGGACTTCTCTTCGTGGACTTGTAGGTTATCGTTCTGGGCTATGAACGCGAACAAACACGTCATTATCAGTTTCAGAACGTCGACAACATCGGAGTAAGGCAATACTTACGAGCAAGCAAATCTCTGATCCTCTCGAGGTATATTTCCATGTACGAAACCTTCACGAGATACTCCAGGTGGGCATCCGATTCTACGATCGACTGGAAGATCTGCTCGGTTATACGGGGTATAAGACCTTTGAGGTCGGGGGAATCTATGTCGGCGCCCTAAGGTGGCACATGTCAGCACGATACGTAGACACAAACAGGTCCTACGAACCATCATGGTGAACGTCTTTCCACTACCGGTTTGACCGTACGCGAAGATCGTGCCGTTGTAACCGTCCAGGACATCTGCAAAGGCACATGATTAGCACCTCAATGAATGTCGATGTGATGACTTCATTCGGGGCAGTCTGAGCATCATGCTTTGGAAGCGGAATAGGTGGGTAGAATGCAGGGTGCTAATCGCTCACCCTTGACGATGCTGCGGGATGGTTAACGGAATATACGCGTCCGCGAGGAAGGAACACATACTCTTTCACTCCATAGTCGAAGACCTCATGCTGTTTCGTCCCCGGGGGAAACACCCTATCGAACGTGAAGCCATCCTTCTCCGGTCCTGAGCCTACTGTCGCCGAGCGTATTTGAACTGTCTGCAGGTTCTCGTCGAAGGCTACCACGATCTCTCCACCCTCCCGCTGCTCGATGGAATTGGGTGGTCGGAACCTGCCAGGGTCACCAACGTTTGGCAAAGCCGAGCACCATAGATGTCCCTGCCCAAATACTCACCGACAGACGACCTTGATATTCGTAGATGTTGACATCTTGAGTGTATGTTGCTAAAGACGCAGGTAAAGAGGGTCGGGTGTGGCTGATATGTTGCAGGTTTGATCGCCGAGGTATACGGCACGCGCACTGGAGAGGCGTGCCCTCTATGTGGAGACGAAGCCGAGTGAAGGAGAGTGGCAGAAGATAGAGACAAGCCTCGAGGCGGCCTTGCAGTCGGAGGACAAGTCCAAGGAGCTGAGGGCGAATGCGGACATGTACGTGCAGCCTATTTACGGCTGTTGTCAAGCACGCGCCAGCTACGCGCACGCGTCCTAAGCGCCCCATATCGAGCGAAGATGGCGCGTCCTCTGTGCGGACATAGAGGCACTATATGTTCAGCACCACGAGGAACGCGACATTGGAAGGTTCATGTTGTTTATTTAACAATACACAGGACGTGGTCATACAAGAGAATCTGAGATGAGTCCGGGAGAGATACGATGGGCGTACACTAAGAACGAAGGGTCGGGAGCAGGTCTGAAGGAGGGGCGATTCAGTCGTCGTCGCTACCCACGGAAGGAGCGCGAGCTGGTCTGCTCGAGGAAGCGACGGGTCTACGTGTCGTCGTGGCGTCTCTCTCAGCGGCGTCCGCAGCATCGATCCACTCCGAGTAGATGTCGATTGGCTCCGTAAGGTCTGCAGACATAGGTTTACATGACGGCTCGGAAGAGGAGAGCATATACGCACGGTTCGCCTTGCTTTGGTATCGCTGGTCACAAATTTTGCAGAACAGCTGCGCTACACCCTCCTTTCGGTCTATGCGAACAGACACAGATTTGTCATGGTGGCAGAAGAGACATGTGAAGTTTGTCTCTGTACACAGCGTCAGCAGCCAGACGATGAACGGACGGCATTCATGCGTACCGAGAGGGTCTTTCCTGCGCGGGCCGGTTGGCTTGCGGGAGGACTTTTTGCGTTTGCCCATGGTAGTTGGTCGAGTGACGCAGGAGGACGAGGACGGGACGGACGCGCGGGGGCGGGGCCGCCGGGGCGCAAGGCGCAAGCGCCGGTGTAATGAGATTCCCACGATACGGCCACGTGATGGACGCGACGCGCGCGGTGTTCAACTGCGAGCCGCGAGTCGGAGTCGGAGTCCCCTCTCTGAACGGAACTGCAATTGTTCTCTGTCCATCATTTCCCCTCTTGCCTCTGCCCTCCATGGCCTCTCGTCGCCCTCCGTCGCGCGTACGGACAACCGGCGCATCTGCTATGCCCCCGCCGTCCACCATTCGTCCCCGCTCTGTTCTCGCGAAATCCGACTCTTCTCAGAGATCAACCGCCACATTAGCCACCACTACCGACCATGCCTCAGAGGCCGGGCCCTCCAGCCTCCCCAAGAGCGGGCGGGAATCACAGATGAAGAATGCGCAACATGCAGATGTCGAGACCAACATTAAGGTCGTCATTCGATGCCGGCGGCGCTCCGAGCGCGAAATCCAAGACAACTCCCCGATAATCACCAGCATAAACGGGCCCAAGGGCGAAGACGTCACGATCGAAACTTCCGCACCCACCAACAACTTTGGCGTTGTTGCGCTACCCACAACAAGAACCTACCCGTTCGACATGGTCTTCGGTCCAGAGGCGGACCAAACATCCGTTTACCAAAATGTCGTCCACCCAATGCTGGAGGAGGTCCTGATGGGTTACAACTGTACGCTGTTTGCATATGGTCAGACTGGAACGGGTAAAACGTGAGCAGCCTCGATCCACCGGCTGTATAACGCAATTGACACGACCGTACGGATAGCCATACCATGCAAGGTGAACTCGGCACCACGCCGATGGGCAACCCTTGCTCCCAGGCAGGGATGATCCCTCGCGTGTTGTTCAAGCTCTTCCAGCATCTCGAAGCTACTTCCACAGACTACAGCGTCAAGATATCATATCTCGAGCTGTACAACGAAGAGCTGCGCGACTTGCTCGCCCCTGACCTCCCCGCTCCGACCGGGTCCAGCCAGCCCATGGGCATGGGCGTATACAAAGACGCGCCGGTACAGGCCAGCCTCAAACTGTTTGACGACGCGGGCAAGAAGGGCATCATTATTCAAGGACTAGAGGAGACACCGGTCAAAAACTCAGCTGATGCCCTCGCGCTGCTCACGAAAGGTAGTCACCGGAGGCAAATCGCGGCTACGAAGTTCAACGACCACTCAAGTCGCTCTCACTCTGTCTTCTCCATCACTATCCACACCACTGCATCCTCCGCCACCGGAGATGGCCTCTTACGGGTCGGTAAACTCAACCTGGTCGACCTTGCAGGATCGGAAAACATTGGCCGCTCGGGCGCTGAGAACAAGCGTGCGAGAGAGGCCGGTATGATCAACCAGAGCTTGCTGACTCTAGGGAGGGTGATCAACGCTCTCGTTGACGGTTCTTCCCATGTCCCCTATCGGTAAGCACTTCTGTACGACCGCCACCGATTCAAGACGCTCATCACCATATAGTGAGTCGAAACTTACGCGTCTTCTGCAAGACTCGCTCGGCGGGCGCACGAAGACGTGTATCATCGCCACTATCTCGCCCGCGCGATCGAACCTGGAAGAGACGCTCTCGACCCTCGACTACGCCATCCGCGCGAAGTCGATCCGCAACCGCCCGGAGGTGAACCAGCAGATGACGCGCAATGCGCTCATCAAGGACTATGTCGCGGAGATCACTCGTCTGCACGCCGACCTGCGTGCGGTCCGCGAGAAGAGCGGTATCATCTTGTCAGAGGAGTCCTGGGCGAAGATGTCTGCGGAGCAGGAGCTACGCGAGACCGAGCTGCAGGAGGCGACGAAGCAGGTCGAGATCCTCCAGAACCAGATGAAGGCCGTACGTGAAGAGTTCGAGGAGGCGATGGCGCTATTAGCTCGCACCGACGAAGAACTCCGCCACACGAAGACCCAGCTTGAGGGCACGACTGTTGAGCTGGCGGGCACGAAGCAACAGCTCATCGCTGTTGAGGGCGCGCTCGAGGAGGAGATCATGGTCCGACAGGCGCACCAGAAGAGCGAGGAAGCTCTCCATGGCGTCGTCCAGGAGTGGAAGTCGGTCGCGAAAGACTACGACAGTGAAGTGAATGCGCTGCATGGCAAGCTCGGTACGTCCCCAGGATCGATCTAACCACACCCTACTTATGATATCCCATAGATCGGAAATCGTCTGCGTTCGGGTCGAACATGAAGGCTGTCACCACGCACAGCAAGACCCTGTCCTCTGAGGCACAGACCATGTCCGCGAAGATGGATGGCTTCATGAAGTTGGCAACGCAGCATCTCAGCAAGGTCACGACCGAGACTGAGCAGTTCCAGACCAAGGAGCTGGAGGCGTTGTCCGCTATCTCCAATCGTCTCAAGGAGCAGCTCGAGAAGGTGCAGCAGGCTCTCGAGCTCATCCATTCCAAGGAAGACGCGTCGGCGGAGACCATCGAGACGATCCGAACCACCATCAGTGAGGCGCAGGAAAGCATGAAATCAGGTTTCGCGACATATGCGGACGAGCTCCACCAGCACTGTGAAGCGATATGCGAGGAAGCTCAAGCTTCCAGCCTCGCCAGCTGTGCTACCGTAAGTTATCTCTCCTGCCGCTATACCTTTCAACTGACGTCCACGCCCGACTTTAGGTTGAGAAAGCGTTCCAGGAGCTGGGTGCTCTTACCGAAGCAATCAAGCAGGAAGCTCTAGACTTCGTCGCTACCGAGCGTAAAACGCTTCAGGAAGCCAAGGCACTTGCCGACAACACCACTAACACGGAGATCCTTCGACTGCGGCAACAGAACTCCCTGCTGACGCGTCTACTGGAAACGGAACGCGTCGAAGCGAAGCGGTCTGCGGACGCGTTGCTCGAGCGCATCGCGGGACTCCTTGGCGACTACACTAACGAGCGCGACCGCAGCCTCCGTGGAACGTTCTCGGAGATGACCGAGAGCAACACCGTCGCGGAACGCGAAATGGAGCAGCTCGGCCAGAAGCAGGGTCAGCAGTTGGAGGCCGCTGTCGTCCGCGGAAGCGCATGGAGCGAACAGCTTGCGAAGAGGGGCGCGAATGGCAAGCGGTTGCGTGACGGCGGCATGAAGGTAAGCGCATCCGCAACGGCATTATGAATCCAGTCACTGAGAACTTTATCAGGCTCTGGATTCTGCGACGGTTTCGATACGTGACGGGATGACGGACGTGCGGGAGGCCATCTCGTCGTCGACTGCCGGGTTTAGCCAAGATCTACAGCGAACCATTCAGGACTCAGATACTACACTCAGTCAGGGTACGTCTCCAGTCACTGGGGGTTTCATGCGCATTTATTCATGAAATTATCCGCAGCATTCGACCGGGAGCATCGTGTCAAGCGTGCACGGATCGAAGCCACCGACGGTCTTGCAGCTGAAGCACAATCGGGCTACCGCTATATGCAGCGCGGGATCGGCTCCACGTCGCGCACGATCGAATCGGCCACGAGCCGTGTGCTCATCGAAACGTCTGGCATGTCCGCGGCGGTCGAGAACCTAAACGCGGCCGCCACCAGCTCGCTCGGAACCATCCGCAACACAACCCAGGGTCTCGCTGCCGAGGCGACGAGGGAGGACAAGCCCACCGGCTTGACGCCGCGGAAGCGCGGCCGACGAGTCGTGGAAGACTTGCCACGCACGGAGCCGAGAGAGGTTCTCGTCCGGCGGTGGCGGCAGCGTGGAATGTCCGCGGTGGGGAGCGAGACGTTCTTGGCCGAGCACCTACCTTTGCCTGAGGATGGCGACTCTCCGTCCGGGTCCCCGGAGTTCATGGCGGTCCACTCGCCCATCGAAGCTCTTGCGGAAGATCTGGAGAACGAACCTACCCCGCTCAATTCACCCCCTGCCCTCGTCAAGTCGCTGGCTTCGTCCGCATCCTCATCTTCCTCCGTTCCACCGGAGCTGCCCCCCGTAGTGGCCGTAAAGGTGCCGACCAAAGTTGTTGCTAACGCCACTGGCACTCTTACGGATCGGTCGACCAACATCGCTCGGAGACCTCAGCGCACTCGGCGGACCGTTCCAAGATGATTATACCCTCGCACGTCTCCGAGTCCGAGCCCCGGTTGCAGGCTCCAGTTCGTTCAGTTCGATGTTGTTACTTTATTCGTCGTTACGCTGTGGACTCATTTGCTATCCATTTCTCTGTCTATCGCATTGTACACCTTGGATGTGGAATGCACACAACCATCTAGTTCTGTATAGCTAATGCGGAGACCGGTACCCACAAACCCGGGACAAAGCACTAAGCCCCTACTCATTCCACCGTAGCCAAGCTTGAAAGCGTCAGATGTCGTGCCGGCCTCCTCTGCAACCACGGTATATTCCTTTAACTCTTGCTGTTTCGCTCTTTCACGTAGCACGCACTCATGGCCTCCTGGGGGCGCTTGCTCTCGCATGACATCAAAGGCCTCACTCCTCCGGTTAGACAGCAAGGACCAGGGGTAGATGGCTCGGAGGACATCGTTGTCGTCCTCCGATAGCAGGTATGTAGTCCTGCATACGTAAATCGATGTTGACGTCCATCTATCGGTTTCGGACGACTTCCTTGACAGATGGACGCGTCCGTGGTCCGCTCAGGACCCGGCGTCCGATGTGTACTGCAGAGGCTGTTCGTTGAAACTACCACTTGAGCCTCCCGCTTTTATCACCCTCGGCTGGCTTCACGATCGGTGTTTACAGGCCCTTGCTACTCTGACCCCCCAGGCCTCATGGGTTATGTTATCTCTCGAGTCTTATTGTACTGTTCCGAGGCCCGTGGTCGTAAGCACGCCCTACCGCCTAAACCTCCCTCCATCTGCCAAGCTTGTTGGGAAGGTCCGTTTGCTGCCCACCTCGGATTGCTTTGCAAGCGGAATCTTCTTTCTCTCTGGCCAGAATCTACGCACCCTCTCTGGCCGAACTTGTCGACACACTGGTGGGCCGGCGGCCGTTATTCATATTCAACATCCCGGGCACAGCTCGAGTGCGGCTCCGCTTCGGGCTGCGCGTGGTGTCAGCTACTCCTCCGTATTCTGCATTCTTCGGCACTACTTGGGATGACACACAAGCCTTTAAACGCCTCGTTGTCCATCGATGTGGGAAAAGACAGGTCCCCTCACTTATATGCTCTGTGTACACCAACCAACCTGCAGGCGCTCAGTGTGGTCATCGACGGCTTCAAACGGTACCGTTTCTCTAGGTGCGTGCACACAACCCCAGGTCTGTTCCCATTCGCTCTAGGCGCAGGACCGCAATTGACAAATACCACCAGATGACCCCGCAGCGTGGCATGTCATCACCCGAAGCCCTATCTTAGACGTTGGCTCCCCACATGCCTTCAATCTCGCAAGGGCATGCATCGACGAATGTGTCAAAGGACATCAACTGTGCTGCACAATCTCCTCCCTAGATCCTCTTCTCCCTACGCGGCTGGTCGACTGCACAGACCCTGGTCGCCCACGCCTGATCTTGACCGGGGAAAGACGTGGTACATACCTCGCCCTCAGCTATGTGTGGGGCGAGACTCAACCCCACCGTACTACCACGTCCAACCTATCGGTCTACACGGACGGGATTGCCCTCCCTCTCCTCCCCCAAACCCTCCGCGATGCCATCCGTGTCACATATTCCCTCGGCTTCCGGTACCTCTGGGTGGATAGCCTGTGCATCATCCAGGATTCAAGCGAGGACATGCGACATGAAATCGGGTGTATGCATCTCATCTACCGTCATGCATACCTCACCATCATCGCCGCCAGCTCGACGCGGGCCAGCTCGGGCTTCCTCCAACCACGACCGGCGGCACCACATGACATCGCTCTGCCTTTCATCTGTCCCTCACGTTCTTCTACATCCGGCGCGGGAGGCGATACAGCGGAGGTGGGCACGGTGCACCTCGCCGACGTGAACAGGGTTGTGCGATACAGCCACACGCAGGAGCCGATCAGCGCGCGGGGCTGGTGTCTGCAAGAGTACTACATGTCTTCCCGCGCGCTCATCTTCACGTCGGAAACAGTCCAGTTCAGGTGCCAAGCAGCCACACAGAACGTCGGGAACGCGTTCTACGATACAGAACAGGAGCAACGCTTGCCCCCTGTGCTCTTCCGCACGGATGCACGGCCCATAGAGCGCGACTCCGAGGAATGGTCCGCGGTACACAACGCTTGGTACAGGATCGTAGAAGACTACACTGGACGCACCGTCGGCAAGCCATCGGACAAACTCGTTGCGTGCGGTGCGATAGCGGAGGTGTTTCATCGCATCCGACGCGCAGAGGCCTTGGGATACCTGGCTGGCTTGTGGTACGACACGCTCCTCGAAGACCTGCTTTGGGGACGGCCTGATGGGGCTCCCTATTTGTGTCGTCCGCCGGGTTTTCGTGCCCCGTCATGGTCCTGGGCCACCGTGGATGGGCGGGTGTGGATGTTGGGGAACCTCTGGATGGGCCCGGGCAAGAGAGCCACTGCGGAGGTAATCCATGCGAAGGTAGACCTCAAAGACCCAGAGCTTCGATTTGGACAAGTGACCGGTGGGTTCGTCGTGTTGCGCGGGGCGATCATACCGTGTGGATTGTGTCCGTCCGGTGGAACCCTGCATGACATCCTACTGCCGCCTGTTCGATGGCCGGGAGCATGCTGCGGGCTCTTCGGTGGTCACGATCACGAAGTCGCACTTTCCAAGGCCGTGTCTATCGACCATGAGGCTGATGTAAATCAACAGACAGTATGGCTCGTCCCGCTCTTGCGGGAGGAGTTGTATAGGTCCATGGTGGGCCTTGTTGTCATACCCGTTGTACTGTCGAACGCCTGTGAAATGGCGAGTAAGAATGTGTATCGCAGGATTGGAATTTTCAGACTACCTAACTCTGCGGATGAGCTGTATTTCGACACATTGCCAGTAGTGGAGATGCAGCTTGTATGAACTTACTTTCTGAGTCTCTCACACATTATTCCAGCCTACACATACGCTAGTGACGTCGCGATTACGGTGTGTTGGTGTGCGAAGTGTCATGGAACGGTCCGTAACATGGTGACAATGCCGGTAGGCTTTACGGAGTAAACACACGTTGAACATCGGCATCGGTCGTCTCTTTCTCTGCCTATGTGAACATGGTGTCCGCACGAGCGGCAACACCTCGCAAACGTGGCCAAGTGCTGGGATTCGTATGGGACATTCAAAATAAGCCTGAGATGACCTGGATGGAGCGGTGTACAAGCCAATCGTGCCCACTCTGCGGGTGCGGGCGGCACGACCGTGAGTGGATATACAGCCCTCTGAGCTGCGACCTGAGCTGCGAGGGTCGGGAGGGCCAAGGATGATGGAGAGAACTCGGAGATGTGGATGAGCTTAAGTGTATAGATCGCCGGAGACGCCCAGGCTTGGAGGCTGGCTGCTGCGCCGAGTCCGGACATCGCCTCCACAACTTCCGCTTCTCGTCTCTCATCCCTTCCCTTCCACTCCCTCTCTCCCCCAGCACCCGTCCCTCGTTAACGCACACGGCCTCTCGTAGGCTCGACACCGTCGCCCATCATGATGACGCCTATGCGTTATGTGGTATTGGTGCTGGGCATCATTGTAAGCTCTCCGCGCAGTCCACTGCCTGCTGTTATATTGACTCTGGCCACGTAGATCAGCTTGCACTTCCTCCTCAGCTTCTCTCACGAGGAGTATGGCCGCGCGACCTCTCTCACCAACCTGTCAGAACACTTTGGCGGTGCCAAGACCCACCCGCCGTACCAGGACGGCGTTCCGGAGGACTACTACGTCACGCCGAACCCCTCGCCAAAAGGCAGACGGGCGAATGCTACCTTTGTCTTCTTGGCTCGCAACAGTGATCTCAGTGGTGTGGCCGTGAGCATGAAGCAAGTCGGTGAGTACGCCTCAGCAATGTGGTGACGGGTCGCGCCTCATGCGACTCCCAGAGGACCGTTTCAACAAGGAATTCCAGTACCCCTACGTGTTTTTGAACGAGGAACCCTTCTCAGAAGAATTCAAGGAGTGCGTATCTCGCCCCCTTGATTGGAGCCATTCCTAATGAACTCGTCCAGCCGTGTGCAAACCCTCACCGACTCCAAGATCGAATTTGGCCTCATCCCGAAGGAGGAATGGGTTCAGCCGGAATGGATAGACGAGGCCCGTGCCACCGCTGCGCGCAAGGACATGATGGAAAAGAACGTCATCTACGGTGGAAGCGTCCCCTACCGCAACATGTGTCGGTTCAACTCTGGCGTGAGTTACGAATGTCTCAGACACAGGCTGCTTGAATGCTGAAGAGCGTACAGTTCTTCTACAGACATGAGCTACTCGCCAAGTACAAGTACTACTGGCGTGTCGAGTGAGTGTGCATTGTTTTATTCCGCCGAATAACACTGATCCGGAAGCAGGCCTGACGTCAACTTCTTCTGTGATATTCACTACGACGTATGATTATCTTCATTGGCTCGTCTTGGCTTTTAGTTGATACGATGTCTTCTGTAGCCCCTGCTCTTCATGCAGGACGAGAAGAAGGTTTACGGTCAGTGCCGAAGTGTTGACCTATGTGCACGCCGCTGAACCCCGTCATCCTGCTTAGGCTTCACTGTGTCGCTCTATGAGTACCCGGCTACTATTCCGACCCTGTGGGACGCGGTCAAAGGTAGGATATACGCGTCAGATTTGAGGTCTGCATTGACTGACCTTGCTTTGCAGAGTTCACTGAGGCGAACCCTGAGCTCTTGCCGAAAGATAATGCCCAGAGATTCGTCTCTGACGATGGAGGCCAGACCTACAACAACTGCCACTGTACGTGCATCTAGCCATCGACTGGCTCCATGACTAACGTTCTGACTCGTGCAGTCTGGAGTAACTTCGAGATCGGTGACCTTGACTTCTGGCGCGGCGAGGCTTACACAAAGTTCTTCGACTTCCTCGACAAGAAGGGCGGCTTTTACTACGAGGTACGGATATCCCACACTCCCTCCACAGTGGATTGGCGTGCTGATACTTCGGCACCGCAGCGGTGGGGCGACGCGCCAGTACACAGCATTGGCGCCGCGCTGTTCGCAAAGAAGGACCAGATCCACTTCTTCAACGACATCGGTGCGTAGTCCTCTGCTTTCCGCCGGTCGTTGCCTGGTCACCGACAGATCGCTGATCCCGGGCATCGACAGGATACCGGCACAACCCCTTCCAACACTGCCCACAAGGCGAGGCGCACAAGAAGGGCAAGTGCTGGTGCGACCCGAAGGACAACTTCGGTGAGTGTGGCCGACATGTCCAGGGTGTTCCGTCCGAGGCTGACATTACGATATTACTACAGATTACGAGTGGTACAGTTGCCTCAAGCGCTACGACGGTCTGTTCAATTGAGCCTCCGGCCTGTGGTCCTTGTATATCCTCCTTTCCCGTACAGTATTTATCTCCGCGTACCCTCTGTACCAGGCGTCTGTTGGTCATACACGACGAAGCAATGCTCGAGATTCCTCGAGATACAAAACTCTGCTTCGAGCCTGCGTGCAGTACAGAATGCGGCCAGTATTGTGCGGACACGAGCACCTCGTAAGCCCTCGACGTGCTATAGGATGGACTGCGAGTAATACTGGAACTGTTATCCGTGCGCAAAACTGTGTCAACAGGCGTCGTTTCGTGGTAGACAATATCACAAGAACTTACGGAGTCGTATAGTCTTGTCCAGTTTGACCCTAGCGACGCGTCGATGAGCCGCTGGACGTGCTCCTCGACAGCAGCCTGCGTGAGGCCCTGCTGGAAGCGGTCTCGCAACATCGATGCCGTCTGCTCGCCGAACGCGACGAAGCACGGCAACCCCGAGTCCTTCTGCATGAGTTCCACCAGCGCTACGAGAAACCCGCCGTCAACTTTCCAAATATCAGCACAGACGACGGCTAGAATCCACTCACTGACGATACGATCGCAATGCTTGCGCGCGGCGTCGAAGCCCTCGCGGAAGAGCTTGCGGAACTCGCGATATGCAGGTGCGTCGAGCCCACCGAGGACCTCGATGTACTCGAGCGGGAGCTTGAACGGCGCGGCCTCGAAGCCGATGTTGCCCGGGGAGTTCGCGAGCATGAACCCAAAGTCGATGTGGATGAGGTGCCCGTCGCGGTCGAGCAGGATGTTCCCGTTGTGCCGGTCCTTGATCTGCAGCAGATGCGTCACGAGCGAGTACCCCGCGAGCGATTTCGCAAAGTTGCGTTGTGCGCGCGCGAACTTCGCCGACGACGGGTCACCGTACGTCTTGTGTAACGTGTGAGCACGGACGGACGCGGAGTAACGTGATAAAGCTTACCGTCTTGAAGTGATCGAGGAGGGTGACGTGCCCGAACCGGCCCTCTGCGAGTCTCCGCGCGTACTCGGCTTTCTTGATGGAGTGTATTGAGACGGCGTCGGTGATCGTCTCGACAAGCCCGGACGAGTTGCCCGTGATGAGGATGCGGAAGCTGGAGGCAGACCGCATGTCGGCGACCAAGAGGCTTGCACGGACAGGTCGACTCACTAGCGCACCCAACACTGGCAGTTCTCGTCCTTCCATATCTTCTCAAACTCCTGTATGAGTTGCACCGCAAGCTGTTCTTGTCGCAGGTCACCGCCAGTCTTGACGATGACGGACACGCAATCCCAGTTGGCTGCACCAAACGTGTCAGGTAACGAACGATCGGGAGTCCACTGAAAATGGCTTACCGAGATGGCCGTACGGCGACGCCTGTCGTACTCGAGCCTGACAAACGCGTGCTCAGCCCTCGTCTGCGGACTGCACGCACCGCGCCAGGACAAACCTTCTTCGCAGCCCACGACTCGCTGAACACCACGGCGGATGGGTCCGCCTTGCTCAGCTCCCGCCGGATGATGCCCTCGTCTTCCGCCGTCTTCATGTCCCCGTTCGCAGTACTGATCTGCACCGAGGCCTCGTTCACGCCGTTCTCGCGCATCCGCGCCATCCGCTCCTCCTCCAGCGCCAGCATCTCCTCCATGATGCGGTCCCGGATCGCCGCTGCCTCAGACGCCTGCAGCTTCATCCGTAACACCTCCGTGGCCGCCCCGGGACCGGGTGGTGGCGCGATGCCGTTGGCAGGCACGCCCGTGATCCAGCTCGTTCCGGGAAGCCAACGTAGGGGCGCGCCGAGCATGGAGGTCTCAGGTGGGGGAGCAGGCATCCCCGGGGCGGTGACAGCGGTGACAGGTTCCCGTACGAGGCTCGCGTTCAGCTGCGCGAGCATGACCGCCGCCGTTCGCATTCGCTCGGAGTACTCGTCCAACGACAGCACGCGCGTCGGAGGCACCGCTGGCTGGCTTTGCTGACGCAGCATGGGGGTACTTGGGCCACTCAGAGGGGGCCGTAGGACAGAAGAGGGTATACTGAGGCCGAGGGAAGGGGTATGCGAGCTGCCGAACGGGTCGTGCCTGTCGAGGAGGGGGGTGTCGGGGTTCGAAGATGTCCGCGACCACGTCACCATGTCAAGTTCCTTGTTCTTCGGCGGAGGAGGTAGGACGATGGAGTCGGAGATGTCGATCTCGTTCGCGCGGAGGGAGCTCTCCGTGCCGTAGAGCTGCTCTACGAGATCTATCTCTTCCTCTTCCGTTGGTGAAGGAGAGAGTACTGAAGGCGACGCGACAGGTGCTTCGAGCGCGGATGATGGTTCTGCGTCGTCCCCAGCGTCGTTGCCCAGAGCTGCCTCAGATCCGTTCACCTGGTCAGGGATGATCACGGAAGGCCGCGGATGAGCCTCGCTCTTGGTGAAGGATACGAGGTCTCTTGACGTCCCCTTCGCCTCGCTCTCCTTCACCACTATCCTCTTGAGAATCTCCTTGTTCGCCCGTTTGCCGGGGTCGAAGTCTAGATCTCCGTGGAGAATCTCGACGAGTAATAGATATGGCGCACGCTCAGCTGAGTTGAGCACGACGCTTTCACCCGGAGGTATTCGCACAATCCGGTGGTGCGGTTGCGGGATTGATTGTGGTGGTTCAACTGTGTCAGAGGACGTACACCACATCGGCATGCAAATCTGGCCACGGCGCAATATCAGTGACTGGTACAGACTTCGCAACCCGCTACGCATGAACTGACCTCGGCCGGTAGCATGTGGTTAAGGCCCGTCAGCTCTGCTCTTAGGGCGCTGACACGAGCGGGTTTAGGCACGACCAACAGCTTGTGGCAGATGTTTTCCAGAGCCAAAATAAATTGTACCTGTATGCACGCTCAATTCAGAGCTCGTGAGCTGGCATACACTAAACGCACCTCTGAGCTACAATAATGGGAGCGCAACATATGCATCTGGGAAGCAAAATCATACTTCTGCAGCAGCAGCTCTGCTTTCGGAAGACTGCTTGGTCTGTACGGGTGTCGCGAGGGGAAAGATGGAGTGGATTGGAACGGCGACGCGGCGGTAGTGACCGGTTTGGGCGGCGCATCCTCCTGTCCGAAGGGATCTTCTGACAGACGAGGTCGCCTAATGTCACGTAAATGAAGCGGAAGCGCTGGGCTTGTCTGCGCGGCGATGGTCTGCCTTCGAGAGGTTGATCGCGAAGGGATAGCAGACAGTGTGCGAGAGTCATTGCGTTCTGCGTGCCCTTGTGAGGGCCCTTCGCCGCTGGGGTCCGGGGAATCGACGGAGTCCTCGTCTTCGCCCAGGCTTTCCCCGGTGGACTGTATGGAAACGGTCCGGACGATACCATCCTCGTCATTCCGCTCTATACTTTTGATATCTTGACCCTGCTCATCGATACTGCCTTGCTCGATCGCAACCGGACCCATGATTTGAGTAAGTGGAGGCATACCAGGTACGCCTGCCAAGACCATCCCAATGCCGACCAAAGCGGGTTCTACATGCGGCCATACCTTCCTCCGCAGAGGTCGGAGTTGCGACGGGAGACTGAGCGCGGAGTAGGGGGTGGAATGGTCAGGGAGGTCGCCGAAGACAATCTCATGGCACTCGTGAATGACCCGTTGGCATATGAGGAAGGAAACGGGATTCGAGCGAGGTTGAGTGAGGTCCTTGAGGTATGCTTGCATATACCATAGGGTCTAGTCCGTTCAGTACACGAATACTAGCACGAACCACACAGAGACGCACCAGCATAGCAATATGTGTGGACTTGTGGGAGATCTCGACCACGAAGCTTTCCAAAGCTTTAGACCGGGACGGTCTTGTTACGAGAAGATGGCTGACATGTGCATATGTCAGGTCCAAATTCTACGGTTTCTGCTGCGTACGTGATCACCATATGAAGCCCCATACTTCGCGGAGGTCCTGGGTATCGAGTTCTCTGAGGCGCCTGGTGAGGTAGTACGTGATTCCGATGTTGTCCGCATAGATCCTGAGATATTGGAGGGCAACATGAACAGAAAAGAAGGACGGCGAAAGGAAGAGACGGAGAAGGAGGGCATGCGACATGAGGGGAGAAACAGAGGTGGCCGCTGTGAGCAAGAGGCTTGAGTGTTGCTTCAGTGGTGGACGCGAGTCCGCGACGTGCATCCAGATCCCGTTGCCCGATCTCAGATTCCCCGGACGCGCCGCCCTGCCACAGGCGCTTATTGCATCTCTCCCGCTCCCCTGCTCGAATCGACTCGCCCACCGCGGCCCTCGCTCTCCGCACCGTCCAGCGACGCTGCACATGTCCCTGGGAGCTCCTACCATCTGGTACACTACTTGCTTCTTTTAGACCGCGCATATCTACCAGCCCTGGCATCTGCTGCGCTGAGCTTCACACACTTGAGAGACTTGGGCCGCGCACTGCATGGAACCGTTCACCTATGCGTCCCTCGCGCAGATCCGAGTCCTTCTCTTACCCATCGGGAACATTCGACGTTCGACGTTTGAGACATGGGCGCAGGATATCAGGAGTATCGACAATGTCCAGCTGGGGGACATAACAACAGACGTCAAGGACGAGAGGTGTACGTCCGGCGCACGCTCTCCCCCTCGTTAGCCAGGCTGACTTTCGTATAGCTCGCTTTATGCCCAATCACCAGCTAGCGAGTGGATATCTGCACCTGACCTATCCTTCTCACCCGCCGCCGGAGTCTCATACGCCTCTGTCCCTCTTCCGAACTTCTGACTTTCCGCTCGTCGTGATCGGCATTGCATCATGCGGCGACAACGATTCACTGGCTACAATCCTCACCCAGTTTCAGACCTCATTACACGAGGTATTCCCGCACGAGTCTTTGTTCCCTCTCGCGAGCAATTGCTTCGTCTTCGAAGAAAGCGACAGTACTACGAATATCAATCTCGGAGACAGCTTTCCTGGATTAGTCGTAATCCCGAACGTCATGGGCCACAAGAAGACGTACGTCGGCACACTCATTGCTGACCTATGTTCCAAAGTACTCGTGGAACTTGCAACAGTGGTTCGTCCAGTATCCTTCGACGCTCGTGGCCAACGTTTTTGAAAGTGTGGTACAGATGCAAACCTTGGAGAGTCCTCTCGGCAACGAATACCTGAATGCCACGCTCTTCCCGATGTTGCCTCCCGCATCGGAACTCCCGCGGTCACTCGACGATGAGCCGAGACGGGACTCTATGCCTTTGCTCCCTTCGCACAACAGCCAGCCGGAGTTAACTTCTCCTGCATTAAGATCGAAGAGCCCCCTTGGCCTTAAAAGGCACTCAACTATGGGACCGAGCCTGCTTCCGAGCCGACATGCAAGTCTGCCTATGAGTCCCGCTCTGCCGAAGAAGCGTCCTACTACGATCGGTGCTGCTTCGTCCCACGGTCGGCTGTTCAAGGTCCTCGCAGATTTCTTCTTACTGGCCGGTCGACTAGAGGAGGCCACTATCTGGTAAATCATCTACTTTGACTGTGTATCGTAAGCATTTCTTATGCGTCTCGCTTTAGGTATACCGAGGCCATCGTGCTATTCAAAAACCCTCATGACGCACCATGGCATGCGTCTGCTTTAGAAGGCCTCGCCACCATCCCGGTCGTAGAAGCGTGGGCTTCCACTCATGGCGTAGTGCGTACTTTGTGAATCGTGTTGCAAGAATTACTGAATGAAAACTCTACCTGTGCAGAACGGCACAGCGGGCGACAAGGATCCTTGGGCGGACCTCGCGGACAAGCTCACCCAAGCTACTGCACTGTATCAGAAGGCCAACCCCACAACCGAACCTGAGGCCTCACTTTCTCTTCTTTCGTATCTTTATTGCTCTTCAGTCTTCCGCCATAGTACACTGCTCTACTCAGCTTGGTCTTCAAAGGGGTGGGGTCCTCTAGCGTTCACCGCCATGATCAGGCCTGGTCCATCGCCATTCCTCCCGGCGACACTCTCCAATAATGCAAGCCCGACATCGGCGTCTAGTGCACGAAATACCTTCGCTGCGCTCGAACGTCTCACCTCCATCACAGGAATCAGCCGTGCGCAAATCGCTGCTTCGCTCACGCAAGCCCATGGACCATGGCTTCTGCACCTGGACGCGAGGGAGCGCGTCCGCGCTCTGCAGTACATTGCCGCAATGTTCGGTTCCTTGGGTTTCGTACGAAAGGAGGCGTACGTCCTTCGCGAGGTGCTCGGGTGCATTATGGACTTGGTCGTGTGCGGGCGGGACGAGCGAAGTGCTGGTAGCGCCCGGGTGCTCAGTGCTGGTCTGACGGCGCGGAACTCGTTGACTGGGACAGCAGCGCAGGGTACGGTAGGTATCAGGGAGAACGAGCGGACAGAGGGCAACGACAGCATTCTGCGTCTTGTGAAGCACGTCTGTAGAGTGCACGGCGTCGATCTCGAGGCCGTGAAACTGTTGGACGTCAACACCCCGAATCGCGATAGCCAGCAGTCGCAAGTCTCTGAAGAGGCAGAGGTCGACGAAGAACTTCTGCGATCGACACAGGAGCCCTTTGGATGGCCCGAGTTGCAAATAGGGATCATTCGCGAGGCGATTGCGGTGGCCGAGGCGCTCCCAGGTATGACGTGTTCACTTGGCAGGATGTAAATCTGCTCTAACATTTTACAGACTACCCTGCGGTGGCTCAGTTCTCGTTATCGTCTCTAAAGTTGTTGCATCCTGTGATGAGCCCTGGCGACCAGCACCACCTGTACAGCACTGCGTCGAGGGCACTGTTAACGGCAAAGCGGAGAGGGGAAAGACGTGCGGTTGATTATTGGTCAGGCAAACCTGTTGTCAGCATCGAGATTCTACCGTATGTACCACGGCTCCCGCTCTCCCTCATAACCTGACGCATGTGTGACCCAGATTGCCTCTTGTACGACTGCCCATCGAGAAGCCCCTCTCCATTCTGTCACAATCTGTCGCGGGGACGACTGCCATCCTCACTGGCGTGAAGGATCCGTTTTTGTACAACCCGCGGAAGTTAATGTCAGGACAGGTCACGCCCTTCCAGTCCCTTCTATCCTTGGTCTTGAAACTGACACTATTACTCTAGGCCAAGACAGTTCTCGTGCAAAACGAGCCGTTTGAGCTAGTCGTCACGCTACAGAATCCCTACGTATTTGATCTCGACTTGCAAAGCCTACAGCTCAGGTGCGTTTTGGTGCTGGTGGTGAGTGTAACTATCGGGCTGAAAAATACGGCTTTCCAGTACATCCGGCGTACCATTCGTTTCAAAGGCATCCCCTGTGGTCGTCCCTGCAAACTCGTTTCATCCTGTAACCATCTCAGGCCGAGCGCTAGAACCTGGAACACTCATCGTTCGGGGATGTATTGTGCAAGCACCGGGCGGTGTTTCCCACGAGTTTGTCTTGCCTTTATCGACAGACGAAGAAGAAGAGCGGCGGTCAGGACGACGCAGCGCGATCGAGTGCGAAGCAGGTCGGTCAAAGCATGCGGGGCTCGACTCGCGGCCGTGGGAGCGATTGAGCAAGAGGGCAAGCACGCAGCCTGGGGCCCCTACGACGTCCACGACAACGAAGAAGGCGATTCGATACTTAGAATGCAAGGTCGTGCCCGAGCAGCCGTTATTGCGGATCAGGCGGACATCGCTCACGCACGGCGCGGTTATGCTGTACAACGGCGAAATGTGGGTTGTAGTCTTGTCTGAGTGGGCGACGTGGGCTGATGTTATTTGTAGGTCGACTATTCGCATTACCCTGGAGAACGTGTCATCATTGCCCGTCGACCTCATCCGGTTAACATTCGACGACTCTACGATTGCACCTGCACAGCAGGCTCTTGCTGATGGCGACCTCTCTGTCTTTGACACTTACGAGACCGAGTACGACCTGGTCCACCGACCTGTGTTCACCTGGGATAGCGAGCACGAGCCGCACGAGATTAAACCTGGTCAGAAGAGGGTGATCACCGTTAATTGCTTTGGAAAGGTTGGGTGGTCAGTAGTCTCGAATGCAATGTGTGTATATGTAACCCCCGCTAATTGTCCAACAGCACGAGCGGCGCCATCCACGCAGCTTACGCCTACGTGCATAGGCCGTCAGAGGGTCTGCAGGAGCCGCCAGAGGTGTTCTACACGCGGCAGCTATCCTATCCGGTGCTGGTCACGGTGTACCACATGCTGGAGTGCCAGGCGATGGACATATTGTCTTACACGGGTACTACTACGACGACGTCCTCGGACGACGGCGCCGACGAAGTCACGTTAGAGGCGAAGACGCGGACGTCGTTGCTGCATGTAGGCGAGATCGCAGACTGGTGCATATTCTCCATCGAAGTGCGGAATACGTACGGGCTGCCCTTTGAGGTGACTTTCGAGCGCAATCAAGAAGGCGAGTTTTCTACTCTTCCTTTACAGGGAGCCAAATCTGACGAACATGGCACGCTTACAGGGGTCGAGCATGCGTCTGTAACGTCTCTGGTGCCTCCTGGCTCTACTTCGCGGTACGTCTCCCTTGATATCGTTTTCTTTTGGTAGTTCTCATCGTGCTGTTGCATCAGGATCGTTCTGCCAGTGAAGAAGATCTCACTAACGGAGGAGCATGTATCGCGTCCGATACCCATGCTTTCGGATCGACAATATGTCGTCACGGCATCCAACCTCACGGCAGCTCAAGAGCGCGCTCAACGCGAGTTGTTTTGGTACCGAGAAGAGCTCTTCAAGGGAGTGCGTGGACGATGGCGCGAGGTGCGTTTCCCCCAACGTTGTTTTGGGTACGCGTCTGACCTGCTCCCGACAGACTGGTGGTACTCGCGCTGGTGACCTCTCACTCCGGCAGCAAAGAATGACTCTCCCTATGCTGGAATCCCTCCGCGTAGAGACCGCACGAGTGCGGATGACTCTGGTACAATACGACGAAGAGGGCAATGCGCAGAATGTGCCAGTCGACCCGGCGGGAAGCAAGTACCTCCCTCGGCCAAATGAGTTCGTGTACCTGATAACATCTATCACGAACCTTTCTCGTGAGTCTTTTGTTATCGCGCTGCTGCCAGTAATCTTATATGATCCTTTTCACAGCCTCAGAGCTCGTCCTCACTCTCAACATGACACTGGAACCGTCTGAACACGTCGTATACCAAGGCGAGCTCCAGGACATACCCATCGGCCGGCTAGCGAAGGGCGAGTCCTACGAGGTCGAAACGCCAGTGGCGTTCGTCGCCTGCGGACGGTTCGACTTCTCTGCGGAGGTGCGCGCGCTCGAGCGGCCGCGGGGGTCGAATCTCGTCGGGTACGGCAAGATGTGCATAGCAGTCAGCGAGCCATAGCATACAGTGGGCGGTTTCTTGCACACATAGGTGTCCGGTCCTCGCCTTGTAGGGGGTATTGAGCACATAGATATCACGACAGACGGATAATAGTACGATAGTGTACAACGCCTCTGCGAGGTGTAGCGTAGTAATATTGTCCAGTTGTCCCGGGTCGGATGTATATACCATTAGTCGAAATCCGAACTCGCTTCTGTGAACGTTGCGCTGTACGCCAGGATCGTCCCGTACACAAGACTGCATATGGGTCAGAAGGGAGCAAGGCGCGAAGCTAGGAGAAGGACATACGCTCCGCCAGCAATGGACATCGCGCACGCGCCAGGGGCAATGACTTCGGAGTGCGCGAGCACCAGGGGCAGCGCGAAGCCCGTGACGACGACAAACGCGGTGATGAATCGGCCGAGATCCACAGGCCCTGACCCGTCGTACTCCGTCGAGAAGTCGTCGCCGCCGCAGCGAGAGAACATGGCATTTGGGAGGGGTGCCACCACGAAGGTCAAGGCTGCGGGTGCCGAGGTTCAGGTCCGGGCCGCGAACCACCCATACGAGTTAAGCGACTCACCGACGAGGAGCGGCAGCCAGTTGCCCCATAGCGCACACGACAGGATGATGAGGAGGAACCCCACTGCCAGCACAAACGAGAGCAGGATGACCGCTGGGATACGCGTTTGAGTACACGCCAGAAGGCAGTCCCAGAGGAAGGTATACCAACTTTTGATGCCTGCGTGAGCCATGGTGGAGGTATTCCCGGACGACAGCAAGAATTTACACGGAGGACGTCGTGGACGGAGGAGGCAGCACTGTGCACGACGCCCGGCTCGATGAGCGCAGTTCACGACACAGCGGCACAGCAGTGCTGACGTAATCACGCGTCGAGGATGAGGAAGCCTTCCGTTTGTGGACGGCCATACCGCGGCGCGTTGGGATTGTCTTCCACCTCTCAACATGAGGCTGTTTTAGAAGCCAAGTCGATCCCACGGATTTTTTGAATCGACCATGCGCTAGCTTTGTGCTCTGCGCACGAACGTCACGCTACATTTCAAGCTTTTACAGGCCCAATTCAGTGGAAATTAAAGAGTAAAAAGTGGTTCGATCCGGGCTCGAACCGGAGGCCTCCTGTGCGCACGTGACATTACGTCATCATCATGTGAGACAGACGTGATAACCAACTACACCATCGAACCATACTGGTGTGTGGCGGATTACATAATCCAGAAATTCTGTAACATTCGAGTACAGGGCCTTTCAAGCTCGCAAGTACATACTTACCAGTACTTGCGACTCGGCGCGGGATAGTCAGTTCCACGATAGATCTTGGCTGGTAGAAGAGCGACGCGATTGATTACAGTATGAATACAATACATCCTGCACTAGCGACAACTGTAACGACGACATAGAGATACATTTACATAGCAGGTGCATGCATAGATAACACGACAACTCTATTCCCAACGATTAGGAGGATCCAATAACGAAACAGCCGTCCGGTTCACCAGCCCGTCCAACGCGCACTGTCTTCTTCCACATTTCCCTCATACCTCCTATCGGGCCTACGCCTACCACGATACGCTCAGGCTGTAGCCTGCCTCGTCGGGGTCGGAGCGGGAACCGCGCCCGCTGCCTGCATGGCAGCGAGATTCGCCTTCAGCGATTTCTGCACCGGGACCCGGCCCTCCTCAGGCACCTCCTCGTGGACGTCGAACGTCACCCCCGGGCGCCGCCGCCGCGGCTTCCCGCGCATCTGCTGCTCGTACTCCTCCCGGTTGCGCCATTCCTGCGCGGCAGTCATGGGGTCTCGGAGCGGGGGCGAGGGACGCCCCGCCGTGGAGCTCCTCGTCGACTCTCCGCCGGTCAGCATCGCGTTGATCTACGCCAGGAACCCGTCAGTCGTCACACGCGTGAACGTGGGGTACGACGGAAATGACTCACCACCGTACCGTCGACCGCGTCCAGGGACGCAGTGGAGACTGTGTGGTGCCGTTTGGCCACCAAACGGAAGGGCGTGAACATCTTTCCGTTCGGGCTGCGTCTCCCATGGATAGGGGTTGGTGCTGCAACGGGCATCTGGGGAGCAGTGTTCTCCCGTCGCGCTTGTGCGGGCGCGGGGATGGAGACAGCGGCAATAGCTACCTGGGGAGCGGGGGCACCAGGCGGCGGCTTAACGGAAACGTGGGCGGCTTGCATCTGCGCCAGGGGCTGGGTGGGCTGCGAGACGTTGCGCTGACGTTTCTCCCGAATGGCTGCGGAAGGAGGCGGCTCGACCTCCCGTGGCTTGGGCGGAGAAGACCTTGAGCGGAAGAGGCTCAGGCCACGGCCGAGTAGGCCCAGCTTCTTCGAGTCTTTCTCCTTCTCCTTGGTCGACGACTTCGAGGTCGTACGGTCCAAGGGTACTGGGGACGATACTGCAGGAAGCATGGAGGGCGCTAGGGACGACGGCGTGAGGAGCACATCAGGGGCCTGGAGAGCAGCATTCGCCATCGGCTTCGCGTGTGAGTGCCCCCGAGACGGCAAGCTACCAGAAGGATACGCTGAGTTGGGCGCTCTGCCCGTATACTGAGGATCGGATACAGTGCGCGAATGAGCTGACGGGAACGGAGGGGGATTGGGAGCCGGGGCTGGGTACGTCTGGTTGCGCGTTGGCTGTGGGGGTGGAGGGTGCAGCGATGGAGCTTTGCCGGCGGGAGAGGAGACGGCGGTAAGACGTGTAGGCCTGACCGTCGGCGCTGGCGATGGCGCAGAACGAGGCGGAACACGCTGGTTAGGCACGGGCATCGTGGTGGCGGTCGGGGGTGCGGAGTGGGGCGGCTCCTGTGCCCGATACCCGTAGTCGGTAGGTTGGGCCGTACGGGACTGGTAGGCCGTCGGGCGGCCATACTGGTCGTAAGAGGTCGTCTGAGTCTGGGTGCTGTAGGATTGCGAATAGTTGGCCGAGTTTCCATTAGGAGCTGACTGAGGCTGGGTGGGGTATCCCGGAGGGGCGGGCGAACGGTATCTAGCGGGCTCGGGGTATCCTGAGGAAACGTTAGGCTGACGGGAAGCCGGGGCATTATCAAGTCGTGAAGCGGCGTTAGATTGTAGGTTGATTACACTGTTGCGATGAGGAAGCTGTTGCTGGAAGGTACTGGCGGGAGACGGTTTCGTCGGGGCGGCATGAGTAATCGTATCGTTCGAGCCATTGCGGTGCGAAGAGTGCAGACGACCGGAGGGTGAATGCTTCGGCGTGCCCGCCGCGGAGCCGACAGATACAGCGTGGCCGATCGCAGGAGAGCGCCCAGGATCGGTGAGATGGTGTCGCGAGGGCGAGTGACCCGCGGTCTGGCTGGAAGCGTAGGCATATGGAGTATCGCCAGCAAGCTGCGCCGCCGATTGATCGTAGCGCGGGGAAGGTTGGTGACCGGACGGATCCCTTCCATGAGTACCGTGGCCCTGCGATCGAGTCCCCGCTGTGTCTTGCGTGATTGTCGCCACCGAAGGGGGCTTGGGCGATCGTGTGTCGTGTGTTGGTGCACCGTGATAATTAGAAGGGTTGACGTGGACAGAGGGCGTCGGTGCGGGAGCCGAGGCACCTGGATAGGTCAAGTTCCGCTTCGGAGACGCAGATGAATACCCTTGGCCCGCGGCAGCGGTGGTCCGCGAAGTGGTCGCCTGTGTAAGAGGGTTGTAGGCCGCCGCAACATGCTGATTTCCGTATCCTCCCGGACCACCAGCACCCGCGGTGTCCTCGTATACCGGGAATCTGGAAGACGTGTCCTGGGAAGCTCCCTTGGCATGGGCAGATGCATGAGGCGCGGGGCTAGCGAGGATGCGATGGAGGTCCGAGACGCCATATTGCTGAGTTGCGCCTGGACCGGCAGTGGCAGCACGGTACGGGTCCGATTGAGGGTGTTGCACGGAGGGGTGTAGGTGTGAATATGACGCCTGCTGTGCATTCGCTGAGTTGGCGTGCGACTGATTCGCAGCGTGTGTAGGTGCCGGAGTGGAACGCGCGCGAGAATCGTGTGACGCCTGCAAATGCTGTCCAGAAACCACCCCGTGTTGAGAGACACCTACAGTCTGCCTTGAAGAGTACGGATCCTGCTGCGTGGGGGCAGCTGACGGAGGCCGCACCACGACGTCCGGTAGTGCAGCCTGCTGGCTTCCATGCCCTGTTGCAGAAGTCACCCCATTGGGCTCCGCGTGCCGTGAGTACGAAGCTGCATTAGGATAGCCTTGCACTGATTGCTGATACGAGCTGGGCACGCCTGCGTTGACGGAAGAATGTTGCTGGGCCCGAGAACCATCCGGATGCATGGAAGGATGAGGTGCCGTCTGCAGCCCGGTGTCTTGAGAACGCCCAGCTGACTGCTGATAGTACTGCGCTGCAGGCTGCGAACGAGAGTCGTAGGCCTGAGGGTCGCCCTGGCGGTTCACGGACGTCGCGCTATGATTCTTCGGGAGTAAGGTGCCAGTGTGCGAGTCGGACGGACCCTGCCCAGCGCGAATGCTGACTATTTGAGGCGGAGGACGAGATGAGGTCAGACCTACGTGAGAAGTAGGCTTGCCTGTGTACGACACACCGGACTGCATAGGCACAGTATCATGAGAGACGGCGGCCGGTGGACGATGTGGGGAGTCTGCCGAGGTTGTAGGCTGCTTCGTTCCTGAAACATCTCGCTGATGCTGTGTTAATATGAGTAACAGCACGTATGCCGTCGCAATAGGCCCTTACCCGTGAGTACCATGCATCCGCGATTTCCTGACTCGAGGTAGGACCAGGAGGGCCCTCAGCCGCGGTAGTCCTTGATTTGTGACGAGAGGATTCTCTGTGTTTGCGCTAAGAGACACGAGTTAGCACGCTTGTACATATGAAGCATAAGAGCCACTTACGCGCTCCTTCTGAACGGCAGGAGCCCTTTCGTTCTCACTTCCGGATGGGCCGGAAGATTGGCCACGTCCAAGGGTGCTGGCCTGCTCCCGACTCACGTAACGCCTATCAGGCACCTTGGTCTGAAACGCATGATGAGTTTGGACGTGCGGAAATGACAACGTCATGCGCTTACTCGCTCCATGCCCGAATGCTCCTGCTCGCTGCTGGAGATGCCAGAATCTTGACCGGCTTGCTGCGCAAGAACGTGATGGCGCTGGGAGCGAGGAGCCTTCGAGGATGACCTCTCGCGTCTGTGGCCAGGAGGTGGAATCGGTAGCGGTGCATCTTCTCTGTCGGACGCGGAAGGATATCCTGCGTCAAGTGCAGCTTGAACGGATGCTGCCCGCCCGCCAGCTGTAAGACCTGTCCAAGGCAGGACAGTAGCGGTCGCTGGAGGAGCAGCCTGCGGTGTTTGGGTTAGCGTGCGTAGTTGTTCCTGTCCGAAGTTTAACTTATCGCAGACACACACAGAGCGCAGCATGCATACCTGATATCCCGCGGGTAGCCTGTCAGTAGATCTCTGTGCAGAAGCTGGTGGTTGAGTGTATGCTTGTCGGATACTGGCGGCATCGGGTGCTCTGCGGTCGGCTGGGACATCTCGATGTCTGGACCTATCTTTCTCCCTATGCCTGTCTCGATCTTTGGATGACCGCTCCTTCTCCCGTGCGGCCTCCTTCTCCTTCCGCCGCCTCCTTTCCCGATCATCACTCCTCTCGGATGCGTAGTCTCTCAGGCTGAGTTTCTCGACGTCGCGTCTGCTGGACTTTTCCCTATCCTTCGTGCGCTCGCGATGGTGCCGAGAGGACGAAGTGGGGTCCCGGCTGGTCTGATCAGGAGGAATTGCGTAGTAGTTCGTAGATGCGGGAGGTTGTGCATATGTGGTTGCGGTCGCGTAATCGTAACGAGAAGGATACGCAGAGCGGGGCGCCGGCGCGTCGTCGGGGGCAGGGACTTTCTCGTTCGAGGACCGAGGGCTTCGTTTGTCGGTCCTCTTCTTGATGTACGCGCGGAGGACGTAAGCGTCCGAGTGTGCATCGGGAGTTCGGGACGTCGTCGAAGGGTGCAGTGATGGCGGAACGGCATACTGCGGCTGTTGTGCTGTGGACGACCTATCCTTGCTGGAGGACTTGTGGCTGGAGTGCGCCGCTGGGTCTGAGGGATCGGTTCGCCGAGAGCTGCGGTGTTTCCTCGAGCTCTCTGGGGGCGCGGCCTGGTCTACGTTGTGGCGCTGTGTGGTAGCCATTGTCTGGCGAGGTCTGTCAGAGTCAGAGTCGGGCCAGAGGCCGTAGGCGTCCTTGCGGGAAGAGGTCGCGGTGCGCTGACGGGTAGACATGACAGAGCATGTGGGTGGACGAGGAAGAAAGAGCCCGAGTCGGCTCTAGGACCGATTTTAATATGGGGGGTGTGGCCGGAGAAGAATGGAGAGGGAAAGCAAGGGGGATGGCCATGAGGCGGGAGAGGCATCCGGCCTTGTTCAACCAGAATTCCACTTGCGGTCGGTTACGTACCGCCACTTGGACTCCCTCCAACGCCGGGCTCCCACCCTCTTCATTTCGTTTCCCCGTCTGTCCGTAGTCCGTCAGTGCGATCAACGTCGCCGTCGCCCAGCAACACTCGTCGGGCTTCTTCCTGCGCTCAGTGCCCACCACAGATCCTCAGCAGCGAGTACAAACAGAGGCGGGCTTTGTCCGCTAGCAGTGGCCATCTCTCACCGCCCCGCGAGCCAAGCACACCTGGGGATCACAACGAGGCGCGTTGGGCGAACCGAGTAGTAGTAGAACAACAGAAAATGCGATTGCACAGCACGGCTGGCTACATGTACCAATGTACAAACACAAGTAATGTATGCGATGTTGACGAATGTATGCACAGAGCACCGTATGACTGCGCCTTCTGGAGACGGCGCAATCTAATATAAGTAGCTCTGGCGGTACCGCAGGGCACGAGGGGAAACCCCGACCGACCGACTCAAAAACAGAGTCGGCCAGCAACCGCACCCAAGTGGCCTGTTCTTACACGATTTTGACTCATTACAGGACAGTAGACAGCGGAAAGGCTGGTGGAGGCCAAGAAGGCCTCCCTGTCGAGACAATTTAAGGATCGTGTGGGATGAGGAAACAAAGAGAACAGAGTTTCGTAAAGAGCCAGCAGACAGAAAACAGACGGGAAGACTCTGCAGGGAGGAGGCTTCTTGCATGCTTTCAGCCAGCTGGCCAGGAAGCTGCTGCGTGTCGCGACGCGCAGATGCGCCCGAGGACGTCGAGGGAGAGAGACAAAATTGCAAATCAGCCTGCGGCAGAGGCGCGCTTTATACGCATGACTAAGAAGGGAAATATATTCCCACGGGTTCCCGGCCAGAATCTCGCCCGCACGCGGAGGCACGACCAGTGCACCTCCCATTGCGTATCACCTGCGTTCCTGCTGCCTCCACCCGCTCCTGCGAACGTTCTTTCGCAGCAGAGCATCCCTCGCAACCACAGAGGACAGAAGACAACTATCGCAACTTTGTCTGCCATGGTGGGTGGCGTGTGCACGCCGGTGTTTGCGCGAGCTGACCAAGTATGCGTTATAGAGCGATACTATGGATGCCCTCGACGAGAAGGCGAACGGAGGTCCGCCGATGGAAGTGGAAGAGATCGTGTCCGTCCATGATCGTAATTATCGCCCTTGTCCTTTTCGAGGACTACGCTCATTGTCTCGATTATCCGCGGTTCAGACGATGCTTTCGCGGCCAAGCACATGCCCGACCTAGGTCACGAAGTCAAGGACTTCACAGTGTTCTCTTGGAAGCTCAACAACTGGAAGAAGCTTGAGAAGAAGCTCACAAGTCCGGACTTCGAATGTGGGGGGCATAAGTGGTACGTCTATGTTGCAGGCCGGCTTGCAAGTCCTTCCTTAACCCTTTGTGGCGCGCAGGCGTATCCTCCTCTTTCCGTTCGGCAACTCCAACGCACCACCAAATGACACGGTCTCTGTCTATCTCGACTACGCTGACCCCAAACGCGCACCGGAGGGCTGGCACGCATGTGCTCAGTTCGCTCTGGTCATCTCGAATGTTCACGACCCCACCATCTACACCGTCAGCCGTGCGTAGTCATCCCGCGTTCCCACTAAACCTTGCTCATGTCGACTTATAGATGCACACCATCGCTTCATTGCTGAGGAATGCGACTGGGGTTTCACGCGCTTTAGCGAACTGCGCAAGTTGTTCAGCGTGCAGGATGGCCATACACGTCCCACAATTGAGGACGAGTCTGCGGACGTGAGCGTCTTTGTTCGTGTCTTGGAGGACCCAACGGGCGTCCTCTGGCACAACTTCGTCAAGTGAGTCTATCTGCACCATACACATAGCTAAGGGGTCCGAGACAAACCCGTTTTAGCTACGACTCCAAGAAGGAGACCGGCTATGTGGGCCTGAAGAACCAAGGCGCGACATGCTACATGAACTCGCTGCTGCAGTCTCTATACTGCACAAGATATTTCAGGAAGGTGTGTATGACGTGATGCTCCTGTTGTTTTGCATCGCTAAGCAATCCGAAGGCCGTCTACCAAATTCCCACGGAGGACGATCATCCAACAGAAAGCGTAGCTTTGGCCCTTCAACGCGTATTCTACCACCTGCAAACATCAGACCAGCCCGTCGGTGAGTAGCATGAGGTAAGTACGCGTAGACGACGGCCATTGAAACTGCGGTACGTTCAGGCACCACGGAGTTGACGAAGTCGTTCGGCTGGAAATCCCTCGACTCCTTCCTCCAGCATGACGTGCAAGAGTTCAACCGTGTCCTTCAGGACAAGCTGGAGTCGAAGATGAAGGTATATTGCTTGTCCAAGACGTTGGGTATGACATCATGTTGACGCGTCTTCAGGGTACCATAGCCGAAGGCGCTATCCAGAAGCTGTTCGTAGGCAAGATGAAGAGCTACATCAAGTGCGTGAATGTCGACTTCGAGTCCTCCAGGATTGAGGATTTCAACGGTAGGGCGCTCGCTGCCTGGATGTTTAGTCGTATTGATCAGGCAATCATAGACATCCAGTTGAACGTGAAGGGGATGAAGAACTTGTACGAGTCGTTCAAGGACTACGTCGCTGTTGAGACTTTGGACGGTGAGAACAAGTACCAGGCGGAGGGATACGGTCTTCAAGAGGCCAAGAAGGGCATCATCTTCCAGTCGTTCCCTCCTGTGCTCCACCTCCAGCTCAAGCGTTTTGAGTATGACATCCAGCGTGACGCCATGGTCAAGGTGCGCAGTTCAGGTACCTTTCTGGGCCAGAAGCTTATTCGAATTCTAGATCAATGATCGCCACGAGTTCCCCTTCGAAATCGACCTGGGCGAGTTCCTCGACGAGACTGCGGACCGGACACACCCCTGGGTGTACAAGCTGCACGGCGTGCTCGTGCACTCTGGCGACCTCCACGGCGGACACTACTTCGCATTGATCAAGCCGGATCGCGAGACAAGGTGGCTCAAGTTCGACGACGACCGCGTAACACCCGTCACTGATCGGGAGGTCCTCGAAGAGAACTTCGGCGGTGAGGTGAACAATGGTATGGTACCGCCAATGCAGCGGAACCAGGTCCGTGCCATGAAGCGGTTCACGAACGCATACATGTTGGTGTACGTCCGTGAGAGCGCAATCGACGACATTCTCGCACCGTGGAAGGACGAAGACACGCCGGCTCATCTTAGTAAGCAACATGCAGGTTCATTGCGTCCCGATACCAACAGTCTTTTACAGAGCGTCGCCTTGAGGAGGAGCGGTTGCAGATGGAAGCCAAGAAGCGCGAGAGAGAAGAGCAGCACCTTTACTTGACCGCGAAGGTTATCACCGACCAGACATTCTCGGAGCACGAAGGTTTCGACCTGGCGACTTTCGACGAGAGGAATTGGCCTGTAACCGATCTTCCGAGCTTCCGCGTCCTCAAGAACGAACCCTACAGCACGTTCAAGGCCCGCGTCGCACAACACTTCAACTACCCCGAGAGCCAAATCCGTTTGTGGGTCCTTGTAAACCGACAAAACAAGACTGTCCGGCCAGACACGCACATCCCCGAGAATGAGCCGCAACTCAGTGCGTACATTCCGTAATACTATTGCGCGTTTACTAACACCTCCGTAGCTGTGGAGGTCATTCGCAACAACATGGCCGTAAGGCAACAGAACGACCTTCGCCTGTACCTCGACATCCTCCCCGACCCTTCTCATGTATGTTTTTTGTGTTACTCGGAATTCTTGCGCACGCTTCTGATATCATTTCAGCCTGAGACCCCTGCCGGGTCAATCATGATCTTCGTCAAGCATTTCGATATCGCGAACCAGAAGCTTACCGGTGTTGGTAAAGTCTACGTGCCCCGATCGAACAAGGTTTCCGACCTTGTCCCCATCATCAACGAGCGCATGCGATTCACGCCTGGTACCCCTCTCAAGCTCTACGAGGTAACAATGTCGAGTTTTGCACGTGTCAATCAGCACTAACGCCTGCAATATAGGAAATTAAGCCGGGCATGATCGAGCAGATGAAGCCCAAGCTCACGTTCACCCAGAGCGAGATCCAGGATGGAGACATCATATGCTTCCAGGTTGAGCTGAGCGAGAAGGAGTGAGTAATTTGCATCACTTACCCAGCGGGATTCTCATCGGCATCGAGTAGGCTGCACGACTACGAGACACAAGGTCTCTACTCGAACCCCGTCCAGTACTACGACTTCCTCCAGAACCGCGTCATGATTCTGTTCAAGCCCAAGTTCGAGGAGTCGGACCCGGAGCACCCCGAATTCCATCTCACGTTGAGCAAGAAGCAGAACTACGATGTGGTACGCCATGCGTTCGATTCACTTTCCAAGGTTCTTCCGCTGACGTGTTCCTCAGATGTCTGCAAAAGTAGGCGAGCGGCTGAACTGGGACCCCATCAAGCTCCGCTTTACGACGATCCACTCGAACGGCTCACCAAAGGCCGTGCTGAAGCGCTCACTGAACCAGAGCATACAGGAGATCATGTCGCCCGCGTACGTCACGCCACAGACGACGGTGATCCTGTACGAGAAGCTCGACGTGAGCATCGTCGAGCTCGAGACGAAGCGCTCCCTCAAGGTCGTCTGGACCGGGATCCACAACAAGGAGGAGGCGACGCACCCCTTCCTGCTGCCGAAGACGAACTCCGTGCACGACCTCGGGCTCGAGCTCGCGAAGCTCGTGAAGCTCACCCCTGGGGGGTCGGGCAAGATCCGCGTGTTCGAGGTGTCCAAGGACGGCAAGACGCAGAAGGAGTTCACCGGCTCCGAGATGATCGGCAACATCCCGGACCCGGTCGAGCTGTATGCGGAGGTGTGTGGTCACACCCCTGTGCGTGCGGTCCGTGGCGTTGACAGTGCGGCTGCATAGGAAATCCCCCGGGAAGAGCTCGAGGCGGACGACGCGGACAAGGTGATCAGCGTCTTCCACTTCTCGAAGGAGGTGTCGCGGACGCACGGTGTCCCGTTCCGCTTCGTCGTCAAGCCGGTACGTGCTTTCCGTATTCAGGTGTTCGGACATTGGCTCATTACAACGTCATGCAGGGCGAGAAGTTCGCGGAGACGAAGAAGCGTCTCCAAGAGCGGATAGGCGTGTCCGACAAGGATTTCGCAAAGTACCGCTTTGCGCTCATACAAGTCGCGACCTTCAAGCAACCATCGTACATCGAAGACGGTAAGCAACATTTTGCATCGCCTTGGTCAAAGCATCGTCGCTCATGGATCGCCGTAGAGGACACGATCTACGACCACAAGTTCGCGCCAGAGGACGTGCTCGGCCTAGATCACGTAGACAAGTCAGGAAAGACTCGCACGGGTGCGGGGGAGAAGGCGATCGTCATCCGTGGATGATGATGGGTCTGCCTCGTCGTTCGCGTTCTGAGTCGTGTTCTTCAATAGCTGCATCCGGTCTCCATCACATGTACTTCTGTCGACTTCCTAGCGTTTCCCACTGTATAACGACCAGCCATTCACAAACGAGGGACTGTACACCATTCCCGATCGTATTGCGTACGAATAACAACGAACAAGGAAATAATTATGACCGAGAGTCTACTTTCGCTTCTTCGACTTCTTCGACGAAGACTGGGTGTGTCATGTAAGCTTCGAGATCAGGACCAGATCACAGCTGGCTCACGGATTTCGACGGAGACCGTGGTGACGATGGCGTCGAGACAGACACGTCGCTGTCGCTAAATGCACCGCTGTCGGCGCCTGCGCTGGGTGGTGCCAGTCCGTTCGACGATTTGGCAGAGGAGGGCGTCTCTGGACGCGCAGGAGTGGAGGGCGTCGAGGGTAGGGACGGCGACGCGGCAAGCTGTGGAGTTGAAGGTGCAGGGGTGGCAGGTGCGGGCGGAGGGGCCTCGACGGCGAACTTGGGGAGGGCTGACTTGCCATACTTGCGCTCTACGAGATCGTCAGCGATGAACGTTCCAATGTTTCACTCCGGAAATACACACCAGCTTCTGCGCGAATGGACGGGATTTGCTCGACTAGAGCACGCATTTTCTCGTTGTGCATCATCTCGGTCGCCGTTTGGAAGATCACGCTGCCCCAGCCTTCAACATACGCGTTTGCTTCCGCCGCTACCTCCAGGATCTCCGCCTCCATTTCCTTCTCGGCGGCGAGCAAGCTGTTCCAGAGATCATCTCCAATAGAGCCTTTCTGGAGGAGATTCTGCAGAGCGGGCTTGTCCTCCCGGAGACGGATAATACGAGTGACATCGGTCATGGCACGGCGGACCAAGGCGGCCTTCAAGAGAGATTCGGAAGCAGGAGGATCGGACATTTGCATGAGAGAGAAGTAGACATCGCGTTCGTGGTGCGGAGGGAAGTAGGACTCGTAGACTTTCTCTAAGACGCGACCTGTTAATTAGCAGCTGTACTCGTGAGCAGTATGGTTGTACTAACGCGCGTTGCGCCGCCTGTAAAAGTAGCTGAAGACGAGAAGACTGCCGAAGACGATGAAGACGTAGAGGACGGGGATGAGGACGGACGCCATCGCGGCGGGCGATGGACAAGGTGGCCGAGAGTGAGCTGTATGTTGAGCGCGATCTGCTGGCAAACTCGGTGACACGCATCCTCGGTCGCGTGGCGGCGAGCGGATTTGGCAGCGCTCTCGTTACGTAAGATAGGCTCGCGCGCACGCCCCCGTGACGCCGGCCATCCGGGGGCCCGGCCGGTGTAGTTCCGCTCAAATGCCGCATCGGACGGCGGCGGTCACGGGTCGGCGGCGCCAAGCGGCGGCCCTGGGCCAGTCGCGTCGGGGCGAGCATATGAAAGTGCGGGGATGCGGGGAAGGCTAATCCTCACCCGCCCTCTCGTCCTCCTACCCCGCATTCTACCCCACACTCGACACTCGCCATGTTCAGGAGCAGCACAGTGGCAGCGCGCAACCTCGCGAAGACATGCAGTCAGAGGCGGTTTGCATCGACCAAGGTCTGCCCTGTCTCTCGCCGCACACCGGTCCAGAGCAGCTCATCGCATCCCACAGACCGTACGAGAGGTACTGGAGGAAGTCGTCCCCAAGAAGCAGCTTCAGCTCAAGCAGCTCGTGAGCCGCTCTCTTGTCATAGAGGACAGGGCGTTACTGACTACTGGGCTAGAAAACGGAGCACAGTCAGGCCGTCCTCGGGGAAGTTCAGGTTCGTGTCCCCGCATGATGACGATAACTCTCTCTAACCACGCGACTAGGTCGGACATGTCGTAGGCGGTATGAGGGGTCTGAAGTCCATGCTCTGGGAGGCTTCCGTCCTGGATCCCCTTGAGGTATGACCGCTGCGCGCCACTACCACTTCACGGGAAGCGCTCATCATACCACAGGGCATCAGGTTCCATGGTCTCAGCATCGCTGATTGCCAGAATGTCCTGCCCGCTGCCCCAGGCGGCAAGGAAATCATTGCAGAGAGCATGCTCTGGCTTCTCTTGACCGGCAAGATCCCCACGGAAGCGGAGACGCGGCAGCTGTCTCGTCAACTCGCTGAGAAGGGAGAGCTTCCTGAGTACATTGAGAAGCTCCTCGATTCGTATGTCCTTTCAGGCAGAGCTCCATGCGCCATGAGTATTGACACATTCTGATAGGCTTCCCCCGACCCTTCATCCAATGACGCAGCTCGGGATGGGTGTTGCTGCCCTGAACCACGAATCTAAGTTCCAGGCTGCATATGAGCGCGGCATCAAGAAGAACGAATACTGGCAGTACGCACTGGAAGACTCGCTGGACCTTCTTGCGAGGTTGCCCGCGCTCGCTGCCCGCATCTACCGGAATGTGTATAACCCCGGGCAGCCCATGCCAAAGGTTGACAAGGATCTTGACCTAGTCGGTGGGTGATTTTTTCGATGTATCGATGCGTCGTGGAGGCTCACTCTGTGCAACAGGGAACTACGCGAACATGCTCGGGTTCGGAGACAACCATGACCTCACCGAGTACTTGCGGCTTTACATCGCGATTCATGGTGACCACGAGGGTGGCAATGCCTCGGCGCACACTTCTCGTACGTGTTGTCTATACATCGGGTGAATGGTGTTCTGACTCGAGGGTAGACCTGGTTGGATCTACTCTCGCTGACCCCTACCTGTCGTATGCCGCCGGCTTGTACGCGCTTGCTGGGCCGCTTCACGGGTAGGTAGATATTGTTCCACTCTGGGCGATAGCTGACCCGCGAGCATAGGTTGGCGAACCAGGAAGTGTTGCGCTGGCAAATGCAGATGCAGAAGGAGCTCGGGGACAACATCACCCACGACGCAATCAGGGAGTCCCTCTGGAAGACCCTGAAGAGCGGGCAGGTTGTACCTGGGTATGAGACACGCCTGTCTGGTATATTCATCCGGATACTGACGGCATTGTCAGTTATGGCCACGGTGTCCTTAGGAACCCGGATCCGCGTTTCATGGCACTGCAGCAGTTCTGTGATACTCGGCCTTCGCTGCTCCAGGATCCCATCGTCCAACTAGTGAAGAAGGTTGGCAGATTGCGCAGCGTAACTAAAAAACACCGGTACTTATCTGTCAAACACAGACGTACGAGGTCGCGCCCGCCGTCCTGAAGGAACATGGAAAGGTCAGAAGCATCTGTCGATCCGTCCGATTATCAGCACGCTAACACAGCCGACGTAGACGAAGAACCCGTACCCCAACGTCGACGCAGCATCTGGTCAGTGATACACAGCTCTGCCACTTGAGGCATGCGCTGATACGCCTGTCCACAGGTTGCGTTCTGTACCACTACGGTCTTACGCAGTTCAAGGTATGCATAACCCTGTCTGCGCCCCGCAGCCATCCCTGACAATGTCACTGTCACTGTCCACAGTACTACACCGTCATCTTCGGCGTCTCGCGAGGTATGTCCGCTCATCGTCCTCTGGACTGCCCGCCTATCTTCCGCAATTGCTGACACCGTCCTCCCGCAGCCCTCGGCTGTCTCACGCAATATGTGTGGTCCAGAGGTGCGTGCAGTGTTGGCGACCGCCGGACACCGGCAGTCTTCTGCCTGTCCTCATGCCGGTGCGATCTTCGTTTCGGACGCTGATCGCGGATGTTTCTTCGTGCGCAGCCCTTGGCCTGCCTATCGAGCGGCCGAAGTGTGAGTCAACATTCTAATTCAAGCTCGAAGGAATGCTCACGTGTTTCTTCGCAAAAAATCAGCGCTGTCCATGGACGCCATCGAGAAGTTGATCAAGCAATGAGCGCGTGCGGCGGCGCGCGCAGGCCTGGCCGGCACTGGCGATCGCAGCGCCATGCATGGAGACCATCTATTCTCAGTCCGGGCCCTGTGACCGCCATGCGCCGGCCACTCGAGCTTCGGATGAGAGCCGTTGTGAGGGACGCATCGGAGTTGGCTGGCTCGGAAAGGATACCACACCTTCTATCTTTTGACCACGACTGTGCTCTGTAAGTAGTGCTGCTGCGCGTGCGGGCGCGGGCGCGCGACCCGGGAATGTAAGATAGGGATCTCGTCGCATTGAATCTGATTGTACATGATCTTGGGTAAACTTCGAACTGCTGCCGCGAAACGCGCGAACGTCCGGAGGGGGCTAATAAGTAGTGGTGGTGGAAGTATAGGAAGGATAATCGATGACGGGATGCGGTACATACTCCGAAGTCAGGAAAATGGGAAAGACGGGAGCTCCGGAAGGCGCGACCGGGCTAACCTACCGGTGGGACTCCCGGACTCGCCTATGATACACGTAAGAGGACAAGAAAAGTTCACGGGATGGGAAGGGGGGAAGCGACAACAGACCAGATAGTGGAAGACGCAGACGGCGCACATATACAGGTGTCCCAGGGGAGCTCAGACACGAAGGGAAGCCAAACAGTCCAGAAAATGATGAAAAGAGCCTTCATGTTGCCCATGTCCCAAGTAGATCATCTCTAACTAGAACCGACGAGGAGCCTGCGCCTGCGGAGGCGGGCCCGGACGTCCTCCAGGACCCGCTGGCGGGTAGACGCCCGGAGGATATACGTTCGGCGGAGGCATCCCTTGACGTGGCTGCCCGGGCCCAGGGGGGAAACCTTGTCCTGGACCTCCGGGGGGACCGTAGCCCTGTGGCGGGGGCGGTCCGCCGTACCCCGGTCCTGGTGGACCGCGGGGCATTCCTTGAGGTGGTATCCCCTGTGGCATTCCCTGCGGCATCCCCTGAGGCATTCCTTGTGGCATGCCCTGAGGCATACCCTGGGGCATACCCTGAGGCATACCTTGAGGCATCCCTTGGGGCATCCCTTGAGGCATCCCCTGCGGCGGCATTCCCTGTGGAGCGTACCCTTGTGGTGGCGGGCCTCGAGAGCCAGGAGGAGGTTGCATATGGGGACCACCGCCCGGGGGCGGTGGACCGCGCTGTTGGGGGATCGGGATGGGAGCGGTGACTGAGCGCTGGGGTCCGTTGGGACCAGGGCCGGGAGAAGCCACACCGGGATCGCGCAGAGCAACGGGCGTTGGCCCAGGACGCTGCTGACCAGGAGCAGGAACTGGGGGACCGCCACCAGCCGCAGAGGGGTTCTTTTCTGCCGCTTTGATGATTTCATCACTGTGCATGGAATGATATGGTGAGCATTAGGAATCGTGCGAGGAGCGAGGAAGTGGAGTTTGATATGGACGCACTCTAACAGGTTGAGAGCCGCGCATAGAACGACCCATTCCACGCAGTCCTCGTTCCCCTCACCCAATGTCTGCCAGACCGCCTTCTCTTCGGGGGTCTTACCCGTGATGCTTATCCGCGTTCCGCCTCCGTTCGGTCCTGGGGGATTCTTTTGGATTTTGCCGAACTCGATCCGCTTCGGCGGGATGTTATGGCCGGCGTAGGCAAAGTAGAACATGGACCAGAACTGCGCGTTCGGGTTGGGTTTCGACACCTGGAAGAGGGGAAGATCGCCTTGGTCGGGTGAGGGAAGCGCGAGCTTGTAGATAGGAGACAGAACGCCGGTATTGGTGATGGTCCATTTCAGGTTGCGAGAGGCCTCGCAGCGGACGACTTTCGAGGAGGACGAGGAGGCGTGACCGGGATCGGACGCGGTGGATTTGCCGTTCGCAGCGTTCTGTCTCGGAGGAAACAGCTTGGCAACACAGAGGTCACCCTGGGGAGACGGCGTCAAGAGATAATTCTCCGCGTTCTGATAGTGTGTGAGTTGGGCGCAGTATCGGGGTAGATGAATGGATCGCGTACGAAATTGGTGTGCAGATACGAGTAAAGAATATTCGTGGGCTGGCCTGTAGACGCGTGAGCCGGGAGAAGCAAGTGAATACGGAAAGTGGTGTACCATGGGGGGTAACGATGAGTGTGGGGAGGTGATTGGGTATAGGCGGATGGGTTGGGGAGGTATAGACGGTATAGATGGCTGAGGAGGCAGCGGTGAGCGTCGGGAACGGGACAGACGACGAGCGCGAGGCACATACCTGCCATGCAGAGCGAGGTGTAGGGGAACCGGGCGGGAGATGGCGGGGACGGGGAGAGAATGGAACGGGGAGGAGGACAGGCGCGGGCCTTAAGAACACCAAAGCAGGATCAGGCGCGTGACAGGATCCCTCCCGTGTCACTGGCGTTGCAGCGCGTGATCCTGGTCGCGTCACAGCGTGTCACGGCAGGTTCGCTGCTCATCGATTCAGCCAGTGGCAGCGACTCGAACGCCTTCCCAGCGTCCTCCACCCGCCGTCCTCACAAAGCCCACCACGCCTCTGCCGACGACCCTGCCCTCGTTTGTCCCGTCTCCGTCCCTCTCCCAACAGCCATGAAGGGTTTTAAGATGAAGGTCAGCCAGGTCCGTCTACCCGCTATCGCGCGCACGCTCACGCTCAGTCTCTTCCCACCTTAAGCTCGGCAGGAAGAATTCCACCGATTCCACCTCCTCCAAGAGCAAAGATCCAAAGGCCGCCGCCGCTGCTGCTGCTGCTGCCGCGGCGCCCCCACCCCCACCGCCAAATACCGCTAAGCCCCTCCCCCAGCCAGGCGTTCCGGGTAGCCATCTCCCAAACACCAGCAGTCACACCCTCCCGAACGCTAACGGCTCCTCAGCCTCCGCTGCTGCAACCCGTGTCAGTGTGGCATCCGCCGCTGCTGATCGCCGGTTTGCCAACCCGGACAGGGCAGGCGCCGCTCCTCCCATTGTCGTGGTCAGTCCAGATCCCTCGGCCGACCAGCAGCACACTATCAGCGAGAACGGAGGGCCCGTCACCCCTCCTCGGGCGGTCTCGCTTACCACCCGAGGACTGCGCCCAGCGCCCAAGGACACCATCCCGATATCAGGAAAGCCGCCGCGCAAGCAGCGCAGCAGTAGGTTTGTTGTGAATGAGAAGGTCGAGATCGAGAGGCTACCACCATTCAACGGTCAGTTTTGCCTTTCTCCTGGTCGAAAAACATTTGCCTTATCCAGCCGCCGCAGAAACTCCCGTCAGCGAACGCGCGCAGCTCTTTATCAGAAAGCTGCACCAATGCGCTGTCGTCTTCGATTTCAATGACGCCAACGCAGAACTTAAGGGTAAGCAGATCAAGACCCAAACACTGCACGAAATGCTCGAGTACATTATGACCCAACGTGGCGTAATTACTGAGAACGTATACCCTGAGGTGGTCAAGATGGTACGTCACAGCGTCTTGCGTTCGCCGAAGTGGAGGCTGAACCCCTACAGTTCGGCACCAACCTCTTCCGCTCTATACCCCCTCCTGTGAACCCCACTGGAGACGCGTTCGATCCCGAAGAAGACGAACCTGTGCTCGAGCTGGCGTGGCCTCATCTCCAGATCGTCTACGAGTTCTTCCTGCGGTTTGTGGAGAGCCCCGATTTCGACACCAACATTGCCAAGCGGTATATCGATCAGAACTTCGTCCTCAACCTGCTCGAGCTGTTCGACTCAGAAGACCCGCGCGAGCGCGACTTCCTGAAGACAACATTGCACCGGATATACGGCAAGTTCCTGAACCTGCGTGCTCCCATCCGCCGAAGCATCAACAATGTCTTCTTCCATTTCATCTACGAGACGGAACGACACAACGGCATCGCGGAACTTCTCGAAATACTCGGTTCCATCATCAACGGCTTCGCGCTGCCTCTCAAGAAGGAGCACAAGACTTTCCTCATGCGGGTGCTCATCCCTCTGCACAAGGTCAAGAGCCTCTCGATGTACCACCCACAGCTCGCGTACTGTGTCGTTCAGTTCTTGGAGAAGGACGCTGCTCTCGCCGAGGAAGTCGTGATGGGGTTGCTGAAGTACTGGCCAAAGGTGAACTCGCCAAAGGAGGTTATGTTCCTGAGCGAGATGGAGGAGGTGCTGGACGTCATCGACCCTGCGGAGTTTCAGAAGATCCAGGAGCCTTTGTTCCAGCAACTCGCGCGCTGCATCAACAGCCAACACTTCCAGGTCGCGGAGCGGGCGCTGATGTATTGGAACAACGAGTACATCGTCAACCTCATGAGCGACAACCTCGCCGTCATCCTCCCCATCGTCTTCCCCGCTCTGTACACCAACTCAAGATCGCATTGGAACCGGTAGGTTCAATCGCGATAGCATATATGAGGACCTAGGCTAACCACCAATCAGGACAATCCATGCGCTGGTCTACAATGCCTTGAAGCTGTTTATGGAGATCAACCCAGATCTCTTCGGCGAAGTTATGGAGCAGTACAAGCAGCGGAAACTATCGTAAGTGAACTCAATCTCGAGGCGCGTCGTGTCTGATTGTTTTCTAGGGAGCGAGACCACGCTGTGCAGCGTTACGAGGAGTGGCAAAAAGTACGGGAAAGGGCACGGGAGAACTGCAACGGGAAGCTGCCCGAGGGTTACGTCGACCCAGAGCCTACGCCGCCGCCACCGCCAGTGGAAGACCTCGACATCATGGACCTGTCGATGGACTTGAAGGCGGTGTCGATAGATGCGGAGGGGCCGTTGAGCGACCTGGACGAGTCGGGCATCGAGCGCGTGCCGATGGCGGACCCGGGGATGGATGTGCGTATGACTGCCTTTGGGATATGATGCGTGATCCGAGGATTGCAATTATTGACCAAGGTCCCTCCCTCCCCCACCTCGATCGACTACCTGTAGCATCCGTTCCCCGAGATCGGCGGCCTGGAGCACTCACCGGGCGGCTTGCACTCGAGACGAAAGAGCGCGTTACCTGGTGAGTGGTCCTGGTTCGCGCGAGGGATGGCGGCCGCTTACTCGCGACACGGATGCGTCCTGCAGTGGACCCAACAGTTCTGCGAGACCTTCAAGCGCACCGAAGTCTCGAGGATTCGGTCACGCCACGGGGGGCGCCGGGCTCGTGAAACCCCACGTCGTCGGACGGCGAGACGGATATCCATACACATTCAAACAGGGCAGCAGTGCTTGATCCCGCCACGCCGGACGTTGTTGTTCACCATTCCCCCCTCTTCCTCCTTGCACTCCTCTACATATGCACGCATACACACACCCTCATCCTCACTCTCACCCTCACGCTGTTGCTACGCCGCTGCTACTGTAGTCACTACATTCTCTCTGTGCCTGCCTGCGCCCGTACGTGGAGCCCCCCGCCCGCGACCTATATCCATTCGTCCGTCCGCTCCTTCTGTGCGCACTTTTTCGCCTCCGCCCGCGTGTTTCTGTCCAGGGATCGTCTCGTCCGCCAGGTCTCGTCCGATAAGTTCTGTGTTTCTCTCTTCTGATACAGTACATGGTACCGCCCCGTAGTATACACCCCATCCTGTCCATATGTATGTGCTTATGCACTCGCATCGACGCCCAACAAAAGTTTCCTCAGGTCGATGCCGCGCAGCACGCGCCTAAGGATCCTGGTGACATTATGTGACAGCGCGTTAGTCATATGTGACGACACGCGTTTGGACGAGATGCGGTGGCTGAGACGCGTCTGCACCAGACTGTTCCTCCCCCTCTCCCCCTGCCTGTTGCCGCACCATCCTCCTCCCACATACATTTTGCGGACAGCCATGTTCAAACCTAAAGAAATAAAGTCCCGAGCGACGAAGGACAGGAAAGTCGGGATAGTGGAGACGCACAACGGCCTGAAATACCCCTTCCGGCTCAACTTGTGCGTATCGCCCAACCACCTAGGTCGCGCACGATCTCACAACGCACCAAAAATACAGCTACGACCGACCACCAACTGACGATATCACGATTGAAGAGTTTGAGACGTTCGCGCTGGACCGGCTGCGCGTCCTCGCGGAGATCGAATCCTCGTATGCGCGCAACCGGACGTTCGAGGAGCTCTTGAGTGTCATACAGGCAATCTGTTTGAAATACCTACCACTCAATGCCAATAGCGCAAAAGAAAAACCTAGAGATGAGGAGCGGCGGAAGGACCACATCGGGCACTTCGTGCTTAGGCTCGCGTTCTGCCGGTCGTAAGTCCCACCATCATTCTCGCCAGGCAGTATTGACTGGACGTACGGTCTTTGCTAGAGAGGAGCTGCGGCGCCGGTTCGTAAAGGCGGAGACGACGCTCTTCA
This sequence comes from Trametes versicolor FP-101664 SS1, assembly GCF_000271585.1. Classification (NCBI taxonomy): domain Eukaryota; kingdom Fungi; phylum Basidiomycota; class Agaricomycetes; order Polyporales; family Polyporaceae; genus Trametes; species Trametes versicolor. The sequence continues at coordinate 93,759 of NW_007360324.1, forward strand.
AGATTAGGTTCGAGAAGGACGATCACGCTGAGAAGGAGCAGTTCTTGGGCTCGCGGGATTTCGACTGGGTGCTCGTGCGTATCTGGTCGTATTTGCACACGAGACGTCCTCTTGACGCGTCAGACAGGCTACCAGTGAAGAGGTGCAGGGATTCGACGCGCCCGGAAAGTACTACAAGGTGTGCACCGTTTACTTCCTGTGGGTGCCGTGCGTGCTGAGACGGTGGGTAGGTGAAATGGACGCGAGTGCCGGATCTGGTCGAAAAGCGGCGCGTCGTTCTGAAAGGCGGTATGGCGTACGTACCTGCCACAGAGCAGTCGAGCATCGTAGTGCAAGAATTCCAGACTCATCTGGAGAAGGATCTGGAGGTGCGTTGTACACCAACTGCCCTTCCCGCCTAACGCTGAAGCCCTCGCAGATGACTGCGAAAGCCCTGCCGCGACTAGACGAAGACACGCGTCTCGTCCCTATACTTGATAACCTCTCAAAGGGCTTCCTCGCCGGCGTCTCGTCAGAATGGAGCAACGCGTCCGCGGGAGCCGGCGACGGGCTCACGGCGGACATGGTTGACGAAATGGCGTTCAAGCACTTCCCGGCGTGTATGCGCAACCTGCACATGTGCTTGAGACGAGACAAGCATTTGAAGCACTTTGGTCGCTTGCAGTATGGCCTGTTCCTCAAGGTATGCAATCGTGCATAGCGCCTCACGCTACAGCTACTGATGTCCTGCGACAGATCCTAGGTCTCTCTATCGAGGAGGCACTCGTGTTCTGGCGGAAGTCCTTCAGCAAGATCCAGGACGACAAATTCAACAAGGAGTACCGATACAACATTCGTCACTCTTACGGCCTGGAGGGGAAGCGCGCTAACTACGCGGCGAAAAGGTCCGTCTCCTTCACGTACACCATTATGTCTATCTGACGCGCCCATGACGTCCCGCAGCTGCCAGCAGATCCTCATGTCGGACCAGCCTGGGCCCGGGGACTCGCACGGGTGCCCGTACCGACACTTCTCGGCAGACAACCTCCAGTCCGCATTATTGACGATGTACGGCGAGCAGGGGCTGACGTCGGCGGACATGCCGGAGATCATGCAGACGGTGAAGGCGGGGCACTTCCACGTCGCGTGCACGCGGGTGTTTGAGATCACGCACGCGCGGCAGGGCGTTAAGAAGGGCGATGGTGTCGGGGAGGGCGAGAGCGTGACGCACCCGAACCAGTACGCGGCGCGGAGCCGCGAGCTGGACAAGAAGGCGGAGGGCAAGGACGAGGACGGGGACGTGGTCATGGCGTAGAGCGGACTGTGGTTGGATTTCTCGCTATACGTGTATTTCTCCTGTACTATGCTGTCGTTGTATGTTTTGATGTATCCGCTATGCCCGCAAACATGTTTGTGCACACCGATATGTCTAAATTGTGTCAGCTGCCGCGCCGCCACGACAGCTTCTGCAAGGCTAAACCCTAACCCGTGCTTCGGGCCTGGCGCCTGTCGCGTGACGGTATGAGCGCATGGCGAGGTGCGCGGCGAGGAGATCCACTCGCTCGTCTGCCCCAGCCCACGTCCTCGCTCTCCTCTCTCTCCTCTGTACCAACGTCCGCCCATCATGAGCTTACGAAAGACACCCGCCGCCGCCTCAAACGGCCACGAGGTCTCCCTCGACGACCGCAAGCTCGAGGCCAAGGAGCAGTACGACACCACCGAGGGTCATTTCTCGCTCGTCAGGTATGCATGCTGTGGCTCTGCTACGCATCTGCAACACGATCTCACCGTGCGCGCAGGAACTTCCGGCTCGCGGACCTCGTCACCATCGCCAACGGCATATGCGGCTCCTTCTCCATATTCATGTCCGCAAAGTACCTGGTCACCAGTGACGAGGACTACCTCTGGTCCGCGCTCGTGTTCCCCCTCGCCGGCCTCTTCTTCGACTTCCTCGACGGAAAGGTCGCGCGGTGGCGCAACGAGTCCAGCATGATTGGGCAAGAGCTCGACAGTCTCGCTGACCTCGTACGTTCTCCTCGCATGTGATTGCCCTAGCCTTTTAACTCACGTATACCCCTCGTCTTTGTCTACGCAGATATCCTTCGGTGTCGCGCCCGCGCTGCTCGCATTCGTCGTCGGGTTCCGCACATACCTCGACACGGTCGTGCTCACGGGCTTCATCTGCTGCGGGCTCGCCCGCCTCGCGCGCTTCAACGCGACCGTCGCGTCGATCCCGAAGGACGCGAAGGGCAAGGCGCACTACTTCGAGGGCCTCCCCATCCCGTCCTCGCTCGGGCTCGTCGCCGTGCTCTCCTACTGGAACTCGCAGGGCTGGATCGAGGGCAAGCAGGGCATCCCCTGGGGCACCATCACGCTCTGGGGCAAGCCCGGCGGCGACGGCGAGCTGCACAAGTTCAGCATCGTCTTCGGCCTCTGGGCGGCTGCGATGGTGAGCAAAACGCTGCGTGTGCCGAAGATCTAGTGTGGGCCTGCTGTTGCTGGATTGCATAATGTGGCTTGGGGTAGGTAATGGCGGGGTGCTCTGGTTACGAACGATTGTTACGACGCTGTGGACGAACCGCTACTGTAGTCCGGATAGACACTGAATACACGCTCGATGACGCTACGGGCATTTCTCTGCGATATTAATTGTTTTGTGTGGGCCAGGTGCGAGCGTGGGAAGGATGGAGACGCGTCGCGTCGCGGTGTACGGGCGCGTTTTGACGCTTGCACCGCGACCGCCATCCTCGCCCGCAAAGTACTTTGAAGTGCACGCACGATGGGTGTCTCCTCCGCCGACGTCCAACGCCTCTTCCTCCAGGCCATCCTCTCCCGCCGCATCCTCTCCCAGAAGCTCGCCGCGAAGATCTGGGAGAAGTGCATCGACGGCGTCAAAGGTGCGTCCGGGCCCCGAGCCACTGCTCCTTTCTCCCCGCCGCGCGCCTACGCGCCTGCTTCCTTCGCCCGCCCTTCTCCCGTCACACACGCTCAACTCGCGTCCGAATATGCGCAGAGGCGAACGAGACGGTCGACATCGAGTACCGCGCGGACAGGAACTCGTGGGACAACTTCGTGACGAGCGTGAACGAGGCGTTGAACCCGATCGACCTCGAGTTTGCGCATCTGCACGATGAAGTCAGCGGGAAGGAGATGTATGCTGTGGTGAGCATTTTCGGTCTTTTCCCCCTGTCTATTGTTATTTACGTAGCATCTATGGCGTAGGTTAACCGCAAAGGCGACGAGATCGCGCAGCTAGCGACGGAGTATACTCCCACTGAGATCGCGTACTTCAAAGCAGTGGTACGTGCTCCTCTTTTCCATTGCTGCGCCTGTGTCTCATTTTGACACGGTTTATCTCCAGCTTGAACAAATCATGCTCGCGCCGAACGAATCCTTCTGCGTCTCCGCTATGGCGTGCCTCCGCGAGGTGAACTCGCTCAAAACAAATATGACAAAGACGCAGGCCGAGACCACGCTCAGCAGCTTTGTCGCGCGCGGCTGGCTCCTGAAGAGCAAGTGCGTACCTCTCGTTATTTTCTGACGCTAGCCATATATCTGACCGCTTGCATTAGGCTGGGACGCTACTCCCTCTCGACGCGTACCGTTCTGGAGCTCCAGATTTACCTGCGCAACACGTACGAGGGCGAGCTTCTAGACTGCACGATCTGCATGGAGGTCAGTCTTCGTCCCTCCATATATAGGATGCTCCCCACTCATGCGCGTTGCCCTCGCGCAGCTCGTCACGCGTGGAATCGCATGCTACACGAACCAATGCAAAACGCGGATGCACACGCACTGTTTCAACAACTTCAAGCGGCGACACCACCAGTGCCCGTCATGCAGCCAGAGCTGGGCCGAGGCCAACCTCACCAAACTCCGGCCCGTCGGCGAGGCCGCGTACAGGGAGGGCCAGGACCTGAACCAGCGCCGCGCACCCAGGAAGTCCACCGGGGACGACGACGACGATGATGATGAAGAGGACGAAGAGGAGCGGGATTACGAGAACGGCGACGACGCGGAGCCGGAGCCTTCTCAGAGCCAGCCCGCAGCGACCCAGAAGAAGGGCAAGGGCAAGCGGAAGGCCGCGCGCGAGGAGAGCGAGGAGGAGGCCGAAGAGCAGGAGGAGTCGCCGCCGCCGCAGACGCAGAGGCGCAGGTCGTCCCGACGCTGACGAGAAGTCCCGGTCTCCACCTTCCCTTGCTGTACACCAGACGCCGTCATTATATTGTATCTACGTATAGTCGTGTCCCAAGCATATATGGTCCCTCTAGTATATATCACCCGCGTGCAGCAGTCTCCGGGGAGGTCGTGTTTGTGTTTGCGGCTGCAGGCGCAACATCGACCTGCACCTCCACCGGCGGGAGGGCCTCGACGACGGCGGGCACCGTGAACCCAAAGCGGTCCTTGCCCCACACCTGCCGCTTCTTCGCTCTGCGGCCCTCGCCGAACTCGTCGTTCCACTTGCGCAACTCCGACAGCGTGCCCAGGGCTTCTGATGCGGACGGCGTGATTTCTTTCAGGGCCTGCTCGAAGTTGCGCCAATAGAGCGAGCGGGCGTAAGGGGCCCCAGAAGCCGCCCCCTCCTCCTGGCTTGCCGCAGACGCAGTCTCAACAGCAGGCTTCTCTGCGGTGCTCTCCGCCGCTAGGGGCGTGGTCTCGGGCTCGGGGGCTGTTTCTGTCGAAGCGAAGGTGGAGACCGCTGCCGCTTCGGGTTCTGCGGCCGGTGCGACGGGCGGGGACGGCCGCCAGGGCACGGTGACCCGCTCTTTGACCGCATCGAGCGCGGCGCTCACACACAAGTCTATGCCCGGCCGCGGCGTCAGCACAGAGAACCTCGGAGGTAGGTAGGGGGGCACGCACGCTTCAGGTCCGAGCCGGAGAAACTCTCGGTCTTCCGCGCGAGCACTTGCAGGTCGACGTCATCTGCAAGCGTCTCGTCGCGGAGGAGGATCTTGAGGATCTCTGCGGGATGCGGGGTCAGCGGCTGCGCGGGACCAGCCCCGATAAGGGCTGGGGAGTGATTCGCCAGACGCACCTGCGCGCTCCTTCTCGCCGGGGAGGTCGACGAGGAGCCGGCGGGGCAGGCGGCGGAGGACGGCGTCGTCGAGGTCGAACGGACGGTTCGTCGCGCCGATGACGATCACGTTGCTCTCCTTGGAGGACTTGAGGCCGTCCATCTCCTGCATGAACTCAGTGATCACCCCGCGATGCGCAAGCGAGCTGCCGGATTCCCTCGAGAGGCGCGCCCCGAACAAGGCATCAAGCTCGTCAACGAAGACCACGCAGGGTGACAGGCGGCGTGCGAGCGAAAACACCGCGCGGACGAGCTTCTCGCCTTCGCCGACGTACTAGCAGACAGCGCGGTTAGTCAACTGACGGCGCGCTGAGTGACCGGGCGCACCATGTCCATGATGTCCGAGGGAGAGACGACAAGCATCCTGCATCCGGCCTCCTTGGCGAGCGCGCGGACGACTAACGTCTTACCGGTTCCTGGAGGACCGAAGAGAAGGCAGCCTGTCATGCTGTGTTCCTTGAGGATGCCCTGCTGGAATGCGCTCGGATGGAGCAACGGCAGAGACACCATCGTCCGTATAGAGTCGATTGTATGCGGCGGCAGGTGCACCTGGTTGAAGGTGGTCGTAATAGACGCTACACGGCAAATTAGCGGTCAGATGCGCGTCGCAAATGGGCCGGAAAGCGGGGGGACGCACCCGTGTCGACAATACAGCCCAATAGCCTCTGCTCGTGCTCGTCCAAATCAGGATTTCGCCTGAGCTTCTCGATGATTTCGTCGACGTCCGCCTCGTCCTCGACTTCGGCCCGTTCTTCCTCCTCGTTCTCGCGGTGAAGTTTCCCAGACGGGGGCGTAGAGAACAGCGTCTTCCACATGTCCTGCGACGACCTATCGGCGGCCCAGGCGTCGAAAACCGCGGGCCACGGGACAGGCGTGGGTTCGAGCGAGCGGTTGGACGGGAGGTACGCCAGGCTCGCGGCCACAACGCTCCCGACCGCCCTGTCCGCGATACGCTGCACATTCTGCCAGACTTCCACAGTCTGCCCCCAGCGCTCCCACAGCTGGGCCTTCGCCCGGTCGTGATCATCGCCGTCCAAAGCGGACTGCTCGAGCTCAGGGACGTCCTCCAGCTCGCCAAGGGTGCCGCCCACCTGCGCGACGGCCATGCGCATCGCGAGCTGGTTGACCTCCCGCCGCCGGCTCATGCGGGCGTCCCGCTCCTGCGGTAGCGACCGCAGGGTCGGGAAGACGAGCGAGGCGCGGAAGAAACCAAGCCGGTTGTCTGATTCTGGGGTCCCCTGGCTGCGTCCCGCGAGCGCGCGAGATAATGAGTGGCCCAGGAACGGAGACAGGCCCGAGAAGCCCTCCTGACCCAGCACGACGACGCTCGGACGTCCCCTAGAACCGTCACTGTCATGCATGTCTTCACTCGCCGGATGCAGCCGGGGAACGTCCTCGGATATGCCCCGAGCCCACCGTTTCAACCGCCGCTGAACACGTTTCTCCCGGGCTTTCTCGCTGCCGCTATCTTCGCCAAACTCAGGCTTGTGAGGCGACTTCAGGTTGGAAGACGTCTGTTGGCTGTCTGGTGACTTCGAAGACACGAGATTGACACCCTGCAAGCCGGGCGAAGGCGTGGAAGATAATGGCTCCGGTACCATGAAGGAGGGTGTGATACCGAAGACAATTGCGGTAGGGTTGACCACCGGAGAGTTGGGTCGGGATATAGGGCCTTGTCGGCGTTGCCTGACAGCAGCGAGCAGCGCAGGGTACCACGCAGACGAAGAAGCGGCTAGCGTGGGGTAATCCCTCACATATATTATGCGGGGACGCCTTGCCGGCAAACTTGACGGCTCTTCGCCGTCTCCGGTAGAAGCAGGGCGAAGGTTAACGATTTCGTCGAAGAAACCCTTCAGGCGCGCCATGGGCACACTCCTTGAAGGTTCAATGAGTCGAGACGGCCGCCTTGGCATCGAGGCCATGACATGGACGGTCATTGGAGACATGCTGAAACCTGAAGACGGCTGTTCGTCGTCGTCTTCGTTCTCCCGCTGGGAATTTGGACGTGTAGGCTCCCTTTGAGACGAGGGGAATTGGAGCGGGTTATTCGGTAGCTGCAGCACAGAGGCAGCTGCGCGATACGATATTAATGCGCAAGCAGGGCGAGAGACGTGAATGGTGACATACCTTTGCCAAAGTGTCCGCATTCGCCCGCTGCTAATTGAACCGCATCCAAGACGACCACGTCTGCACCAGTCCTCCGCGCCATTTCTCGCACGGTCGCGTCCAGTACGAAGTCACCGCCTTCTATAGGACAGTACAGAGCTAGCGTCGGCTCGACCAGCGGCGCCCCTCCAGACGAATACGCCGCGCGGTTCTGGGTCTGAGGATGCAGCACGATGTGGAGGTTATGCAGCACCTCATTGAATATCTCCGGCGGCGGGAGGGTGGTGCTTGGTGCGCTGGACGATGACGGGTCGTCGGGCACATCTTCTGGCGTCCAAAGGATGTCCAAGTTCGGGGGAAGAGCTACAGAGTCGGCCTCAGACTTCGGCGCGACCGCCACTGACGAGACGCGAGTTCGGCGTTTCGGCTTCTCTTCGACATCTTCCGACGGAGGTGGGTCTTCAGCACTAGGGCTGGCTGCTGCAGCCGCTGTAGCGCTGGTAGCTTCTGGGTGTTCCGGTGCGGGTGTCTCTGACGAGATTGCACGTCGAGAGAAGCGGGGGATGGGCTGCGTGGACGGGCGGTCTTTCCGAGGGTAGCGGAGTGCCTGAGTCGAGGATAATTGCGCACGAGGGTATTTGGGCAAGGACTTGAGCAACGACCGCGTTTTACGGGCTAGAAGATGATACCGCATCCAAACAGACCAAAAGGGCCGCCAAGCACGAGGCAGAGCAGGGCCAGAGAAAATGCAAGATGTGGTACAGACAGAGCACGCAGGCAGGCGCACACCCGAGTCCCGCCTAGCCGCCCATCCCCCCATCGCACATAATTTGCAAGCGCCCAGAGGGCTTAAGTAGCCGGCGCGTAGATGTCACACAGGCGGGACCGCGAACGAGAGAGAAAGACGTGACATTAGAGGCCCATATATACTACGGAAGAGGGGCGTATGAGTGTCTATGAAGGCGTTCCGGGCGTAGCGTAATGATGAAGTCGTTGCAGCGGGACAGCACACCAAGCTAATCCTGCTTCGTGCGAAGCGCCTCTTCCTCCCTCGCCTTCGCCCGCTCCGCCAGGTCAACACCGACCAGGATCTTGGATGCCTTCCACAGCTGGACCAGGTTGATGACATTTTTGTAGGCACAAATAGGTCCGCAGACCCACGCCATCAGCTCGGGCCAGGTGTACGCGCCCACGAACCCAACCGGGCCGAGCGACTCTGAGAGCGGCGTGTGCACCCACTTCATCAGGTAGAGCGCGATGTAGAAGAGCTCGTTGCCCGCGCAGACGATGAAGAGAGTAGTCTGGGGCATCGCGTGAGTATGTTTTCGCGAGAGCCCGGAATATGCCACTTACGGGGTTGTAGTAAGCTCGCAGAAGACGGCTGACGTCACTTTGCACTTGCTTGTGACTTTTCGAGCCGGTAACGAGAGAGCTATGCCAGCGTGTTAGGCAGCTTGAGGGATAGTGTACGCTGTAGCGTACCTGTTCATGTGCATGTAGTGGCTGCTGAAGTCGAGGGCGATGAGGAACTGGAATCCAAGGGCCCATTCCGGATATGCGGATGTGAGGTAGCACAGGAGTGATGTTGTTGTACAGCTATTACACGCGTCAGAACAGATCAGGATAGACAACAGGAGCAGACTCACCGGTCAGTGACCATGTCCAAGACAGCCCCGAACTTCGAAGCTTGACCCAACGCCCTCGCGGCGTGCCCATCGAACGCGTCCAGTAGACAGGAGATACAGTACAACACCGTGCAGTATTTCGGATGATATGTCATGTAGTGCAGCGACAGCGCAGCCAGAATGATGCGCGCATATCCTATGAAAAGATAAATATGTCAATGCACAGACGCGTAAGGGGGGAGTGCGCATACCGATAAGGTTGGGCACGAAGAGGAAGACGTTCTCCGAGTAGGTCTGTGCCGTGGCGAGATCGACGGCGACCTTGGCGTCGACGACGTCGATGGAGCCTCTCCGCCGCGTCAAGACTGCTGGGCTGTTGGACATGGTGGACGTTGGACGTTGAGGAGCACGGGCGGCCCACGTAGTAAGTAGGATTTGTAGAGGCCGAGTCGGACTCGCGCCGAGCGGCACACGCGGACTCCGGCCCTCCCAATCGGGCAAAACACGCCTGTCACGCGATCGTCACACCTAAATGCCCATCACGCTCCCAGACGCCGGCGATGCTACCGTTCTTCGTCTTGCCACCCAGCCGAGACCTCAGCCTACCTGGACATGTCTTGGTTCTCGCTCTTTCCTATGCAAGTGCTGGGCTGTGTCTTTCCCCACTTTGGTGAGCCTATGCAAGACACCGTGGCGGCAATCCCCATAGCAGGTTAGGCCCGGACGAACGGAGCCAAGATCGCTCTTGCGGCCGCAGCGCGGACGGCTATGTTGTGCGGTTCAACCAGCTGCCAACAGTGGCAGTATCGCCTCGCCGCAGGCCGCAGCTGGAACAAGGCTAACCAGTCCACATGGTGTCGGTCCGAACATGTGCAGGTATGGCCAGCAAAATGCCTTGGGACCTCCATGTGTACACGGCTTTCTTTGAACGTGTCGAGTCTTACTGTATGTGTGTCACTACAAACTGTCAGAAGCAGTGAATCACCGCAGACACTGATGCAAACGGCAGATGCGTGATGCTCCATCCACAGACCACTCCGTGGGAGACGAAGCGACATATAAGAAGCAGCACCGTCATTCAGGCATCCCGCATCCTAGATACGCCGCCCTTTTACCCTCGCCCCCAGACGCTTGAAACGCAAGATTGCGGTCGGGTGACGCCAATAACAGGAGCTTGTCGAGCAGCTCCATGGCCGCTATCGAGGTACAGTTTGAATAGTCGAGGATAAGACGCGGTGGGCTCCGGTACCTCTGTCCACATCGTGGGAGCTGTACCGAACACGGGGTGCGTTATAATTGTATCCTGCGATGTCTTTCTTCTTTTAACTGACTGGCCCGTGCCCATGTCCCTGCAGGAGCGCATGTCATGTGAATTCGTTGCCTAGATAAAAAGCAGCGGGCCTCCAGAAGAGACTTTCAGACGCTGTCAACTAGTCAGCGGACTAGGCCTGCGTAGTAATATGGTTTCGCCGGAGTACCATAGCGTCGCCGGCGCTGCGCAATTTCTGGAGTGAGGCATGGTGGCGTGAGGGACGTTTATGTGATTTTGCCCCTATGCACATGCACCTGCCGAGATATTCGTACAGGCAACTGAATTCCTGAGGCTGGGCGCGGCGATATTGCGTGACTAGGAGAAGGATGGGGCGCGCGGTTTGCCGCTGCGTGGGCGGCCGTGGTGGATGCTGGCCAATCTTACCTCTGGTCTGACGTAAACAAGAAGCTGCGAAGACTGAGAGCCGCTGAGCTGCTGGCGTGCCTGCAGCGTGTTCGCAGCCTCGTTGCGTGAATTCTTCCGGGCAGCCTTCCCCCATACTCCCCGTCGTACACGCCCTGCTATTGAACGGCGAGAGCGACGAGCTGTGCACCCAGCGGGCGAGCGAGCGAGCACGGTGGGGACGGGCGCCACGAGTGGCCATGCGCAGTCTCGATCCGGCGATGGACCCACATGGACTTGCCGACAAAAACCCGATCCGCGCCTGTCTCGACTGAATCCGGCGGAATCCTGGGGCATGACAAAGTACGCGCCCATTCAGCGGCCGGGATATTTTGTGCGGCAAGTCAACACAAACACTCTCTCGTTCGCAGCTGCACGCGTACGCCCTCGATTGCAGCCAGCAGGTATCTATCATCTCCCACAACACCAGGGGTGCGTGTGTCGGGCTGAAACACACGCAGACTCTCCACAGCGATTATCCGTGACAGCCGCGGCCGGGAAGCCCATTCTTCGTGATGACCGCGTCCGGACCCAATCGTCGCAAGGCGGTCGTTGTAGGCGCAGGCCCTGTGGGATGTCTCGCGGCCATGTCCCTCGCCAAGATGGGCTGGTCCGTGGATATTTACGAAGGTCGCCCAGGTATGCCCAATCCCCGGTTCTTCCCAGGTGTCCGCTCCATTGAATTCATTCCGGTGTGCATCCACGAAGACATGCGCCTTCCCTCGTCCAAGGCTGCCGCCCAGCAGCGTTCTATTAATCTAGCCATATCTGCCCGCGGGCTCGCTGCGATACAGGCGATAGACCCTGGTGCAGCGGACCGTTTTTTGAGTACTGTCATTCCCATGCACGGCAGAATGATACACGATGCGCAAGGACGTCTCCAGAGCCAGCCCTATGATCGGGACGGGCAGGTGAGCTCTCTGCTCGGCTTCGGACGGTTTTCAGACGCGTATATTCACCCCATTTCCGCTTGCCGCTCCTTCGGTCGCTTGCCGCACATGGCAATATAGTGTATCAACTCCATCGGCCGCGCTTTCCTCAACGAGGATCTGTTGAAAGAAGCCCTCGCCGTGCCGGGCATCCGCGCGTTTTTCCAGCACAAGGTCGCCTCTATAGACTTCGACCGGCGGATTATGAAGCTGCAAGACGTCGAGGCGGCGCGGGACGTGGATGTCTCCTTCGATTTTTGTGTCGGCGCCGATGGGAGCTACTCGATCGTCCGCCGTCAGCTGATGAGGGTGGTCCGGTGCGTCTATCCTATCACCCACGAATAACCCCCAGCTTCCTCTGGGGTGTCCTGGGACCGGAGCTGACCACTCCTTTGTCCACGGGGGCTCCCACAGGATGGACTATCAGCAGTGGTATATTCCGCACGATTATCTCGAGCTGAAGATGCCGGCTGGCCCCCCGCAGGAACCGGGCGGCGATCCCTCCTTTTTGCTCGACCCCAACCACCTGCACATCTGGCCGCGGCACACCTTTATGCTTATTGCGCTTCCGAATAAGGTTAACGAGCCCGTGCCTCCCCGCTTCTTCTCTCCCCACGGTGCACTCACGCGAGGCGCATGCTAGGACGGGACGTTCACCTGCACGCTCTTCGCGCCCACCGCGGACTTCGACCGCCTCGATTCGGACGAGGCCATCGTGCGGTGGTTCAGCGAGCATTTCCCCGACGCGCTGCCCCTCATCGGCGAACAGGCGCTGCTGGAGGATTTCCATCGGAACCCGCGCAGTGCGCTTATGTCAATCAAAGTACGGGTCTTTCCGCCCCATTTTATTCCTTGCTTTGTCTCTGCACGCGCGACGGGTCGCTGACCTTGCTCTCACCGCCCCATTGCCGCGTCCTGACGACGGATAGGCACGGCCGTATCACTACAAGGACCGCGCCGTGCTCCTCGGGGACGCCGCCCACGCCATGGTTCCATTCTACGGCCAGGGTCTCAACTGTGGGCTAGAAGACGTGCGGGTGCTGGACGTCCTGCTTCGCGAGGCGCAAGTAGACGCGACTTCTCAGGTACCGGAAGGCGAGGAAGACGGCCGGCTCGCGTCCGCGCTCGCGCGGTACTCCGAGACGCGCCACGAGGATCTCGTCGCCATATGCGACCTCGCGATGGACAACTAGTGCGTCGCTATTATTTCACCACGTCGTCCTAATTGTTGCCGTAGACCTGACGATGGCGGTGCTCCATGATAGCGTCGAAATGAGGCACGCGGTCACGACGGTAGCGTACCGCTTCCGCAAGGCGCTGGACAACGTGCTCTACTCCTTCAACCGCAAGAGCGTCGCCGCTCAAGACGTCTTCCCTGCGCTCGCCAAGACGACCTTCGTGAACGCCCCCAGCGGCTGGCTCCCGCTGTACACCATGGTCTCGTTCCGGCCGGACATCAGCTACTCGACGCTTCGGCGGCGGTTCCAGCGGCAGACGGAGATCCTCGAGCTGGCTGGCTGGCTCAGTGTCGGTGCGGCGGTAGGCACGGTCGGCATCACGTGTGTAACGCTCTTGCGACGGCTGTACAGCCGGCCGTGAGTGATCAACAAGTCTGCATTGTTCTCCCGAGCCCCCTGGATAATGAAATGTCGTAATCTTCGCGACCGCGGGAAAAACGCCCCCGTCGCGGCGATGGCGATCTCCTCCTGGATGGGGCTGCGTCGTCTGGGCGGCCGTCGCCGATCTAAACGGCCGGTTGGACATTTTGTGGGATTTTTCGCATAATTTATAGCAACGGCAGGCAGCGCGGGGGGGTCAGCACGGCGGACCGACACGGGAGGCGCAGGGAGGGGCGGGAGCAGAGTGGGCACCTACCCCTATAGCGTGCGCCCACGGTGCGGGGCCAGTTGCGCAGCGCAGGCAGAGTACTTGCGGGTGCTTGTGAAATCACCTTGTTCATCACAAATGAAGTCACCTGTGTGCCTCAGGGTGGGAGAGCAGGGGAATGAGAGAGCAGCAACCGCGCATTCGTAACATAGTTCAGCCAATAGGACAGTACCGGGGGAGTATACGGGACGGACGGGCGTTCATAGGCAAGATCATGAAGCGTCATGGATGGCGGCAATAAATATACAGTACAGAGAAGGATTCGGGAGGGGGGAGTCGGTGTAGATGGGGAAACAGGGCGTGGGCGAAGGTAAGTATGGACAGGTGCGACGGCGGCGGCCGCTCAACTGGAGTTCTTGCGCGGACGCCCCCGCTTCTTCTTCGCAGGGGGAGCGTCGCCCGCGGCGCTGGGCTCGCCCTCTTCGCCTCCGGACGGCTCCGGGAGGGGATTTTTGCGGGGGCGCCCTCTCTTGCGCTTTGGGGCGGGCTCGGAGGACTCCCCTCCCTCGGCCTTCTTCTCTTCCTCGGGCTTCCTCTGGGAGCGATAGGCACAGGAATACGTGGTGAGCGTAATGCGAGGGGTGTGAATGGCTGCCAACGTACTACCTTCGGGGGACGTCCCCTCGGCCTGCGGGGAGCCTCGGTGGAGGGGCCCGCGGTGGTGGCAGCGGCCTCTGCGGCGAGAGTCTTCTTGTTCTTGCTGCCCGGGGGACGGCCCCGCTTGCGTTTGGGCGGAGGGTCGGTTTGGGGAGCTAAGATCGCAAGATCAAGGGACTAGAGTGAGTACGGCGCTTGCTGTGGAGGAGCGGAACGGAGTTGGAAAGGGACAGACCTGTCTCTGGCTCGCCGGAGTTGTCTGCGATCTCGTCGACGTTGGGGTCGTCGGAGGGGGCTCTGTCGGGCGACTCAGACATGGTCGCTGGCTGGGTCGGCGGGGAGGGGAGGGCGGGCGGATGAGGGGAAGAAGGAAAACGCGGGCTTGTCGCGTTTTAACGAGGAAATGGGCCACAGGAATTCTCGCGTGCAGAACGCCCAAAAGAGGGCTTTATTATATCTCGCGGAGAACGTCCAGAAGGAATCATCATCCTCGAATTCTCGCTCTGTACGTAATTTACGTCTCACTGTCAATATCGAAAAGGTATGTCGGCCTCTCCTCTCGCCCACGACCGCCCGCCGCCGCGCCCGGCCCGCGGGGGCGCGCCGCCTGCGCCAGCACATATATTCGCGGCGACACCGCGCGACGGCTCGCACGCCGCCAGATACGGGCGCAAGAGATCGAGGGCGCGTGCAGGCCGGGCACTAAAACGTCCGTCGGTACATGTGAATCGCGCTGATGAGAGCCTTCGTCCAATCCAAAAATCAGATAACGAGGCTCACATGAAATCCCTTGCGCACTGTGGCAACGCAGGAGGAGCCGGCCGGCTGGATGGGCCGTGTCCGGGCCCATCAGCGTCTGGAAAAGGCATCCTAGCTGTTGTTATTTCGCCGCGCTGGATGGCCGGTGATGGGCGTACCTGAGGGCGGACGCTCGGGAGTCACTGGGGCACGAAGAGAGGCAATGGGACTCGCGAGGGATGCAGGAACCACGTTGGTCTTCATCCCGGAATGGCAGTCGACCATCGCGGAAGATAAGCGAACTCCGCCCTAATTCCCGCCACCACTCCGGCGCCTATTCAATTACTGCAACGTGTTCTGCCCGATCCGGACGCCCCCAATAGACGCGCGCGAGGGAGCCCACAGAGTGTGACAAGTCGCTCGAGTACACTCCCCTCCAGCCCCAGCTCGTGCCGTATGTCCGCCTAGCTGCACCATGCGAGCCTTCTCTGCTCCCCTCGTCCCCCTCGCCCTCGTCCTCGCCCTCGTCGCCGCCCGCGTCCACCACTCCCGCGTCCCCGAGGACCCGTACGCGTTCCCCAAATACCGCGTCTCTTTCCTCCATGGGCTTCCCGTCCTCAACGACACCGCCGAGCGCTGGCTCCGCGACGGCCTCCGCGGAGGAGAGCCCGAGTTTCTCGACCAGCCCTGGCAGGAGTCGCACTGGCTTGCCAGTCCGCCAAAGAGCATAGAAGCCGACGACGACGCCTCGCCGTCTGATGTCTGTACAACGTGCACCCGTCCCGAGTTGCCCCCCGCACGCTAACCATATCCCGCGCAGGCAGCCCAGGCCCAGGACGCCAACTACATGCTCCAGCGGATGAGATTCGGCCCAAAGTCGTCCTTCGTATGTCTCATCCCCCCACCGCCAAAGGAGCCTCCCCCCGTGGAGGACACGCCGACCGACGTCGCCACGCCCGTCCACAGCTGGTCCCTCCTCCAGCCGCTATCCGGCAAATGCCTCTACGTGAGTCCCGCCCGGCAGTTGCGCACCCGCACCGCCGATAACATGCCCCC
Source organism: Trametes versicolor FP-101664 SS1 (assembly GCF_000271585.1). Lineage (NCBI taxonomy): Eukaryota > Fungi > Basidiomycota > Agaricomycetes > Polyporales > Polyporaceae > Trametes > Trametes versicolor. Next base: position 109,464 of record NW_007360324.1, read on the forward strand.
AGCACAGGCAAGGCTGGTTCACATACTCGTACTGCCATAATTCGCATGTCCGGCAGTTCCACGAGCTGCACCATCAGCACATCCCCAGCACAGGTGACGCGCCTCCCCGCCCTATCGCGAATTTTGCTAACCGACCACGCCGCTCGTTGCAGGCGAGTACAAGCCAGAAGAGGATCCGGAGGTAAGCGCAGCCCCGTGACTGCTGCATGCGCTATCTAAATTGACGTCCCATGTCTCTAGTGGGAAGCGTACACGCTCGGAAGGGCGCCGCCCACGCTCGAGGCCGGAGCCGAGCTCACCACCGCTGAAGCCGCCGCCGCTGCCAACCTCGAGCTTGCCCGCGGCGCCGGTTCCCGTTACCTCGTTCAGCGGTGGTCAGACGGCACATACTGCGACAAAACTGGCCGCAAGCGCGACGTCGAGGTCCAGGCAAGTCGTCCCCCTTCCCCCGCACTCACACGCGGCCGCATGCTAATCGGCCGGCCTTCTGCGTCCTTCTGAACAGTTCCATTGTTCGATGACGATGACGGACACCGTGCTCTTCGTGAAAGAGACGCAGACGTGTCACTACGTCGTGCATATAGCTACGCCGCGCCTCTGCGGCGAGCCGGGCTTCCGCTCACGTATCGACGCGGAGGAGGAGCACTTCATCCGCTGCCGGGAGGTCCTTGACGCCGCTGAATATGAAGGAGCCGACCGCGACGTTCGCCCAGCGTCTCATCCGTTCCGCCGCCCCCGGCAACAGAAGAAAGTCATCGCGCCGCCGCCTCCGCCGCCAGCCGATACCAAGGCCGCAGATTCTGCAGACGGGAAGAAGGCCCCAACCGACGTCCACTCCGAAATCCTTCGCCGGGCTCTCCAGCGGCTCATGGCGCACAGAGACAACGGGCCCGACGACACGCACGAGGTCGTCGAACAGCTGCCGGACGGCGAAGGCGAGTTCGTGGTGAGCTTCGTGGACATCGAGCTGCCCGAGGGCGCGGAGGACGCGGACTTCGCGGACATCCTCATCGACGACGGGGCGGACTTCGGCGGCCGCCTGCACGACATCCTGCGCGCGGCCGGGTACGAGATCAGAGGCGAGAAGGCGGACGGCGAGGCGGCTGCTGGGCAGGACGACTCCGCGGAGGAAGGCAAGGCGAAGAAGCAGCGCGACGAGCTGTGACGGAAGGCATGCTTGTTCCTAGTAGACCCGGACGCGTTTGTACTAGCCTACCCCCCTGTGACTTCTGCCGCTATTCGTCTGCTGCTTTGTTATAATTTGCATCCCTGGATTCTGGAAATTTTGCTTGCGCTCTGCACCACACCCGGACATCAAACAATGTTCGGGATTATTCCCCAAGACGCCCCCCAACCTTCCCCCGGGCGGCCAACAAACCGTAAAGCCGTGAACAGCCCCAAGACTCTCACTTTCCGCACTAGAAGGCACGCCCGAGACGCACACGAAGGCCCGGAAATGGCGCGCGCACGCGGAGATGGGACTCGGCGCACTAGTGGATGGAGACGGACAGGGAATGTATTGCTGTGAGCTGTACGCGTACAATTACACGAGCACTCTTTCTATCATAAACAACTGTACAGCGAAAGATTCTTGTTTTGGGTTTCGGGTCGTTCCGGCTGGCCGCCACGCCCCGCTCGCACGCGCGCGCCGCACTGTTCGTCAACGGGACCAAGGAGAACAGACAAAAGGGAGCGGGCACGATAAGAAGAACGTGGGGGCGTGGTGGCACTGGAAGCGAGCACGGAAGGGGGCGTAGCGAAGGTGACGGGGCGCAGGGCGGCCGCGGGCAAGAAAAGAAAGTCAAAGAAAGAATAGAAAAAGGCGCACAATAAGAAACGTGGGGGGAGGGTGGAAGGTGCCGCGGCCGCGGCAGCCCACAGAAGCAGCAGCGTCCGATGCCATCACAGCAGGGATGGAAGAAGCGAGGGTGGGTGGGCGGTGGGGGGAGCATGAAGCATGAATGAAGATGGCAGCAGCGGGGCGCGCCCCAGGTCGTCGTCTGGTCTCTATACAAATAGGTAAGATAATAGGACGCGCGAATTAGGCGCAGCGAAGAGAATAATAGATATATAAAGCAGAAGGTGGTGGGTGGTGGGAGCAGAAGCTGATGCATGCATGTGCGGCGGGACGCGTGGGGCGGTGAGCACGGTGCCATCGCGACGACGGCCGGGCGCGCCGCGGCGGGGGCTCGAACGCCGCGCGGGGGGCTCTAAAAGAACCGCCTCTTGTGGTGTTTCTCGTCCACGTCGACCTTGATGTGCTGGTGCGTGGGGGGCGCGCCGCCCTCGGAGCACGGCACGATGCTCTTCAGCCACTCGTCGCCCTCGTCCTCCTCCTCGGGCGCGTGGCAGTGGTCCACGCAGCGCGGGCTGTCCTTGTCGTGGCTGTTGCACCCGCAGAGCAGGTCGTTCGACTTGCCCTTGCCGCGCACCAGGTCCGAGAGCGTGCACCGCGCGGACGGCTCGACGAACAGCATCCGCCGGATCGCGGGGCGCGACTCGCGCGGGAGCAGCCGGAAGATCGACTCTGCGCCGCCCGTGGAGAACGTCGCGACGGACGCGGCGCTGTTCGCGCGGGGGCGCGGGCGGCGCACGGTCGCAGTCGACTCCTTCGCCTCCGCCTTCGGACGCGTCGGCGTCGGGACTGCGGACGTCGAGGTGACCGTGGTCGTGGAAGAGGACGCGGCGGACGAGGTCTCCGGTTCGCACTTGGAGTCCTGCGCCTTCGTCACCATGTCCTGGGCCGCTCCAACCTTCGCGAGCGCCTTCGCCTTGTCCTCCACGGCGAAGTCGCGTGTCTTGACTGGGCTCCCGCAGACCTCCTCCGTCGGCGTCGGCTCGCTCAGTGGTGCGAGCTCCGTCTTAATCTCCAGCGGCTTTACGGTAGGTGATAGCGCATGCATGGTGTTAGAGCGGTGTGTGGGGCCGATGAAGGGGCGCTTCATGAGCTCTGCAGGGGCGAGCCGCGGGGACACCGGGAGCGACTCTGTAGACGAGCCGGGGCGCGGATACGTGAGCACGGATGGGTCCATGTCCTGTGGGCTGTCGGAATGCGTGATGGGCTCCATCTCGCTGAGCAGTGCGGGGAGAGTGGCTGTCGACTGCGAGTGTGCGCCGGCATGGAGGGACGCGTGGACGCGGTTGCGGCGGAGCATGCGCTCCTGCGCTTCGAGGTCTTCCGACGAGAGAGGTGCGTGCATGGAGGGCGCAGTCAGCTGTGTGCTGCCGGAGCTGGATGACTCGGCGATGGAGGCGCGTTCTGAGACATCGCCGTCGAAGAGGGAGGACGCGGCGGAGCTCTCCACTTGCGTAGAGGACGGCGCATGTGAGTCGGTCATCGTCAGCGCGGACGCGCTCGAAGGGGTGAGCTCCGAGGACTTGGCATCCTCGGGCTTGAGTTGCGCCTTGGTCTCATCCTTGGCCTCGCCCTGCCCGTTCGCCTCCTTCTTAGCCTCGATCTGCTTCTTCGCTGGTGGCTTGGCCGACAAGTCGGGGTGCGCATGTACGAAGGCACGGAAGCTGGGGTCGCTCTTCGGATCGGGGATCTTCCACGGGAAGCGACGGAGGACCATGCACATGAAGATGATAGCCACGCTCCATACGTCGGTCTTGCGGGGGTCGTAGTTGTCCTCCGCGAGCACCTCCGGGGCGAGGTATGGATCGCTCCCGACGATGCCCGTCGCGAGCGTCGTCTTCTTGCCCGGATAGTGGAACACGGTCGCGGTCCCGAAGTCGATGAGCTTCACGACGTTGTCCTTCGTCATGACGCAGTTGTCCAACTTCAAATCGCGATGCGCAAGACCTAGGGAGTGCAAGTACTCGACGCCGTCGCAGATCTGACGGAATACGCAGTAGATTTCTGGGCGCGTCATGTTGCCTGACATGACCACGCTGAACAGATCGTACGGCGCGTATTCCATGACCTGAGCAATGCGATGTGTGTGCCACGATCAATGATCCGCCCTCCGCAACGGGGGGAACATCGTGGACTCACCTCGTAGAAGTGACCATGGTCGGTGACGATGTCGACGGTCTCGATGATGTTCGGGTGCTTGAGCGTGCTCCCGACACAGAACTCGGCGGTGACCTTCTTCTGATACTCCCGCTCCGACTCGCCCTGGCGCTTCGGCCTGAACTCCTTGACGGCGAAAGTCGTGCCCCCGTTCTTGCTCGACGCCTTGATCAGACGCACGGTACCACCCGCACCAGAACCGAGTACCCGCCCCCACTTGCCGTATTTCTTCGACATCTGAACTTGTGTGGCGGACGATAACGAAGGTACGGTGTACGAGTTGTTGGTCGAAAGACCTTTCTTGTGATGGCGGTGGTGGTGGTGATGATCATGGTGATCGTCGAGTTTTGTCGACGACTCTGAGGGAACTGCAGAAGTCGACGGGGTCGTCTGGGAGTGGGTGGGGCTGGCGCGGGAGTTCATGGATCGTGGAGGAGAGCCAGAGCTAGTTTTGCTGTTCGCGGAGGCCGCCCCCGGCGAAGGTGTCTTCGCAACACGCTCCTTGACGGTACCATTCGCTTTGTCGTCATCGTGCTTTCCCACCTTGTCCTTGTGCCCGCGCAACAACGCCGAGAAACGCCCCTCCTTGTGCTTCCCATCGCCAAGGGTTGACAACATATCGCTAGATGCGTTTGCTGAAGCGGAGCCGGAAGCGGTCCCGGGCGTGCCGGGAGGCAACGAGGAAGGCGTGACAGCACCTGGGGGAACGTCAAGCAGGCCGGTTGCCTCCAGGATAGCACTCCGTCGCAAATCTGGCACGCTGACATCCGCGGCAGGGGTGACAAAACCTGTGGATATGGGCGAGCCTCCATGAGAGTGGGGTATATGATGGTTGAGGAATCGCTTCAAGTCATGGAGGGGGTTGTGTGAATGCTTCGCGCTCTTGGGCATGGGAGTGACAGGTGTCGCCGGAGTGGCTGGCGGGTTTGGCGGGATAGTCGCAGATGGCGGGACAGACGGGGGCACCTCGGGGTCTGGAGACGACCGAGATGGGGAGTCTGTAGGGCTAGGTAGTGACGAGGGTAATGGTGTACTCGGCTTACGACTCGGGAAGAGGGAGCGCGAGGAGGATGACGGCTGTTGCAGCTGTGAGGTGCCCATGGTGTCCGAGGTGGGGCTGGTGGACGACGGTGTCCGCGAGGGTGAGGGACTTCTCCGCCTGCCGAAGGAGGTGGATAGGAAGCGGGAAGGCCGCCTGGAGGGGGTAGGAACCTGTAGGAAAGGTGGGAGGGTCGGATGGGGAAAGTCAGCAAGGAGTCGGAGTGATATAGCACGGGTGATAAAAAGAGAATGGGGGAGGGAGAATTAAGCGATACGGACCTGCTCCTTGGGTGCAGCTGGCTGGCTCGGCCGAGCCGGGGTAGTCGGGAACGCGACTTCATCCGGTTTGGGCGAGGGAGACTGGACGGCTATTGCAGGGGATGGGGGTACGAGGGAGGATGATGCGGGGGAGTCGGAGGAAGGGGAGAGGGATGCGGAGGCGGGGAGAGCACTGGGGATGGATAGGTCGAGGGGCTGCATGGGCTTTGTGGACAGCATGGCGACAAGACAGGGACCTCGGACGATGGTGGAGAGAAGGAGAGAGAGACGGGCGCTGGGATGGAGGATGCGGAGTGGGAGAGAGAGCTTGCCGAGGAGGGCGTCGAGTGCGGACGGACTGGGATGGCAGCGACACACACCGCTGACCGCCGGGCGCCTGTGCGCTCACGGGCAGTCCCACTTGTTATGCGGCGCGCATCATCTCGGCTCGCATCTCAGATCCACTCGGTCCGGTTCTTTTCCTCTCTTGGCCTGCCGATGCACCTCTCCCCGCCCCCTCCGTCCCCCTCCTCCTCCTCCCGGCCGCCATCTCTCACCCCGGTCCAGCTCTGATTCGAGCCTCCCGACCGCCTTCCGTGTCCGTGCCCCTCGTCCGTCGTTTTCCTCCGATATCTCGCTCGTGTCCTGCGCGCACCGACGGCTGTGGCTGCGCGCCCCGCCCACAATATACGTCATCGCATGCATCTGTCAGCTCCCATTCGGCTGGTACAGCCGATGCCGGGATCCATGCGCGTCTTGTGCTTGTGCCCTCTTTACTAGGCCTCCTTTCTTTCGTGTGCATACGATTAGAGGGTCTGCCTTTTCGTGGCTCATCTCTTCGCCCTGCGCTCGTCATCCGCACGAGAATGGTCCTGTCCGATCTGCGCGTACTGCAGCGCGAACCTTTCCTCCCGATGGCTCGCATTTATCTACAGCCAATCCTCGTCCATCTCGTTCCTCTGCCGCCTCCCTCTCCAATCGGCATCCTCTGATCATCCCTCATCCGCGCTATCGTCCGATCCTCCTTTCGATCGCTCTGCTCTATTCTGCCCACTGGGTGCGCAGGCGCCCGTGGTCCAAGCCTCTGTTAGCCTCGTCTCTCCTCGTCCTCCGCCTTCTCTGCTTCTTAGCATTCCACCGCCGCCCCCGTTCGTGCAAATGCTCTGTAGCTCGGCACTCAATCTCTCGGCCGTGTTACACCTTGCTGCGGTCAGGCTCCATCCGACGCGCTTCCATGGACGCCTATCCACCTCCGACATCCAAGCCCTCCGCCAAGGTTTCACCAAGTCGGTCCAAGACGCGCCACGCACGGCGTTTTCACTATTGCACTCTGAGTCTCTTTCTCAACTTTGCTCCCGCCTTGCCGTCCACGCTCGACTGCTGAGCATCCCGTGGGACACCGCTCGATCTGCCTCTCGCTCGATATGTCCACCCTTCCCACAAGCTGCGCCCCGACAGCGCACACATGTGCACCACAGCCTATCACTGGCACCATTCTCACGCCCTGTCCCGCTCTGCCGTTGGCTCTCTGCGCGAGGCCCAATGGGCCCACCCTGTTTGTCTGTTCGCGCAGCGGGCTTTGTGCGGGCCTCCGTGCGCAGAACTTTCGCCGACGCTCCGATCCCGATGAGCACGGCGCCCCGGCCATATTTTGGAACGGAATAGAGACCGGTTTTGTGGCCACAGCCTTATTGGCGCGCCCCACAAGTATTGGGCCACACTGCTGACAATCTGCTGCAATTATAGGCCATTGTGGGCGCAGCGCCCACTGTTCCGACGCACGCCATTGTGCCTGGCGCCATACCACACAATGCCACTTGCACGACAGGCAGACGGCCCATTTTCTAGGGCGCATGCGGAGTAATGGTTTCCGGATATCAGTCGTCGTCATTCAGTCGTATTAGCGCACGCCCAATGCTATGCTTCCTTTCCCCACCTCGAAGCTGGCCGCGTACAGGGCGACGTCGCACGACGCTTCTGAATGTGCTTGGACCTGACGACCGAGGCCACACCCTGCCGGCGCCCACCCAGGCCAATCACCACTGACAGCTATCCGGACATTTGCCCTGCGACGTGCGTATATTTATCCCTGCGGGCACAGCGGCGAGCCGGCGGCGCTGCACTGGGACCCAGAGCGTGCCATGTCGCGATATGTTCTCAGACGACCCGCGCCGACGTGCTGTTCTCGTCCGTCGCGACATGTCAGCTGCGTCGCCGTGCGCTCGAGGAAGCACAGGTCCGCACCGGGCGACCGAATACCTCAGTGCGGGGCCCATCACTGCAGGCCTTCGCGGCCCAGAACGCCCCCCGCACCCGAAGGCGAAGAAGCACGGTGGGTGTTTGCGGCGTACTTACGCGGGGTAGGAGGCTTCGCGGGCCTGCTCCGCTCTACGCGTCCGCCTCGTCCTCGTCATGTGAACACGCCGTCTGCTAAGTACCCTCCAGATAACACTCGCCGCACACCTGGATACTGGCTGCTCAGCACAGCAAGCGCGACTCGGACGGCGAAGTATGCTGCAATTGATGAGGATGTGATGGGCTGGCGGAGGTGCGTGCGTGATGTGGACAGCAGTCGCGGTCGACGTTGCATGACGGCTTCTCGTGCGTCTCTCCTGCCCCAGCACATCGCGCATCTCGCTTCTGATACACGCGGTGGGGTCCGTTTCGTCGCGTCGCGTCGCCATTGTCGCCCGATGGGCTGTGCGGGTTGCTAGACACGCTGCGCTGCAACGCAAGGCTTTGGCTGCGCGACGCAAACGACGACCCCGTATCAAGGCTTGGGTTGTGCTGCTGCAGGACCCTTGCGCCTGCGATCTAGCTGCAGCGCTGGAGGTGCGGATCAGGAACTCGGAGGACCTCCATTGACAGGGTTTGACAATTTGACAGCGCGAGCACAGGGAGAGCACTTTGCTCAAGGTTCGCCCCTGGGCCTTTCACGGTTAGGTTCGTTCGTCATGCGCATCCGCCCTCGAGTGTCCAGCACGGCACGAACCTTCTTCCCCATCACAGGCTAGAAGCCTGTGTCGGAAATAGACGTGCAGATAGCCCGTCCGTCGAGCGCTGCTGCACCCCAGCCCGGTCTGTCTGTCCCTCCTCGTGCGCCGCCGCCTCGCTGCTGACACAGCGCACCCCTAGCAGAACCCTCATACGGACGTTCTGATCCTCGCGGACAACGCACGGCTCGCGGAGTCGATTCGAAGACGTGTACGGTGGCTGGTCTGGCCCCCTGCCCAGTGCTCAGACCGGGTTAGGACACCGGACTACCGAACGCACTGCAGCCGAGCGAGAACCCGGCGCACTCTGAACTCTCGTGCCGCCGCCTGACTGTGCTTTACGACATGGACCGCCCAATCACTCCGGGCGTAGTGCACAGCGGGGGCTTTGCGCGGTCCTGGCAGTCCGCACACGTCTTTCGTGGGCGGACGTAACGCGCCGCGCACACCCTGTCAGCCTCCAGTGCGAGTCTGTTGATCCTTGCGCGCGCATCATACCCGAGCTTGTTTAGTGAACGGGCGACACTCGCAATATGGCTATAAATACCCCTGGTACGTCTACACACCAGCGTGCAGCGGTACGGGGCTCGTATATGACCACTCAATGACCTTATCCTTACAGGTTGAGCGAGTCTGGCCAGTGGCTGACTACGTCCTGACCGCTGTGTCCCCGTCGCGGAGGCTGACCTGGGCTGACGCGGTGCGGAGAAGGACGACGGCATGTCAGCCCTTGTCAGCCCGGTTCGAGTGCGTGCGGCACACCTGCGACTCCGAGAGGCACACGCGAAAGGTTCCGCTCAGGAGAGGCGGACTCGCTCGCGTGCTGTCAAGCGGTGCCGCTCAGATAGCGGATAAGTAGGACGTGCGGATGTATACAAGAACATGCTGAGCCCGAGGCTGCCAGCCTGATCGGGCACGGCTGACTAGTCAGAGTAAGCCCGCGAACTGCTGCTAAACGCACGGCATCAGCAACGTGCTACTACTGCTAGCTCGGGATTTCAGGGCATGTTCGAGGATATGCCGACGGTGTGCCCGCAATAACGTACTGCGGCGGTATTCACTGCTAGCGGAAACTTATAAGACCATCGTCGAACCGCTCTTTCAATAGCATGCTGGTGATCCCACTCAGTAGTTGGCGGATACCATTCATACGTTCTTACGTCTGAATGTCTCTTCTGCAATTGCCCCGCTCTGCAAGGAAGGCGTCCCCACACTCCCCTATTCGGCCGCCGCGCGCCAGGCCGGCAAGTGCCTGAGCACCCAGCGCACCACTGCGCACGGCATCGATACGACGGCGTCGCACTCGGGGAAACGCACGCCTCCACCCAATGCGCAGGAGGGCAGCTGAGCCGCGCAGATCCCGCTCTACATTCTCTGACGGCGGCGAGTTACGTAGCGGCTTGTTCGCAATTATATCCCGGCGTCTTTGGCCTGCCCGGATGCTTCGAATGCTCGTCGGCTCCTCCGAGCCTCCAATCAAACAAGCTGCTATAGCAGCAGCCCGCGCACGGACACTTTCAGACGTGTTTCACTGCCGTTCAGAGTAGTCAGCAGCCTGGCCGGGTCCACTGCGCACGCCGCAGTGTCTCCTGTACCACCAGGCTCGGAAAGCCCGCCTTCGGAGGGCTGAGGCCTCCAGCCTGGTGCACGTCGACCAGCCGCACGGTGCGCAACAACAATAATCAATCGATGCCGGACGAACACACCTCCCCGCGGACCCCGCCAGCCTCCATCATGGCCTAGCTAGTCGCCGGCCGAAGGGCGAAGGCGCGATCGGTACGTTCGGACGGCGCCGGCGAGTTGAGCCAGGTTCGGGAGCGCCGCGCGTGCCTGTCTGCGAGAGCTGAGCTGAGCTTCGGGGCCGATCGCGATCGCGCGCCCCTGCGTCATCCGCCTGTCACCGCGCGCGCCACCGTCCCAAGGCACCCGGCGCTCGCGGTCCGCGTCGCCCGCTCCGACGCACTCGGACGGCAGCGGCAGCGGCTGCTGGTGGGGGCTCGGCCGCGCCATACCGAGCCTAGCGGCGGGCGACGTCGTGCGGGACCGGGTACTTACCTGCATGCGCTTGTTGACAGCTGCTGCTGTGCGCAGGGACGCGGGGGCGTGGACGCCGCGGGACGTGTTTGGCTGTATGCGAAGGTTTGGGAATGGGAAAGAACGTACGCTGTTTGGAAGTGCGCCTCGAGGCTACTGGACGAACAGGGGGATCGGCGGCGTGGAGTGGGGTGGACGTACAACCGGGAGGAACGTCGGATTTAATTTCGGGTTCGGGCTTGGGTAGCCAATGGGGCCGGTGGGAGAGGTAACAGCAAGCCAAGAAAGCCACAACACAGAAGGAAAACTCACTGAACAAGCTTAAGGTGTCGCCGTATTGGCATTCGAAGGGCGCCAAGTGCTTGTGCATTGAATATGATCGGCAGACTGGGCAGACTGTATGAACTTCGAGGTCGACATGAAAATGCGCGATCGGACGAGCACTCGCTCATGAACGCACGTTCGCGCGTAAACACATGCAGTGTGGCTATGGTACATCGACTGTGTGTTCGCGACGATAAGACGCACCCAAGACGCACCAAGCGCACACCAAGGATCGCGTGAACCGTACCGGACGAGGATCAGCCCAGGTCGTCCGCGTCCCTCTTCCTCTTCATCTCTCTCGAGACCTTGTGCTGCGCGCTCTCGTGCCTCGCAAGCTCGGCGGGTACCTTGGACACCGGGCTCTTGGAGATTTCTGGGGGACACATCGGAAGAGAAGACATTGGTTAGATGATCAGCGCTCGAGCGCGTGATATCGAAGACGGGCGTACCTTGTTTGAGATCGTACCTGTTGGGTGGGCAGATGCGTCATTAGCACGACGTTGTAAGAAAGACGACATGGAAGTGATACAGCGGAGACGGTCGCACGAGCACATGGACAGTACTGATACGACGCGCCAGCCCAGATGACGAATGAGAAGGAATAGTACGTACATGACTTCGTCGTCGTCGTTGTTGAGGAAGGTGATTGCTGTTCCTTGCTTTCCTGCACGACCAGTACGACCTGGAAGGCGGGTAACAAAACCGTTAATGGCTACCCGGTGCAAGAAATACGAACAACGTACCGATACGATGGACGTATGCCTCGATCGTGTTGGCCATCTGGTAGTTGATGACCAGACTGACGTCCTGAACATCGATACCACGACCAGCAAGGTCGGTAGCGACCAGGATATCCGAGTCGCCCGTCCGCAGGGATTGCAGCGCGGCTTCTCGCTGTTCCTGGTTCTTGCCAGAGTGCAACGTTGCCGCACTCCACTACGTTGCCAACTCAGACACGACCCAACACGTTTGATGGAAGAAACACTCACGCCCGCACGGTGGAGGTCTTTCGCGACCATGTCTGCCGTCTTCTTCTGGTTGACGAACACGATGATCGGCGCACCGTACTGGTTGCTGTTGAGAATCTCGAGCATGCGCTGCCTGTACCGAAACCGTCAGCGCTCTGTCCACGCAACCGCACACGACCGACGCACTTCTTCTTCTCGTCTCCGTGGACGAACTCGACCTTCTGCTCGACGGTATCCACCGCACGGCCGGCCTCACCGATGGTGATAATAGCGGGCTTCTTCAGGTATTTCTTCGTCAGGCGCTCGACCGGCGGGGGCATAGTCGCGGAGAACAGCGTGGTAACACGCGTACGGCCCTTCCTGACCATGGTCTCGCCGTCAACATCCATTTGTGAACCCTGGTCTTCACCTTCCATAGTGTCGGATGGCAACTTGTCCAGAATAAATGTGAGATCGACCTCGAAACCGAGGTTGACCATGCGGTCGGCTTCGTCCATGACGATGTATCGGCACTGCGAGAGGACGATGACATGACGCTCGATGACATCCTTGAGACGACCGGGGGTGGCGATGATGATTTCGGCACCAGACCGCAGGTTGAACTGTTGCTCTTCCACCGAACGCTGTAGAGCCCTATGCATCAGCAGCTTGCGTAGCTGAGGATGTTACGAGAATTACTTACACCTCCGACAATGGACACACAAGTGAAGCCTAGTGGACCAGCGAACTTCTTGGTCTCCGACTCGATCTGCTGTGCCAATTCACGCGTGGGGGCCATGATGAGCGCATATGGACCGAGATGTCTGTTGTCGTCATTGAAGACCGGCAGCTTCGAGATGAATGCCAACATCGGGATGACGAAGGCAGCCGTCTTACCGGAACCTACGCACAAGCTACATTAGACGGAAGTTACCAGCGGAGGAGTAACGGCACTGACCAGTCTCAGCGATACCAATAATGTCTCGATTCTGCAGACCAATCGGGATAGCTTGTCGCTGAATGGCTGACGGCTCTTTGTACCCAATCTGGTCGACAATGTCAAGGATTTCAACTGGGATGGCGGATTCTCTCCATGAACGGAGAGGGTGAGGAATTTGGCCACCTAAATTGTTGCGAGTGAGCATACTGTAAGTCCTTTGGATATAGAGACGCCTACCTCTCGCCGCGATGCTGAAGTCCTCGCGGAAGATACGCCAGTCACGCTCCTTCATCTCGTCCAGCGACTTCTCCGACCAGTGCCGCTCATCAATGCCGGTCTTCGCAGCCCGTCGCCTCTCCAGAGGATCCGCGAGCACCATTCCATCACCGCCTTTCCTCCCGGGCACGATAGTGCCCCCGCCGTCATCCATGCCCGCAATGTGTCCGCGTCCGAACATCACCCCGCCGCCCTGGCGCTGGCTGCCGATAGCTCCGGGTGTCTCCGCATTGTAAGTGTCGTCCTGCTCGTCCCAGTCGAATACGAACTTGCGGTCGTTCATCTTGCGAATTCTCCGTTTCTTCTTGTCCACGCCGAGGTACCGCGAACGGATCGCCGTTAGGTCGTCCTCGTTCATAGGAGGCGCATAGGGCTCGGAGTCTTCCATGATACGGGTGGTGTGTGTCGCACCGTTCGCCGAAGTTGAGGGAACAGGAGGAGGGCCCATGGAAGAAGACGGTGTCGCGGACGAAGAGGCAGGCCCAGTCGGCGGCGCCTTCCCGCGTTCTGCGCGGGGTCCGGTGGGTACGCCTTGGTACGCGGCACCTTGGTGGGAGGCACCTTGGTGCTGGTTATCGCGGCGGTCGTCGTGTTGTTGTCTTCTGTCATGGCCATGGTCTCTGTCACGACCCCCGCCCCGTCCCCTGCCGCGCCCGTACCGACCCCCGTCCCTGCTATCCCTATTATCCCTGTTGTCTCGCCCATATCGGTCATCATCTGTACACGGTTTATTGAGTTTGAACGGAGAGTTCAGGTGTGGAATTACGCACTGCGACCGCCCCCGTCGTGGCCATACCGCGACGAACGCTCTCGTTCCCTGTCTCGCTGCCGGACCTCCTCCGCCTCCCGCTCGAGGGCGTCCCTGTCGCGCTTTGTGAACTCCTCCTTTTCCTTTTGCTCCCTTATCTCCTGTGCGCGTTTCTGTATCGCGATCTGCGCGCGCTGTTCCTTAGTGAGGAATCTAGGCTGTAATACGGGGAAAGTCAGTCACAGTACGCCTTTCCTCCTCTCAGCCACACACGCACCTTTGCAGCAGCCTCCTTCTCCTCCTTCTGCTTCTGGAGTAGAGACTCAATAGATAGCGGTTCTGCCCTAGCGGCCATGATGAGCAAGGCACGATGTGGTCGTCGAGAGCAGGAACTTGCAGCAAGGCGCGCGGCTGCAACGAGAGTGACGGCCACGTGCCCTGAATGCATGCCATTTCCGGAAAACCGACGTTCGTTCTTTGGACGCGGTCTCTTTTGCCACTGCCTGTCTGAACGCCGCACCCGCCAATCTCGTCCACCACACACCCGGACGCCCATCTTGCGGCTCTCTCTCGTCCGTACACCTACGCCACTCAAACTATAAGCCACCTCCCGCCGGGCAGCATTCATGCCCAAAATGCACCGCGATATCGAGGAGCTCCGCACCCAGTCCCCGCGCCCCGAGACGCCAGAGCCGGGCTCGCGGCAGGGCAGGCGGAACCCGCCTGAAGCAGGGGTGCAATTGCTCGACGACGACAGCGCCATATCTATAGCGGTGCGTGCCTTCACACTTTCTTATCGAATTGTCAGCGGCGCGGTGGCTGAACGGGGTTGTGGGGATGCAGCTAGAGTCCTGCCTGAAGCACGTCTTCGCGAAGTACTGCACGCCGCGGCCGGTCCCCGCGCAACAAAGGGGGGAGCTGCTCGAGCCGCCGGAGGGCGCGTACTTGACGAACGAGGGTCTGGACGCGTGGGCGCGCGACACGAACGGCGCACCGTTCGATGAGGCGACGAAGGAGGAGATTCTGGAATTTATGGACGTGACCGAGGACGGCGGCTTGACGTGAGTGGCTTTACTTGATCTCATTCCCATCACTCTAAGTATGGTGATTACAGGTTCAAGGGCTTCATGCAAGTTTACCAGCTACAGACCGAGAACGATGAAGAAGAGACCTGGAGAGATCTTGTAAGTTACCTGGTGCCGCACCTCAAATCCGTCAGAAAGATTTAATTGCCACTGCAGGCCGCACACGGATTTGATCGAACGCTACGGCTAGTAGCTACAAGACGAGAAGATTCAGATATCGATCCGCGACTAGCTACGCAAGCCTCGTGAGTATTCGTAGTATCATTGAGTAGATGATTGACATATACCTTTGCCCTTACAGATCATAATGGTGACTTACAGGCGATATGACGATATGCTATGACGCGTTATTGCCGACCTAATCCACGCCCCGCAACGCAACAATACACCGCTCGCAATGCGCAGGACCGCACAAGTCACACCGTTGCTGATCTCACATGGTCCACAGGCAGAGACGGAAGGGCAAGTTGCGGTGAGCGAAGGGTGAACAGAAGTTACGAGCGAAGAACTCGATCCATTGACGAAGATACCACAAGATTTACGATTTTGATGTTACATCCAGATACCTAAACAAGTACGAACTCTCCTACCTGCCCGCTAATGGCCCGATGTATCACGAGCGAAGAGCCAACTTCCAGATCTCGACGCCCTCCCAATCACCCTTCTCCCAGTGAGCGCCTGACTTCTCGAGAGCCTTGGCAAGCTTCTTGTGGGGAATGCGCTCTACCTTGAAGTTCCAACTATCTCTCGCCTCCGATAGTGCATGGTCTACTAGGGCCGGGTCTCTCCGCTCGAGGCAAAGATAGACGGGCGTAGTCCGGAGCTCGGAAGCGGAGGCAAGGCAAAGGCCGTGTAAAGCGCGCAGGAGAGGTGTGACCAGGTCCGGTGAGTAGATGGTATCGGATGTGAGGATGAGGTCGAACGGAGGACCGAGGACGGGGGCTTGGGGTACGGCAGACTGAGGCTTCTCGGCCTCAGATGAGGCAATAGTTTGCGGATCGTCCCACAGCCAACGGTCAGGAGGGACCGTCCAGTCGAGGATGCGCACTTGCACGGTACCGGAATCGACAGGGAGCCGGGAGAGGTTGCTGGAGATGTTATCGGCAAGGACGGATGAGACAACGTCGTGCAGGTCAGTCGCAATCACGTCCCAGCCCATAGATGCGAGGGCAAGCCTAGAGAGCACATGAAGAGAGAGAACGGAGACAAGGCGTGCGTTGGAGGTGAGACAGAGCTAGGATGCCGGTGCAAGTACGCACGCGGAGAGGCCGATGCCGCTTCCAAGTTCAATCGCTCTGGGACGGAACGCGGCGTCCGGGTGGCCGGATGGCGATGGTCTGCGCTTGAGATTGTCGGAGAAAAACAAGGAGAGACACTGTGCGCCGAGCCAGAGGGCGCTGCCATTTGTTGCGCCGTTGTCAAGCTGCGCGAGATGGAATTGTTGTGTGCGGAAGGGATAGATAAGGACGGGGATGTGCTTTGTTTCGTGGGCGGGGCGGAGCGCGGGGGGCATGGCGATGTCGGAGGAGGAGGAGAGGCTGAGAAGAGATGGGGAGATGCGCCACGAGGCGGAGGGGAGCTACGGGCGCCTGCGCCGTGACCGTGACTGTTGCCTCGCGCAGGGCCCGGACTTGGACTTGGTTTGGCTTTCGCCTTCGCTCTCGCTCTCCATCCCGCGCGCCGTCTCCACGCCTCCCCCGACCGCAGCCCCTCCTCCAAGCTGGCGTCGCGCACCCCCCAGCTGCACCGCTCCTGCCCATGAAGGCGTTTCTCAACCGTCTCAACCGCGGCCTCACAGGCAGCAAGGAGAAAGAGCGAGAGAACGATGCACCCACCCCGAAGGAAAAGATACCCCAGCTCCCTCCCCTTCCCGACTGGCCGCCCCAGCGCGTCACCTCCACCCCCAACTCTGTAAATTCCTTCAAGCCCCTCCCCGAAATCAACACGCGCCCTTTGCCGCCAATCGAAGAGCCTTCGTCGTCATCTACCGACTCCTCCGTTACCACCACCCCAATCGCCGTTAATCAATCCCTTCCCAGTACAGACACGAAGGAAAACGTGCCCGTGGCGAAGCCTGCGTCGTCCACCCCGCAGCCTTCGCGCTCAGAGCCCGATTCCGCTGGTCGCAGCTCGCGCAAGAACGCGAACGGGACCAGTCACAGCACAGACGCGCAGAAGAAAGTTGCCTTTATATCTCCCCCTCCCACACCAGGGCCTGCTCAAGATCGTGGCCTTCCTGCCGCAGACACCCCGACACCGCCAAGCACAGGCGTAAAGTCTACCGTATCACGCTTCCACGCTGCTCATGGCAAGGAGACGCGTGGGTCCACTTCGACTGCAGCCTCTTCACGCACGGATGTCTCCTCCACCCTGAAGTCTAACAAGGCGGCTTCCACGCGGACAGCAACATCCCCGTACCCTGGCAAGAACTACGGAGAGACTGCCTCCCTCCACCAGTCACTACGCTCTGGCACCCCATATTCCTCCATGAGCAACACCGGTAGCCGTATTCTCGCCGCGCAGTCATGGAGTGAAGGCGCAGAGGAGGATTTGGTGTCGAATCTTGGTCAGCGGGAACGGACACGACAAGAAGTCCTGTGGGAGATCGTTGCTAGTGAGGAGCGGTTCGTCATCCACCGTCGCGCCTATTCCGTCGCCGTGGTACTGAGCACTCCACAGATATGTGAACGAGCTTCTAAAGATGAAGGAGACCTTCATCGAGCCCCTACTACACCCTTATGTGGTCACTTCCCCAGTCTCCTCGCCAACCCTAGACTTTGACGACTACGCGCGCGCTGATACCCCAAGAGAATCCCTGGACTATCTCCCCATTGCCGCCCGGTTCCTAGCATCCCCGACTGGCGAGCGCTCGGAATCCCCCTTACAGAACGCGCCAGCCCGAAAAGAGGATAACCACCCCAATATCGACGGCGAGTCCATGAACTCTGCCGAGGAGGACGAAGCGGAGGACCGCATGGGCGCGACCTACCAATCATCGCGCCAGAAGACCGTTGCTATGTCCATGGCAGCTAAGCACAACCATCCGCGCTCCCCTTACGGTACAGCTGCGGCTCGTTCGGGTCCGAGTAAGTTCGGGATATCTGTGCCCTTCCCTTCAAGGTCGCATCAGTCACTTCCGCCTCCACCTCGGACCAACGCTATGACGTCCTCGACGCAATCGCTCGGTCGGCAGTCGTTTATCGCGGACAGCCATCGGGATCGGGACCACCCGCCGTCGATGCGAACAACGGGCACTGGCACGACCCGTGTGCTGCGGAAGTTCAAGAAGAGCAACCCCAATCCTGATGCTATCGTACACGGCGCAGTTGCCCCGGCGCAGCTACCTGAGGATCTCCGGAAGTGCTTGGAAGTCATCGAGGAGGGTATATTGGATGGCCATATCCGTCTCAGCGAGGGTCTCCGGAAACGATATGAGGAGCAGTACCCTTTGGTCAGGTCACTTGCGGATGTATTCGTATCGAATGTGAGTACCACACGCGGTAAGTTGCAAGTGGCCTAGTACTAATTGGGTGTAGGCGCACATACTGCACGGCTACGCGACATATGTCTTGCACTTGGAGCGCGCGCTTGAGCAGGTCGACAACGCCCTTTCGGCGGCGAGCGCGAGCAAGAAGCCCAAGAAACAGGACGCGGACCAGTGGGTCAAAATCACTCAATACCTCCAAAAGCTCGAGATCAGCGCGTCCGAAAAGGGCGAGACCGGGCTCGCGATTTCGCTCTCGAAGCCGTTCCAGCGGTTGCTCAAGTACCCGCTACTTTTCCAGAACTTGCTCTACCACACCGACCCGAGTACGTTCGAGTACGAGAGCACACTGCAGATGGTCGCGGAGGTCGAGACGATCGTCCGGAGTATCGAGGACGAGAAGATCCAGAAGGAGGAGCGCGACAAGACGCGCGACGTGTTCGCGCGTATCGAGGGCCTCGATAAGGTCAAGCAGCTCATGGTGCCGAAACCCTCAAGAGTGCTCGTCGAAGAGCGCCCGCTCACCGGCGTGAATCCGTTGACGGATTCCTCGCTCAAGCCATCATCGTCACCTCCGCCAACATCTGGGAACCCGAAGAACGTAAAGGGCAAGACGTCCTTCAAGCGGTTGAGCGATGTGCTCCAGTCGAACAACAATGGTATCGGCGGCAAGAAGGACTTGTGGCTGGTCGTTTTCAACGACGTCGTCCTGCGGTGTCAACGAACGGGCACGACGTCGTTACCGTTGGTATCCGCGACGAACTCGAGGACGAACTCGCTACCTGAGCTACAGGGCAAGGCGAAGTACGCTACCACGGGCCGGAGGACTGCGCACACGAAGCCGCGCAACATGTACAAGTTCCTCAAGGTGAGAGAAAACGGGTCTGTGGCCGTTTTAGGGCCGAATGTCTCATGCACTGTCACAGATCGAAACATGGGCCATTGGTGACGTCGTACAGCCCCGAGAAGGTGTCGTCTCCATGGAAGAGTGAGTGTTGCATATTTCTCACACCATGTGTGTCGATTTAACGCGACCGTGTAATTAGTGTCGTCAGGTCACGACAGCAAGTTCATTCCGGCGTACAACCACGCCTCGTGCCCATGCCCGACGATGACGAGGAGGGCGCCGAGTCCGACGACTCGGATCGTAAGAGCAAGATGAGCTTCTCCTATTGGGGCGCGGACAAGGTGACGCTCCAGAAGCCCGTCGTCGTCAAGCCCAAGGCCCCAATATCGAACGGCGCGCGCCGCCCGGCCGCTGGAGCAGGTGCGACCACAGCCTACGCACGCGAGTCCTCAGCCAATGCAAAGTTTGGCACGCGCATGGTGTCGACAGAAGTCACACATGCGCCTCGCCCCGCAAGTCGGCGCACCCAGGCGACCCCCACCGTGCGCAAGGTCACTCCACACTCGGACGAGGGCCACTCCGTCAAGGTGACCGTCACCCGCGAACACCGACCGGGATGGGACAGCAGCACCCGCTCGCCCGCGGCGACGCCTGTGCCCGCTGGCAAGCGCACGCGAAACATCTCCCAGACGAGCGGGGCCACGCGCGTCACCACCACTCCGGCTACGACGAGCAAGACCCTGGGGTCGCCCGCACCATCCGAGGATTCGGGAGTCGGCTTCATGCGCACTATCGTCTCCCAGGACCCGTCTCTGAACCGCCTGATCCCATAGACAATGCATTCTCTCATGCTCGTCCCCCCGCCCTCTTCCCCATCTCCACCTGTGTCGTCGTCGCCGTCTGCTCCCACTCCACTTGTTCATGCACTTTTACGTTTCTTCACGCTTCCACGGGAATACTTTACGACCAACTCTGTTCCATCTCTATGATCGCATGCGCACGGGCCGTTTCTATCGCGCTGATATGCTGTTCTTACACTCATCCTTGTTTTCACTCATCTCATCTCACATCTCATCTCACCTCGCTCGCCCCAATGTCCATTGTCACCCCCGAGTACCCATAGTTGATAATACCGTATCACTCCTTATTTCTTTATTCATGCATGCGTCCGCTAATTATCACACGCGCTCCCACTCTCGTTGTGCTGTCCATGTTCCGACCCTATCCCCGCCCGCCCCCGTCGTGCCGTCCTCTCCTTACGCAACCCCCGTACACATGGCTTTCCCGCTCCCCGGCTTACCCCTCACCCTCGACATCCGTGACCTGTCCTGTCGCACGACGATGCATCACCCCCACCCACATGGCACTGCTTCCCGCCCCGCCCCGGCACTGGCTCTATGGCACTGGCATCACATGCAATATGCATCACGGACACGACCACGCTCGTTCGCTCGTTTGTCCGATTATCAGCTATATACGGGTCTAGATTCAACATGTATCAGTGGTACACTTCCAATCGCTTCCTTTCTGCTTCTGCTCCGTTCCCGCTCGCGTGCTACCCGCCCCCTCTCCCGTACCGAGCTGTGCGCCCGACCCTTAACTCGGCTCGGTGTATGCCGCCTGGTGTATGCTAACGCTGCGTCCGCTCGGGTCCGAGGCGCAGCCCCAATCTGCGCGCGGTAACCACCTAGAAAGCGGATTGCTCAATCTGGTGCCGAGCAGAACCCTAAGGTTACACGACGGGCGTACCTGATGACAGTCTCTGCGGCAGCGGCGGGGTACATGCCTGGAAGGGTCAGGTGAGCGGGACTCTCGCACAGAAAAATAGCGCGACGCACTGTCGAACACGTCCCGGATGAAGTACCCCTCCTTCGTGTCCGGGGTGTTGTCCGGCCAGCGTTCTGAGCGCTTCTCGAACGCCTCATCCGACACGACGGACGCGGCGTGCTCTTTCATACTGGCGGAAGGAGGGCGTTAGAGACACGCGGCGCGGCGCGTGCGCACGGAGAGGAGGGGACGTACCCGTCGATCCAGGAGTACCCTACGCCGTCGGAGAATTGCTCCTTCTGGCGCCAGAGGATAGACCGAGGGAGATAAGGCTGGCACAAATGAGGTCAGACGGCACGCGCGTAGACGGACGGGCACAATTCTACACACCTTGCCGTCCGGCGCGCAATCGAACGCTTTCCGGAGGATGTACTACATGCGAGGGCAGAATCAGCAGCCGGGCGAAGACAGGTCGTGTGCACGCGTACCTTCTCCATCTTCGGGCAGCCGTCCGCGTCGACCTCCTGCTCGGAGCCCTTGCTGAACATTTTATCCTTCGGGTCGATGTTCATCGCCACCTCGAGGAAGGCCTTGTCCAGGAAGGGAACGCGCGCCTCAAGACCCCACGCCATCGTCGATCTGTTGCCGCTCAGCACCCCGCATAGCGTCGGAACGGGCTGGATATCACTCACTTGTTCGCGCGCAGACAGTCCGAGGTGTGCAGGTCCTTGACGCGCTTCACCAGCTCCTGGTGGAACGACTTCGGATCAGGCGCGGCGTGGAAGTACAGGTACCCTGTATTGCGCCGCTGTCAGTGCGTTGCGAGGATGCACATGGACACAGCAGGGCGTACCGCCGAAGATCTCGTCGCTGCCCTCGCCACTGAGCACCATCTTCACGCCCATGGCCTTGATCTTCCGGCTAAGCAGGTACATCGGCGTGCTCGCGCGCACTGTCGTAACGTCGAACGTCTCCAGGTGGTAGATGACGTCCGGGATCGCATCGAGGCCCTCCTGCACGGTGAACGTATACTCGTGGTGGACTGTTCCCAGGTAGTGCGCCGCTTTGCGCGCCGCAAGCAAATCCGGCGAGTTCTCAAGTCCGATGGCGAACGAGTGCAGCTGGGGCCAGGACGTGAGGGTTGCTGCAAGCGAGGTAAGGCACACACACACGTAAAGACAGCCGTCGGCGGGCGGACATACCAGTCTCATCAATCAAGCCTTCTCCGGGGGTGGGCGGGCCACTCCTCGCCTCGGCGAGGCTTCGTTTCCTGGCCTCCGTCTGGGCCAGGGCAACCTTCTCCGTTTCGCGCGCCGCGATAGCAGCAATCAAGCTGCTGTCGAGACCGCCGCTCAAGAGAACACCGTACGGCACCTCGGACATGAGCCGTTTCCGGACGGCATCCTCGAGCGACTCGCGCAGAAGCGTGAGGTCGGCGGGTGTAGTGGGAATGGATCCGCCGGGGCTCTTGAGGTCAGAGTTCCACCACGTAGGCTGGAAGTAGCGCGTCGTGGACTGGTCGCGGCTGTCGTAAACGTGGCCGGGCGGGAAGGCGATAATCTTGTCGCACAGGTCGGTGAGCGCCTTGAGCTCAGACGCGAAGAACGTCGAGCCGGGCCGTTTTGAGCTCCAGCCTTGGTAGAGCGTGGTAATGCCGATGGGGTCGCGCGCGGCGATCACGCGGGAGGGGGTGACCGACTCGTCGAGGAGCACGAAGGAGAACATGCCATCGAGGAGGTTGCATACACCCGTGTCCTGCTCTTGGTACTATAGCAGCAATTCGAAGTCAGTACATGAGACGCCACCGTTCGCGCGCCGAAAGACGTACAAGAGGGATGATGACTTCGCAGTCGGAGTGGGTCTTGAACTTGTACGGGTTCTTCAGCTGGCCGCGCAGCTTCAGGTGGTTGTAGATCTCGCCGTTGACGGCGAGGATGATCTTTCCATCGGTGCTCACGAGCGGCTGCGCGCCAGTGTCTGCGGAAAGAAGTGAGACCTCCGAACTCCCGGGTCACGACTGCAGTACTCACCGACACCGACGATAGCAAGACGTTCGTGCGCAAGCAGGGTCTGCTTGCCGCTGTAGCACCCAGACCAGTCAGGACCGCGGTGTCGAATTTTCTTGGAGCACGCGAGGAGACGCGGCCGCTCCGCCGCGGGGTTGTCGATGCCGTGCGCGATCACGATACCGCACATATTGTGAGATTTGTCGGGGCTGGTGTCTGCTGGGCAGCACGAGGTGGTAGGAGAGCAAGATGGTGGTTCTGGATGATGCCTGCGTCCTTATGGGCTCGAGCTAAGCTGACTCGCGGGGTAATGACTCGGAACGAGCAGTTTATCAACTTTTCAATTTCCATGCAAAGTATTGGCGGGGAGGAAGGCTAGATTAGATAACGCGTGCTATACTTACTGCCCGATCGGGATCGTCCCTTGGTCCAGACGTCCGCGCTTCCTTCCGAGCCTCCGTCTCCGAACCATCCTCCTCTTTCCCCGACAAACCGACGGCCAGCGTGCACAGTCGAGTCACTAGGGGCAGGCCGCATAGGACGTGGCATGTCTGGTGGGCTACCTCAGGAAAAATTGCGGAAATCCGACGGTAGTAACCAAGGTGAGCATTTGATGAGATACGCGTACTGAGTGAGCGCGCTGCAATGACTCTTACATCCACATTTCACAGCCGATTATTCTACACAGTGGCACATCTACATCCTGCCATCTAGCCCGAGCAATCCTTAGCCCCAAAGGGCGAACACCTTGGGGTCAGCATGGTCGTTGTAGCGTCCACCCTTGACGGTGTTCTTCGCCAAGAAATCGTTGATCTCAGCAAGCTCGGCCTGAGTTAGTTCGACATCCCCGCCAGCGAGGTTCTCCAAGTTCCGCTTCTTGACGCTGTATCTCAGGCATCAGGTGGCCGTGCGACTACATGTGGCGCAACACCACTTACGAAGACCCGGGCAAAGGAATAACGTGCGGCCCGAGAGCAGCGACCCAAGCAATGGAGAGCTGCGCCGGGGTGACGCCCTTCTTCCCAGCGATAGCCTTGATCCCTTCGACGATTGACATGTTGTGCTTGAAGTTCTGGTGAATATTGTCAGCGATGCACGCATTTCTGAGATACAGGAAACGAACCTCCTCCTCAAAGCGGGTAAAACGGCGGCGCGTGTCGCCCGCTGCATCGGGTGAGTGAGCCCTTGCACTACCGGAGAGGCTCGCATTCACACGTACCAGGCAGGTCATCTAAGCTCTTGATAGCCCCAGTGAGGAAGCCGCGGCCGAGGGGACTGTCGGCGTCACGGCTTAGTGTGCATACATGCTGCCAGAAAAACACGGGAACTCACGAATAGGCAATCACAGATATCCCGAGCTCTTGGGCCGTCGCGATCACTATGACCAACCCAGTGAGCATGTACACTGCGCAAAGAATTCTCTGTGACACTCACCCTTCTTTGTCTCTTCCTCGTACGACCAGAGACTGACCTCGATTTCGACCGAGGCGATCGGATGCACCTGTGAAGACAGCTGTTATTAACAATCTTCTATCGGAGCGGTGTTACATGGAAATACTCACAGCATGGGCCCTCCTCAGCGTCCCAGCTTTACACTCGGACATGCCGATGTGATCAAACTTGCCCTCGCTCTTCAGCTGGGCAATGGTCCTGTAGGCATCCTCGAGAGGCACGTCCGGGTCAACGCGGGCGGACTCGAAGAGGTCGAGACGCTTAGTGCCCCGCAGGGTGGCGTTGATCCTGTCGACACTACGTCTCAGGTTCTCAGGGCTACGGTGGACGGATCTGTCAGCGTTGCCAGCTCGCCGGGCTGCAAGAGGACGGCGTACGAGGAGTCCGGGACCAACTGCCCCTCTTTCAAGCCGCCCTGTGAGGACCAGGGCGTCAGTAACGCGGCGCAGCAGCCAACAAGATCTCCGGGCAACTGACCTTCACCGAAAGAAAGGTGCGCTCCGCGTACTCGGGGTACTTGTCGAAGAACCGAGCGACAAGCTCCAGATTGGCGGTCGAGCAGTTGGGCCCGTAAAATTCACCTACGGTAACATTAGCACGCGGGAATAATGCAGACTTTCGAGATCTTTACCGCTGTTCAGGAACATCTTCACACCGGGTGGCATGGCGTCGACGCCCGCCTTTATGGCCTCAAAGGCATCCTCGTCGGAGAGGGGATGGCTCGGGTCTCTCCATCTGCGCATACATGCCGTGATGAGTGCGACTACGACCATATACATTCGGGCTAGACGAACGTCATCATCATCAAACCATGCTAGGGTAACAAACGGATAAAAATGGTCAGAATGTGGCAATGACAAGCAGCTCTCAATGCAACATACAGCGACTTTTCCGACGGTAATATCGGACGCGGTGCCTCCTAGCTTGACAGTCTTGACGACCATGATTTACTGACTTGGGGGAGGATGGTGTTGGAAAGAAATGAGGTGTGTAACGGTCTAGCTATGCTCAAATGCAGTTGAGCTCGTTGGGAGCTCCGGCGAACGTCCAGCGCTGCTTTATATATTCTGAGGCTCTCGTCCTCAAGTAAGTAACCCGCTGGTTCTTCGCGGGCTCGTCGTTCCTCCGACCGGGGATAGCTCCTATGGGCGCAGCATCACTTGTGTGGCAACCGGTTAACGTCCAGACGGTCAGCAGACAGCAGTATGACAGAGTATGACAGCATCCTGTTTACTACAGAGAGAGTCGCTATCCAAAGTGACCGTTGAACGCCGACCATAGTTTAAGGGTAGTTTGAGGGTATGCCATGGACGCGCCACTAGGATGTGGCGGTTCGCCGCCCACCTTATTCACACCCTGCTCCACGAACCGCCGCGTTGCCGCGCGTATGTGCTGACCAGCGCGCCGCGTGGTGAAGGTTGTGTTGGGACTCTCAATGCGGACCATGTACGAGAGTGTTTTGCATTCAGGTAATTCCCGGGAGCAACTTGATCAGACAATTAGTGGCGGCGTCGTGGGTGTCAGTTCCTGCACATTTTGAGAGTCATACGCGCGGACAGTCAAGATCCCAGCGATACCTTAAGTGAGCGCTTAAGGTTACAGTAATGACTCTTGTGTCCACAGTTCATACATGTTGATTATACACAGCGACACCTACATTTTGTCCGATGACAATTTCCGCACAGAAATGCTTACCCCCACAAGTGCAGCATCTTGGGGTCGACGGCGTCGTTGTAGCGTCCGCCCTTAACAGTGTGCTTCGCCAAGATATCGTCAATCTCAGCCAGCTCGGCCGGAGTCAATTCGACATCTCCGGCGGCGAGGTTCTCCAAGTTACGCTTCTTGTTTCTGTGGCACAGGGATCAGACGGCCGCGTACACGTCCGTTAGGCAGAGGCACTCACGAAGAGCCGGGCAAAGGAATAACGTGCGGTCCAAGAGCAGCAACCCAGGCGATGCTGAGCTGCGCCGGGGTGATGTTCTTCTTCTCAGCGATAGCCTTGATGCCGTCGACGATAGCCATGTTGTGCTTGAAGTTCTGGTGAAGATTTTCGTCAGCGATGCACAAATCTTTGGCCCATGACAAGCGAACCTCCTCCTGGAAGCGAGAGAAGTGGCGGCGCATGTCAGCCGCTACGTCAAGTAGGTGAGTCCTGGAGCTATCGAGGGGAAGGGGTATAATCATGCTTACCAGGGAGGTCGTTAGGGCTCTTAATCGTTCCGGTGAGGAACCCTCTGCCGAGAGGACTGAGGTTCTTGTGCTTAGTGTGCATATATGAGGGAAGCGAATTATGACAACTGACGAGTAGCCGACTACGGCAATGCCAAGCTCTTGGGCCGTCGCGATTACTATTTCCATTACATTCAGCAAGGCTCATCGACGGCTCATTCTCTTTCAGACCTACCCTTCTTCGTCTCCTCCTCATAGGACCACAGACTGATTTCGATTTCGACCGTGGCAATCGGGTGCACCTGCAGAGACGAGTACCGCTTAGTAGCTTTCATCGGATAGTATCATATAAAACTACCTACTGCGTTGGCCTTCCGAAGACTAGCAGCACTGCACTCGGACATGCCAATGTGGTCGAACTTACCCTCGCTCTTGAGTTGGGCGAGTGTCTTGATCGCGTCCTCGAGAGGGACGTTGGCAGCAACGCGCGCAGACTCAAACAGATCGAGACGCTTCGTGCCACGGAGGACCTCATTGATCTTGTCGACACTACGCCTCAAGTTCTCGGGGCTAAAAAAGGGCGATCGGTCAAAAAAACTGCGCTTCGAAATCGCTACAAGGGAGCGTACGAGGAGTCGGGGACCAGCTGTCCTTCCTTTGAGCCGCCCTGTGAGGATATAGGTGTCAGAAACGCGCTTATATTCCGGCGGGAAATCCGGGTATCTGACCTTCACCGAGAGGAAGGTGCGCTCCGCGTACTCGGGGTACTTGTCGAAGAAGCGAGCGAGGAGCTCCAAGTTGGCGGTCGAGCAGTTCGGCCCGTAGAATTCACCTGCGGTAACATGAGCACGCGAGAACAACGATGATGCACGATAACGAGATGTTTACCGCTGTTGAGGAACATCTTCACGCCAGGCGGCATAATGTCGACGCCCGCCTTGATGGCCTCGAAGGCCTCTTCGTCAGGGAGGGGGACGCTCGGGTCCCTCCATCTGAGTATACAGAATGTGATCAGTATACACGCGATCATACGTATATATTCGAGCGGAACGAACGTCATCATCATCAGGCCATGCTAATACATAGGAAAGAATGAGATAAAACGGTCAGAAGATAGCATAGATGATAATCAGTCTGCAATCTGACATACAGCGACTTTTCCGACAGTTATGTCGGACGCGGTACCACCGAGCTTGACAGTCTTGACGGCGACCATGTTTCGATAAGTTGTTGAGGAAAGCTTGAAAAAGAGTTGCAGCAGGTAGCGGTGCGAGTTCAAGTGTGGTGGTTTGTCTCTCAGGTGGACATGGAGCCGCTATATATACTCGAAGGTTCTTGCCCTGAAGTAGCCCGACGGCGGGTTCTTCGCGAATACCTAGCGGCCCCGACCGGAGATTGTTATAGGCGCAGGATCAGGAGTAAGTGCAGTTGGCGTGTATATCCGCCTAAGAACCGCCACTTTTCCTACTGTACAGGATCGCAATCGCAATACCGTGGGCTAGCTAGGCTAGCCTGACTAGGTCAGCCGGTTGCAGTATTGCAGCGTATGACAACACCCCGTTGACCACTAGGCTTGGCGTTCAGCCTACCAGAGTGATAGAGACCACTGAGATGGACAATGGATCAGTAAGTATCATGCCGGGGGGACGCGCCAGCGTACGGCGCGTCCGACGCTGCTATACATACCCCGCTCGGGATACTGCCGCATCGCCGCTCGGTACGTACTACCTCACGCTATGCATGTGATAAGCCTGTAAGAACTTAATAGGCCATGTACGTCAACGTCATGTTACGTTGAGGCCAGCCCCCGAAGCAGAGCTGCCGGTATCCTGCGAATTTCCTGAGAGCCATATGTACACAGACTCACTAGCAGTCAGGAGACTCATCGTACCTGGTGAACCTCATGTCTGGCATGATGCAATGCGCGGAGAGTACGCAAGTCATATGGCCCCTAGAAAGCTAATAACATTCACTGGCAATGTCGGATTGGTTTCAACCGAGAGTCGGTCCGAGACGGGGAACAGCCTCAGGGAACGGCAGCCAAGGTCGTGAGAAGTACTTACTGCACATCGCCCACAATACACTGCGAAGCGACGCGTACCTAGCCATAAGAGAAGAAAGCTGGATAGCAGTCGAGCGAGGTAGCAGGTACGGTGCAAGTGGCATCTGGGCTACCGAGGAGGAGGTGGTGGTCGACGCGGACTCGAGTCGGTGCTGCGGGCCGCCGGTGAGAAGGCCGAATTGGGAAGAATTATATTGGAACCGCGTGGGCATGCTCCGCCGTGTCGTTCCTGGAAGCAGTCCCGTCTTCGAAGCGGACTGGGGTAGCCACTCCGTCTCTCTTTCACCACCATCTCATCTTCCTTCTTGCTTCGTTTTGAGATACCCATTTTTCCAGCATGCAAGGCGACAGGCTAGCAGCACACAGGGTGCGTCAGCGCTCCTCATATCAACCACATTGCAATTTCCTTGGGGTTGACCAGCACTCGGCAAAGCATAGGCTCGCCAGGCACAGCAGCAAGGTGGTCAGGCCCATGAGATGACCCCGGTCGGTGGCGGGGAGTATGCGTCCCCCACCACGCCGCAGAACGGCGCGGGCAACGGGAGCACGGACAACATGGCCAACTTCTACAATGAGGTACGTTCTTCACGTCTCACCTCGCGAATTATTCGCCTTAACGCGACGCGTTATACGCCCGAGGTGTGCTGAACGTTACTTCTGCTCTGTAGGTCACGTCCATACAAGACAGCATCGCACAATTTAGCGGCAATGTCTCCCGGATCTCAGACCTGCATTCTCGCACGCTCAACAGCACCGACGACAACGCGAGCAGGCAAAACGAGGCCGTTCTGGATGACCTAGTCGGACAGACGCGACAGCTGAGCACCGAGCTTAAGGAGAGGATACAGACGTTGTCGTCATATCCGGTCACTCGCGCCCAGGACCAGGCCATTCGCAAGAACCAGGTAAGCACTGCTCCGCTTCTGAACATACGCATCCGGCGGTTGTTAGGAATGTATGTTTACTCGGCACTTTGCCTGCTGCAGACCGCTCTTTTGCGTCAGAAGTTCGTGGAGGTGCTACAGAACTACCAGCAAGTGGAGAGGGATTACCGGGCGAAGTACAGGCAGCGGGTAGAGCGGCAGTTCAAGATCGGTGTGTACCATGCATACTCCACATCTTTGAAACCTATAGCTGACTTCGATATGTTCAGTCAAACCTGATGCCACACCGGAAGAAGTCGCAGCGGTGGTTAATGACACCAATGGCGCAGGTGCTCAGATTTTCACGCAAGCGGTATGCTGTCCTGCTCGTTTGAAACTGAGCTCCGCCTCACGCTTTCGTACAGCTGTCGTCATCAACACGCTATGGCGAGTCTAGGACAGCCTACCGGGAGGTTCAGGACCGTCACAACGACATTCAGAAGATCGAGCGGACGCTTGAGGAACTGGCGCAGCTGTTCAATGACGTGAGTGGCGGACATCATTCATAGAGAAGCGCGGCCAACTCACTCTGATTGGTCCGGGTCGGTGTAGATGTCCGTACTTGTCGCGCAGCAGGATGAGGCCATTGACCAGATCAATACTATGGCGGGCGATGTGGAAGCGGACACGGGTGCTGGGTATGCGACTTTTACCTGATTGTTTTTCGACTTATGTCTGACACGGTTGCGTCCAGTCTCAAGGAGACCGAAATAGCGGTGAAACATGCCCGGTCAGCTCGGCGCAAACGCTGGATCTGCTTCATCATCGCGGTCATCGTTGTGCTGGTCCTCGCGCTCGTGCTCGGTCTGCATTTCGGCCTGCAGAAGAACAACACCAACTAAAGCAGCTTGCGCGGTCTATGCGGCTCGGCTGGACGGGCCTTCTTCATATCATGAACTTGGACGATCTCACGAGACGTATGCATTACCACCGCACCCCTTGACGACAGGTCAACGCTCGCACGCGCGTGCGGCGGGAACATTTCTGAATGACGACACGACGTATCTATTACATGTTTCGTCTAATATACCACTTTGTATTCCAGCCGTTTTCCATAATAGTAATCACGGAGCGTATGCTCTTTAGTATTAGTGCTACAGAAGGAATCAGCTCCATCCAGGTTCACGGTCGAACGCGATCCGCCGCACGGAGGCTCTCAGTTTCTGACTCAGACGTGCATGTGCGTGACGCTCGGCGACCATATCTGCAGCCACAACTGCCCACCGCGATGGGGGCCCAACCTTCGCATCTCGTCGACATCGACGCCCTCCGGACCTCAATTGTGCGGCGGGACGAAACCACCTGAAACGACCGTGCGGCTTCCTCCCTGGTAGCCATTTCCCCACCCTCGCGCTTCTACGGTCCCACTCCCTTCAACCCAGGCCACCCAAGCTGCGCGACCCTCACCCACCCCACTTGGCCCCCGCGCGCACCCAGCACGACACCACATACAACGATGGCGGACGCGTTCAAGCTCGCGCCCGAGCAGGACACCCTGAGCAAGTACCGCGATGAATTCGTTGTGCCGACGTTCCGCCAGATGAAGGCGAGCGCCGTGCCCGCTGAGATCGGTGCGTCCTGACTCCTTGCGCCGCATTACCCCCGCGCGCCACGATCTGCAGCTGAGTTTATTGCATTGCCTCGCCTGGGTGGGCCATATCGCATCGCGCTCGCTGTGGATGGTGTGTAGCGGACGAGCCGAGCACGTACCTCTGCGGGAACTCGCTTGGGCTGCTCCCGAAGCGCTCGAAGAAGCTCGTTGAGGAGGAGCTCGATGTTTGGGGGACGAGGTGCGTATCTGTGCTGTAGTGAACGTATGTCGTGAAACTGACGCTGCGCGTCGATCGTGTCTGTAGAGCGGTCGAGGGCCACTTTGACCACCCGCTAGGCCGGGACTGGATGTTCATCGCGGACACAGTCCACCCGCACCTAGCGCAAATCGTAGGTACGTTGTCCGGGTGGTACTTTACATGCTGTGTGCGCAACTAGGACTCACAGATTCTCACTGTTGACCAGGCGCGAACGAATCGGAGGTCGCGTGCATGGGCACGCTCACCGCGAACCTCCACTTGATGCTGAACGCATTTTACAAGCCCACCGCGGAGCGATATAAGATCCTCTGCGAGGCGAAGGCCTTCCCTTCGGACCAGGTTCGTTTCTCACTCACGTAAACCTCGCTGTTCAGAGCTAATTCTCGTATTGTCTCGTGAATAGTATGCGATGGCGACCCAGCTCACCTCGAGAGGGTACGACCCCGCCGACGCCATTATCGCGATGAGCCCCCGGAAGGGCGAGCATATACTCCGGACTGAAGACATCCTCAGTACCATCGAGAAGGAGGGCTCCAGCATCGCGCTCGTCTTGTTCGCCGGAGTGCAGTTCTACACCGGCCAGTGGTTCCAGATGAAGGAGATCACTGCCGCAGCGAAAGCGCAGGTATGAAGCAATGATTTATCAGTCTAGACAGTAGAAGTGCATTGCTGACGTTTCTCTTGTTGCAGGGATGCGTGTGCGGATGGGACCTTGCGCACGGCGTAGGGAACGTCCCCCTCTCGCTGCACGACTGGGGCGTCGACTTCGCAGTGTGGTGCACGTACAAGTACCTCAACTCCGGCCCAGGCGGCATCGGCGGGCTCTTCGTGCACGAGCGCTGGGCAGACCTCGCAGTCCAGTAAGTACAAGCTCCCCCGCACCCCTCATCCAACTCCGAAGCTCATCCTACTCGCACTCACAGCGAAGCCGGCTGGTGGGGCCACGACCCCGCGACGCGGTTCGACATGCCCCCACAGTTCAAAGCGATCCGCGGCGCGCAGGGCTTCCAGCAGTCGAACCCGTCTGTGCTCGCGACCGTCGCGCTCCTCGGCGCGCTGCAGGTGCTCGCGGACGCAGGCGGCATTCCCGCCGTGCGCGCGCGCTCCCTGCGCCTCACCGGCTACCTCGAGGCGCTCCTGCAGCAGAGCCGGTTCTACGCGCCCCCGGAACTGGCGTTCGCGGACGTGGAGGGGGTCAAGATGACGATCATCACTCCGGCGGACCCGGCGCAGCGCGGGGCGCAGCTGTCGCTCGTGTTCTTGCCGACGGGGAGGGGGGTCATGCCGAGGGTGCTGAAGGGGTTGGAGGCGAGGGGTGTTATTGGCGACTCGAGGAAGCCGGATGTGATTCGGCTGGCGCCTGTTCCGCTGTACAACACCTTCGAGGACGTCGAGCGGGCGGTCAAGGTTTTGGACGAGGTGCTGCAGGAGGTGGAGAAAGAGGGTGTGCCGCCTCCCTCGTAATCGTCATGGGTTCATAGCGTAGGCCGCATGTTAGGAGATGTATAGCAGACAAGAAACACGGTGTAGGTTACATATGGGGAAAAACTATCACGGATCCAGAGTTCGAACGCCAAACGGGTACCCCCTGCTGTGAAGCGAATAAATCATCCTCCGTCGTCTCGATAATCTTAAAACTTGGTAGAACGGTACGTCATATGTACTTCTATCATCCTACTAACTTTGAGTACATTTGAGGATGTTGGAGCCCGACCAGTGGGAGGGTACCAGAGTTTGAACGTTTCGATGACTTGAATGAGTAACGCGACGTAACGCTGCCGAGCCATGCCCAATTTAACACCCGCAGCAAGCGTGCGCTAGGCGGTAGGTTCGACACAAACCCCGAACACTAGAACATGAGAGGTAAACGGTCTTGGTATGAGACTACGCTAGGCGGGACTTAAGGCGCACTCGGCCACCAGCATCGTCGGAGTTCAGGATATTTCGCTAGCAGTAGCGCAAATGTCACGCTTTGAGTCTTACACCTTTTGCTACTCAATTTTCCGTTGCCCATAGCTGCGTAGCACCTCGGGAAAATCGCAGAACCATTTGTGTATACTTACATGGAACGCCCATAGAGCCGTGGCTCGAAGAGCGCCCAGAGGTGCATCGTGCAAAAGCTGTCCTCGTGGACTTACTTCTTCAAGATCGGGACCACGGCCTGCTCTAAAAACTTCTAGTCTTTTGCAGACAGTGTATCGTACATAGAGGTATCAGATTGCGAGGTTTCAAGGTTATCGGCACGCAGTGAGGGAGGGATCTTTCGGAACGTTCGAACTCTGGGTCCCGTTCGAACTCTAGGTCTGTGATAGTAGTGGTTGGTTGTGACTCGGAGACTTAGGCTATTCGCGCCGGTGGAAAACATATCCCCGTCGAGCGAGAAATTCTGCGCGGCCTAGACTGACGCTATACAACAAACGTATATTGGCAAATATATCTTCTCTTCACATATGCACCACCGAGTTCTACACGTACAAACAGCAACAGCCACGGGCCCCAGCGGTACCGAGAACACAGGAAGCCGGCGCTCCCGACGAACGACACAGGGTGGAGCAGGAGAAACGCCGCCGATCGAAGGCTGATAGAGTTGGAGGAGGTGGATCGTTGTCGAGATCTGTAGCTGCGATCGGCCTGCGGACAGACCAATGACGCAATCGACATTCTTGCATCCTACGTCGCAGTAGCGGGCCCGGGAGAGGTGGACTTGTCCTCCTGGTGGCGTTTAACGAAGTCGGCGATGATGCGCGGATACACCTCGCCTTGGAAGATGTCGTCGTGGTTCTCCTCCAGCTCGTGGAAGTTCTTCTCTACCAGCGGACGCGGGCCAGCGGGCAATCCTTCGGTCATCGCAGACAAGTGGGCGTACATCGTCGCGCTCTGGAGCTCGTCGACGAGCTGGTCGCCCTTGGAGTGCATGATGAGCCAGCGGACGTGCTCGGCCCCAGTGCGCAGTGGGTACGACGCAGCGTCTGCCTCCGGGTACGCGTCATGGTCTCCGAATGTGGGAGCGATGAACCACGGCTTATAATTGGGGAAGGAGCGGAGGAGCGCGTCGATGTCGTAAATGCCCTCGGAGAGAAGGACGGCGCGGGTCGCGGCGAGGAGCTGCCGCGAGGGCGTCAGCTCGGCCGCGTAGGGCGACCGCAGGAAGATGGACGCGAGCATGTGCGCGCTGCAGCTGTGGCCGAGGAGGTAGAGCGCGCTCGGGGGCGGCTGCGGGCTGGAGGGGTCCGGGCCGGCCCACGTCGTGAGGAAGTGGAGGCAGCGCAGGACGTCCTCGGCGTGCGAGGGGTGCTGCAGGGGATGGGCTTGGGAGGTCAGCTGGTAGTTGGGGACGGCGACCGCGCAGGCGGTGAGGGAGGCGAGGGTGCGAGCGAGCGCAGCATGGTCGGCCTTGTCGCCGCTGTGTGGGCGCAGTGAGCGGTGCAGCACGCGCAGCAGACTGGGGAGGAAGAACTGACGAACGCCAGGCACCGCCGTGGACGAAGACGAGGAGAGGGCGGTGCGGGGAGGGGCCTGGGGGTGGATAGTAGTCGAAGCCGTGCGCCGGCAGAGGCCCGTACGAAATGGCCGTCATGGCGGTTCGGGTCTAACGCGCGTAGCCCGGTGACGTCACGCCCGCCCACCGGGTCGCCCCTTATAAGCCCGTCGTTCGCGCTCGCTCCTCTTCCTTCACACATCCATCCCCACAATGGCGTTCACTGGCTCAGACATCTGCAAGGTATGCTGCCCCGCTCCTCCTCCTCGTGCTCCCGCGCTGACCCTCTTCCACAGATCCTGTACGTTCACCCCCCGCTTTCTCTCAACCTCAACGTCTCCTGACGTCGTTGCTCCAACAGTTTCGCGATCCTCCTCCCCCCCGTGGGTGTCTTCCTCGAGCGTGGCTGCAACTCAGACTTCCTCATCAACATCCTCTTGGTGAGCACACTCTTTTCGGAGTTCTCGCCACAGCTCGCTGACGATTTCACAGACGATTCTGGGTTACATGTACGTTCAACCCCCGACGCGACTCCACCCGACATTCAGGGCCCTTGCTGACACACGCTTTGCAGTCCCGGTATCATCCACGCGCTCTACATCATCCTCAAATACTAGGCGCACACAGGGCCACCTTCCTATTGCTAGCCGGCCCCATTCCTCGTTACGCCGTTTACGACGCTGTCATGATCGTTCCGACAGACACTGTATATTGAGGTTTCTATAATTCCCGTATTACCTACCGGCGTAGTAGTAGATGTTGTTCTCTGTGCGTCCATGTATTATTGATACCCTTCTTCCATGCCCTCTGTGCATCGTGCGCGTGGTAACCGGTGTGAACTTGAATGGTCAAGTATTCGATGCCATTGTGTGTGGTGCACGTATCTAGTGTGCCTGTATACGTAGTACAACATGTGTTCGTGCTAACTTCTCGCAATCTTCACGTCCCCGAAATACGTATGTATGTGTGTCGCAATGCACGCGCTCTCGCCACCCGGCCCAGCACATCTGCCACCTATCCCCGTCCTTGGCATGAAGAAGGGTGATAGAGTTCACAACTTCATAGGAGAAGTAGGAACGTGGGCCTCGAGTAGTACGGCGTGTCATGCGGCAGGTGTGCT
Source organism: Trametes versicolor FP-101664 SS1 (assembly GCF_000271585.1). Taxonomy (NCBI): domain Eukaryota; kingdom Fungi; phylum Basidiomycota; class Agaricomycetes; order Polyporales; family Polyporaceae; genus Trametes; species Trametes versicolor. Next base: position 145,241 of record NW_007360324.1, read on the forward strand.
TGCCGTCTTGGCGGGAGCCTCGCCCTCGCTCTCGCCGGACTCGTACTCGGAGCTGTCTTCCTCCGAGCTCTCCGAGTCCGTTTCCTGCTGAGGCGCAGGCGCCTTGGGGGGTTGTGTGGGCGGAGGGACAGGCGCTGTGGAGGGTTGGGTTGTTGGAGGCGCCGCGGCTGGAGGTGCGGCTGTAGGACGGGCCACAGCAGGGGGTGTGGCAGCGAGAGGTGCAATGGCAGGAATGGCAGAGGATGGCGGCGCAGCGGCAGGAGGTGCGGCGGGCTTGGAGGGAGCGCTGTCCTCACTTCCCTCGTCGCTGTCCTCACTCTCCTCTTCCTCCTCGCTCGAGGTTCCCTCTTTTGCAGGTGCCTTTGGTGGTGCTGCGGGTTGGGCTTGTGGTACCGGGGGAGCAACCTCGTCCTCATCCTCGCTTTCCTCCTCCGAGCTACTCTCCTCCTTCGCAGGCGCTGAGACAGATGCCGCGGTCTTGGCTTGCGGCGTAGGCGGGGCAGGCTCGTCCTCGTCCTCGTCTTCCGACTCGTCCTCGCTCTCTTCATCCGTGCTCTCCTCCTGTGCGGGAGTCTTCGAAGGGACGGCTGTCTTAGCCTGGGGTTTTGGCGGCGCCTCGTCCTCGCTCTCATCCTCGGACTCCTCATCCGACTCGCTCTCCGCATCAAACTGCTCAATCATCTTCGCCCCAACCGCCCAACACCTCTTGACGCCCTCGGCAAGCGGCGAGCCCGGCTTCAAGCCCTCGCCCTTCGCCGCCGGCGACGCGTGCCACTTCCGAATATCGTCCTCCTCCACCAAATCCGCCTGGTAGAACGCCGCGAGCACCTGCGCGAACAGCGCCTGGCGCGCCGCCACCGGGGCCGCCGCACAGTGGTACTGCAGCACCTCGACGGTCTCGACCGCGTCGACGCCCCCGATCTTGTCCACGAGCGCGCCCCAGCGGCGCACGACCCCGCCGATCTCCGCGCGCTGTGCCGCAGGGTCCCCGGGGACGAGCGGGACGCGGTCGACGAGCGCGCCGACGACGGCCTCGCGCACGCGCCGGAGGGGCACGTTGGACGCCATGCGGAGCGTCTTGAGCTCGACGGCGGCGTTCTCGACGGAGTGGCCCTCGGCGAAGGCGCGCTCGAGCGACTGCGCGACTTCGGAGCGGAACTCGGTCTCGGCGGCGGCGTAGGAGAGCGAGTGGATCGCGGAGGTCTCGGCGGAGGGGTCGCTGAGGTTGAGCGAGAGGGAGGGCCCGGAGTTGGAGGTCATGGAGGAGGCGCGGGAGCGCATCGAGTAGGAGGTGTCGGTGTCGCTGAAGTCGTCTTCTGTTGTTGAGCCTTCGTCTGATAGCTCGAGGTCGGACGCATCGTCGCCTGTTGAAGAGTCAAAGTTAGTAGGCAGTTCATTATTGAGCGGGCGGGAGAACGTACACATGCGCATAAGCCGTTGGTTGTTGTACTGTTCTCGGACGTCCAAAGTATCGTCTTCCTCGGGTGCGCCCTGAGGCCAGACAAGAGCATTCGAACCCTTCCCTACGATCTCTTCCACGCCTTCTTGGTCTGTTGAGCTCTGTCAGCTCCACGCCCGAAAAGCTACTCAAAAGGAGTGCACTTACGAGCTTCGACCTCCTCCAGGTCGGAGTCCTCTTCTTCCTCATCCTCGTCGTCGGCATCCTCATCGTCGGCTGCCTCCTCCGCGTCCCGCTTCTTGGACACCCGCTCGAACCTCCTCAGCTTCGCATTGTCTCCAATGACGACGCCCTCAGCGATGAGGCACCCTCGTGGTACCCGACAACGATCCCCAATCCGCACCCGCTCCCCAATGATACTGCCCTCAACGACACAGCCTGCGCCAATATGCGTGTCGTCGAATATGTACGCATCGCGCAGCACCGCTCCCGCGCCGACCGTACACCGCTGGCCGATCACCGAGGAGTGCACGGAAGCGTTCGCTTCGATCGTGGTGTGGGCACCGATCAGGGTGTTGTTTCCAATCTTGCATGTCCTTTGTGAGGAGTGCGTCAGCAACCGGGACGCGATACAAGGCTAAGAAAAAAAGGAGCACACGGACCGTGATAGGACGACGGAATTACCCTTCGCGATGTATTTGTTGCCACGCAGGTGCTCATACGAGTGTCCGCCCGGGTGGTTGTCGTCTGGGACCAGAGGGAATGTCCATCTTGACAGAATGTCCTTGCTGTTTGCGGTGTCAGTACGGCACCTGATACCTCGGTCGACCCGGTCCATACCTGACCGCATCGTAGCTGCGGGTGTCCGCCACGCGCGCGGCGTATCCGTCTTTCGCCACATAGCAATATATGTTTTTGATGAGCAGATCCGAAGTGAGCACCCCATGCACGAAGTCTCTCCGGATGTCCAGGTAATCGAAGTTGTCCTGGAATAATGACGGAACCTGCGCAACGAGTGGCTCAGCACATAGTTAGCCACGACATGCGATGGGCACCGACCTCCACGGAGCATACGTCTATTGAGCAGTCGACGAGGTCGTACCGGATCTCGACCTCTGGATGTTCTGCGAGCACTTCGCGCGGGATCTTGACGAGCGGCGTCGCGGGATAGCCAATGGTAGGCTCATAGTGCAAACACTCCGACGTCTCAGGATCCAGCACGAACACGCCGCTCTCCCCCCTCGACCTGCCCAGCCACACGTCAGTCAGCTTCCCCTCACTGAAACGCACCCGCCGCCGCCCTCCCGCACTCACCGCGTCCTGTGCTGCGCGCCGCTCTCCTTCACGACCATGGTCATGATCGCGTCCTTGTTCGTGCGGCGGCGCTCCTTGTGCGCGCGCACGACCTCGTCGATGCGCACGTTGCTCACGAGGTCGCCCGTGACGAGCACGAAGTCGCTCGTGATGATCCCGTGCGTGTAGATGTCGCGCATCGCGTCCCCCGGCGAGAACGTCTCCTTCGCGGTCATGATCGTCACGATCTTCAGCCCTGTGCTCGGTTTCGACCATTTCGAGTCCCTGTAGGGTGCGCGGTGCCGGTGCCGGTTGCGTGCATGGAGGGCGGGCGGGTGTAGAAAAGCGGAGAAGCGGTCGGGGGGAGAGTCGGACGGAGAAGGGAGAAGTAAGTTAGAAGGTATGGAGGGTCGGAGGTAGAAGCGGGCGTACCGTATAGCGGCCTTGACCTGGTCGGCGTATGATCGACATATAACGAAGATCTCCTGCACTCCAGCGAGCGCAAGGCTCTCAAATGTCCAGTCTAGCAGCGTGGCATTGCATATAGGTAGCAGGCACTATGCGGCGTGAGGGCATCAGTACATGCGGTAAAACCGGTCTGTATAGCGCGCACCCTGGGCTTGCCCACCGTGAGTGGCTTGAAACGTTTGTTGAAGCTGTCTGCGAGAATGACAGCCTGGAGGACCTCGTCCTCCTCTGCGATGTCCTTGTCCTTTCCGGATGATGATTTGGGAGGCATCGCTAGTGAGATGAGTGGGTAAAAGTAGGTAGAAGTGCCAAAATGAGCGCTCTCGCGGCGCGACGCGTTCAATACAAGGGTATGACTCGATCGTCTCGATCACATGTTGAAGATTTAGCCATCTCAGTTGGACTCACAGAACCACATGGATGTAGCCATACCACAGCGACATGGGACGACAGCCGTGGAGCAGACGTGTTTCGCAGACGAACTGTAAGATGTATATTGAAAAGGAGGGGACAGTCGCAGCTCATAAGAGAGAAACCTGGATGGCAGCACATCGCCTCATCGTGGTCTGTTACCGTAGAGCAGGGAAACAGTTCATGATTACACGAAGCCATAGACACACACGCGAGCACGATCCAGTGAGAGAATGAAAGTGGGTATGGGGATATCACCTATCCGGATCGACATTAGGCTGGGTAACAGCGGATCAAGACGATGTAGGTATGCGGGCGTAACTCGTGAGGGAAACAAAAAGCAAAGGACCAGATCCGCGTCGTACATTACCCGAAGAAAGAATGAAATGGGGATAGAAGCGAAATCCACTAGCGTGGATGTGGATGGGGGAGGGAGGTACCCAGGAGGGGCGCAGAGAGACAGGAAACATTAGAAGTGCACAGCTCGTCAAGGTCGTAATAATGTATGAGGAACATTTTAGGACCACGCTCACGCTGCCGCCGCAACAACGGGGGCGGCAGGCGGCGCCTCGACCTTGGGCTCCTCCGAGGCAGCAACCGCGGGCGTGGGCTCCGCAGCCGCCTCAGCCGCCGGGTTCTCGAGGGGAGCAACAGGGGTGGGCTCCTCGATCTTAGGGGGGTTCTCCTCGACCTTGGGCGGGGTGTTGTGCTCGGTCTTGGGCTTCGACTTGAAGAACTCGCCGACGCGGGCCGACAACCGACGGCTGACCTTGGGCGACTTCTTCTCTTCCTTCTTCTCCTCCTTCTGCGCAATCAGTCAGACACGGGGACATAGACCAGACGATAGCGACAAACCTTCTCTTCCTTGGGGGCCTCGGTCTCCGCAGCGGCCTCAGCGGGCGCAGCCTCAGCGGCGGGCGCCTCAGTGGCAGGCGCGGTCTCGCTATACGCGTGTCAGACGACATACTAAAACAATAACTGAATGGTTACGCACGTCTCCTTCACGGGCTCAGCGGCAGGAGCCTCCTCGGCCTTGGGGGCCTCAGCGGCAACCTCAGCCGCGGGCTCCTTAGGAGCCTCCTCGGCAGCGGGGGCAGCGGTCTGGATCAAGTGTCAGACATGTGACGACTGTCGCCACAGGAGCTCACGCACCTCTTCCTTCTTCTCAGTCTTCTTAGCGGTCTTCTCCTTGGGCTTCTTCTCAGCCTTCTCCTTCTTCTCGCCCTTGAAGGGAGCGAGGAGCTTGGCGAGGAGGGAGGGGCTCTTGGGGCGCTCCTCCTTCTTGGTCTCAGCCTCAGCCTAAAGATATTTGTCAGATACGATACCGAGCAACATCCAGAAGAAACTTACGGGCTTGGCCTCCTCGGTAGCAGGGGTCTCAGCGGCAGGAGCCTCAGCAGCGGGGGCAGCGTCAGCGGCGGGAGCCTCAGCCTCAGCAGCAGGAGCAGCCTATTACATGATGATGAGGATCCGAGCAGGCAGTGCAACCCGTTTACGACGTACCTCAACCTTAGCCTCCTCCTTGGGAGCCTCCTATTCTAGGGTATTAGGGTCGAGCGCCTAAAGAGCGTTGTTGATTGGCACTTACAGCAGCAGGCGCCTCAGGGGCAGCCTCAGGCGCGGGAGTGGGCTCAACAGCGGGAACCTCCACGGGCTTGGTCTCCTCGACGGGGACGACAGGTGCAGCGACGGTGTCAGACATTATGAAGACTTAGGTGTTCGTGAGCTGGAGGGAGAAAGTGGTTGTTGGTCAGACGACGCGACTTAAAACAGGCAAAAACAAAGCGGGCGGCGTCGCAACGAGGACGATGCGAAGGAAATAAAGGCTTGTGAGGGCCGAAAGGCGACGAAAGACTCACAATAGTGGTATATGGGAAGAGAGCGAGGGCTCTGTGGCCTGGCTACTTGGCAGGAAGGAGAGAGAACGAGAGAAAGAGAGATAGGGAGAGAATAAGCTCTGGGACACGGCGCCCTTCTTATCCTTAAACAGTCCGAACAAACAAGGCTAAACTAAATTTGGCCAGCCCACGGCCAGTCCTGCCAAATCGAGCCACGCGTCTCGTTCTGCTGCAACAACACTCGATCACGCCTGTTTGTTCTCCCGGCCCTTGGCTCGGTCGCGTCGCGTCCACTTCACACTCGCTCTCTACAGCTGTTTGGACTCCTTTTCTCTCTTAACGGAGTGGCGCAGGGGCGTGTGGGCAGCTTCGGCGGGCAAACTGGGGCGGAGGGCGTGGGATAGTGGTTCACAAGGTGATAAAAAATGTATTGATTTGGGAGCGAGCCGAAAGAAGGAAGCGTCCAGTTCGCGTTCCGGCGGGCTAGCGACGATCGGGAATCATGTCGTTCTGCGACGTGCTGCCGTCTCACAGGGCCCGCATCCCGCCCTTGTGTGAGCGCCTGGCGCATGCTGGCTGGCAGCGCCTGATGGCGGCGACTCTGGATGGCGAGGAGGCCCGTCCTGTGCAGGAGCGTTGAGGGAGCCGTGGAGGGGCGACGGCGGGCGCGCTTGGCTCGGCGGTAGTAAGGCTTCTATTCTATTGCGGGTAAGCGTCGGAAGGGTTCTGGACTGCGTGACTCGGCGTGAAGAGGGCGTTTCACATATGCAAATTCGCGCCTCGCACGTGGACGGATCCGTGGAATGCCAGAAAACGCGCCGTTTCTACGTAACGCCCGGATAAGGAAAGACACGGCGGGCGCGGTTCCCACGTAAAACACTTATCCTCCGCCTCCCTGCGCCCTCGCGTGCCCCGGCATCCCCCAAGCCTCTCGCTTCCGCCCGTCTTTAGTCTCCTCTTGTATTCACGCCTCGAGGACTGCTCTCGCGCGACCGCTGGCTTGGTTTTTGTTCTGCAGGCACAAACGCACGCAAACGGACAATACCCCACACACGAGGTCTCCACTATGGCGACACCGCCGCACCCACTCCACCCTGGCCACGGTTTAAGGTCCCTCGTCGGCTGCTTGCACGCTCGCTCGCCTCTCTACCGCCTACAACTCAGTCGACAGCCTTATAGCCCAGGTGCGATCCTGTACGTCTACTCACGACCTTACACGAACTCGCCATGCTTGCTGCAATCACGCCCTTCTTTCTCTTCGTCGCGTTCCTCCTCCTGCTCCTCGTCTCGCTCTCTCTGCCAATCATCAAGAGCATCTTCCTCTTCCGGCTGACTGCAAACGACACCGCTTCCTTCCTGCACGCCTCCGCCTCTGCCTCCGGTGAAGTCCGCTTCGGTGTGTGGGGTTATTGCACGTCTGCGATCACGGTGCAGTGAGTACGGCCCATTCTGATGTCACCATTCTGTCAACTGACGGTATCATCGCGTCCTGTCCGTCCCTATCTCCTGTTCGCCCTGTGATCTCCCAGAGTCATCGGCGTGGACCATGAAACTGCCGGCCAATGTTCTAGTCCTCATCTAGGATATCAATTCGACTCCAACGTGGCGAACGCTCTCCATGTGAGCGGCTTCTCGGACACCATCTCCCGCACTCTCAGCGCAGTCCTGGTGCTCCACCCCATCGGTATGTCATATTGTCCGCTCGCGCGCCATTGTCTTACGCCGCGCAATCTCCCGTGATCCAGCGTGCGCGCTCGCCTTCGTCGCTCTTGTCACTTCCCTGTTCATCACCACTCGGCGTTCACCGGGCACCGTCTCTCGTCCGGCTGCGTTGGCCACTCTGGTCATTGCTCTCTTGGCGGCGGTGATAACGACCGTCATCTTCCTGCTGGATGTCATCTTTGTGGCGGTCGTCCGTAACAAGATCAATGATGAGTCCGACGGCGTCTTGCAGTTGAACTGGGGGAATGCAGTATGTCTTGATATTTCCTGCACGTTCAAAATGATATATTTATGATCATCTTCCGTTCCTTCGCAGGTATGGATGGCCCTCGGCGCAACGATTGCCCTGTGGGCCTCAGTCGTGAGCGACTGTGCAGGTCTCTGCGGCTTTGGCCGGCGCTATAGCAGGTCCGTCATTCATCGTGTGCCGTTCGCTGCGTTCCCGCTATGCTAACATACTCGCTTCCGTGCAGAAAGCGCGCCGACGGAAGATACTGAACGTTCGACCGGAAGACGTCTGACAGGCTCTTCTTCCCCGCCGCTGATTCGACTGTGATTCCCAGGCGGACGATGATACCCGACTGATGCGCGCCACATGGACCGTTTTCCCCTCCATCCGCCGCCCTTGGATCTGCCAGACCGCGGAGGCCGCTCGACGTGATTCTCTTTCGCGCGGAACTCCGAGCATTCAAGCTGCACGTCCGCCTTTCCCCGCATTTGAGCACTTTTCTAACCCTTTGCCCATGCTTGAAACATGACCCGTTTCCTCTTCCTTGCCTGACTGACTCTTGCTAGACATGACCCATTTACGCGAACTGCTGTATCTATATCTTCTACTGTTGCTCGCTACTACCCCTGTTATTGTATACCTTAGCCCTTGTAGGACTCTTTCATATATCCCGTCTATCTAAGCCTGGACCGTCCCACAGATCGAATGATGCTCGCCCTGCGCCGCAACCCATCGATTCGCAACGGTCTCTTGGCCTGAATTCGAGCTGGAGGAACACGATAAGCATCACGCTCGCACCACCGCAAACGTTTCCGGTCGCCGCTGCCGTGATTTGCGGGGGTGGCTGTCATGTTCTCGCGGGCCGCCGCACCTGAGCGCGACCGCGTTTCGCCCTGTACGGCCCCGCACGCACGCTGCCGCCTCTGCTGCGGGCCTGCTCAGCCAGGTACTTAGGAACGCGTCGCTGCTAGTCACCTCGGTTCGCGTTCTCGCAATGCCAGACTCCCCAACCCACATGCCGTCGCGCGAACGCATATGCGCGCATGCTTTTTGCATGCATACTCGGACTGTGGCCACGGCAGTTTCACGATACCCAATACCCGCTCGGACCGAGTCCGCGCCCGCGAGCTTCCCATGCTACTGCCCACGGCTCGCACACAATAGATCGCGAGATGACGACACGCCGCGCCCGAAGGCTCCCTTGCACCTGGACCCTGTGTGTACCAGCCCTATACAAAACTCGCGCGTATGTATGCAATCGACGGCGTGTATCCACGCGAAGGCCCGAAGCACGCCTCCCCGCGTGGCGGGAACGCAGAAGCACGCAGCCCGCAACCCGCCCCGTCCCAAATCCGCCCGTACTCTCGAGAGCTTCGCGGGCAAGAGGCGATAAGCCGGGGGATTTCCACGAGCAGAAGCCCGCGGTCACGCAGCGGCCTCCACCTGCTGTGCCGCGGCGGGCGCGTCCTTGTGCCGTGGCGGCGGCTTGAGGCCCTTCGCCTTCATGCGCTTGCGCTTCATCTCTGCGGATAACGATATCAGCACCGTCGCCAAGAGCACCAATGCAGGCATTATTGCATGCACAAAACACGAGACTCACCCTCGAGATACGGCTTGTCCTCGTCCGCGTCGAACGCGACTGGGGCACCGTCCACCTCCGCATCGACACCGTCCGCATCTGCACCGGCCTGCGCAGGCTTGACCTTCGCGCGGCGCTCGACCTTGAACTTCGCGACGTAGAAACCGTCCATGTTGTGCACGTGCGGGTAGAAGCGGCGCGTCAGGCTCAGCTTGTCGCTGAACGTCTTCCCGCGGTAGCTCGTGAAGCCCGGGCGCCCGAACTCGAGCCCGGTGTCGACGAGCTTTACGTGCGGCCGCTTGCGCAGCGCGTAGTCGACTACCGCCTCGTTCTCGTCAACGGTCACGGAGCACGTCGAGTAGACGAGGAAACCGCCGGTCTTCGAATCTGCCTGGACGCTGTCGATCGCGCACAGGATGAGCTGTTTTTGGAGGTGCGAAAGCAGCGTGAAGTCGCGCTCGGACTGCGGTGACGGATCCACAATCTATCAGCTTCTGTGGTGCAATGCGTAGCTGAGCGGGACGCCCACCTTATTTTGCTTGACGCTTGCGTCCTTGCTTATGACACCAGTTCCGCTGCACGGGGCATCCAGCAGGACCCTGTCGAAGCCACCGATGACTTTGGGAAACTCCCGGCCGTCATATGAGCACACCACGACGTTTTTGCATCCCAGACGGTGCACGTTCGCCGTCAGACTCTTCGTGCGCGCCTTGTTCGCGTCATTCGCGAAGACGACACCGGTGTTCTGCATAAGAGCGGCCATATGTGTAGTCTTGCCGCCAGGCGCGGAGGCCATGTCCAGCACGCGCTCGCCAGGTTGCGACCCGAGCGCGATCACAGGCAAGAACGAGGACGCCGCTTGCAGCATGTAATGCCCGGCGAGGTATTCGGGCGTGGCGCCGATCGGGACGCTACTCTCGAACACCTGCAGGCCGACGTTCGTCCACTTGCCGATGGGTTCCAGGTTCACGCCGCGGTTGATCAGCGCCTGCGCGAGGTCGCGTCGGCGAGTCCGTAAGGTATTTGTACGGATCGTTACGGGTCTTGGGATCTCGTTCGCCTCGAAGAACTCGATCGCCTGGTATCCTGGGATGAGATAATGCATGACCGAGCAAACGCAAGACGCACCTCTGCGACGGGGAAGAGCTGGAAGAGCTTCTCGGTGAGGAAGTCGTTGTACCCGTAGTAGCTCGCAATATCGGACATGAGCGTATGCACATATTCTGATCTTGCCCTGTGAAAGCACGGTGTGGTGGTTAGTGCAAAAACACTTTCCGGCAACGCAGGCACTTACCTGCCCTTGGCTGCGTATTTCCTGAAGTTTCCCAGTACCCGTACGCACTCGCGCATTCTCCGCTGCACGGTGTGCACGTCCGGACCTCCTCGCTTCTTCTCCTCATCGAGCTCCTCCGCGGTGGGCAGTGTGAGGCCTTCTCCATCCTCCTCGCCGCCCTCGCCCTCCTCGTCCATGTCAACATCGTCCGCGTCCCTCAGGTCATCGTCGCTCATTTCTCCATCAAGCGCGGCCCGTCTCAGCTCTTCCGCATCGAGGTCCGCATCCTCCTCCGCTCTTGCGTCCAACGCGCGTGAACGTGCCTCCATGTTCTTCATGGTGATGGGGCCGTCCTCATCATCGTCCTCTTCGTCGCTATCGTCCGAGGATGCATCTGACCCAGTGGGAATAATTTTGGCCGGCCGTGTGTGCTGTTTTGACTTCTTTCCCTTGACAGGAAGCTCCGGCTCGTCGTCGTCCGAACCAAGGTCCAACTCCTGTGCGGGAGCATTGAACGGGTCATCACTGCGGCAATATTTGGTATATTAGAGGGGCGCGAAGGTGGCACGATCGGACATACTCTTCGTCCATGACCAAATCATCCAGGTCCCCCTCGAATCCCACGACTTCATCATCGTCACTGCCATGGAACAGGGTTCTGCGCTATAATCAGCATAACCACTACAGAGCAAAGGAGCTCAACGCACTTGGCATGTGCCTTGAGGTCTCCGTCACTATCGACGTCCTCCCAACCTTCGCTGCTCCCGGCGCCCTCATCTTCGTCCTCGAAGTGTGCCCGCTTCTGCGTCTTCGCTTTCGGCTTGTCAGACTTAGCTTTGGGCTCGCCCTTAGGTTCGCTTTTCGGCTTCCCTTTCACAAGGGAGGGTTGCGCGGGTTTGACATCGCTCTCCCTAGCCTTTTTGGCGGGCCGCTTGCTCGGAGCCTCAGCAACATCGTCCGCCTTGCGCTTGCCGAGTTTCTTCTGCGACGGGCGGTTTTCACGGTCGCCAATAGGTGCGGGGTCTCCCTGCTTGTTCTTCGCGCGGCGTCCCATGTTGAGTGTACAAAGAAAGTGAGAGTGAGTGGATGGGCGAGGACAAGAAATTATTGCACGGTGCACGGCGCTTGTCCCGACTTGCAATTTCGATTTTTTCGCACACTCGAAGCTCTGAGAGCGCGTGCACCACGAACAGCCGCGGACACTCATACCTCGCTCATTTCTCCCTATTTCGACTCTTTTTCCTCATACCTGACCTCGCCTCATCTGCGCGCAGAGATAGACACCGTTCTGGTCGCGATATCGCAACTTCGAACCAACTCCGACCGTCATCCGCGACCTCCTTCAGCGCTAATACTAAACACAAATCATTACACCAATCGCGCATCGTCGACAGGCCTGCGGGGGAGTACGAGAAGGATTATAACGGAGCATCTGAGAGCATCATGTTGTCCGTTCCCTCAAACAGTGCGTTGTTCCGCTTTGAAGTCCGCGCCCATGCAGCTTGAGCAGCACCATTGTCCCACATACTGGTACTACGTACTCGTACGTTATGACGGTTGCCTGTCGTAAGATCTATACATGAGGATGATGATAGAATGGTTACTAACTTGATAGCGGTGTACCTTTGCAACTGAAGCCCCAGTTTAAAGCTCTAGAGAGCACTCAAGACTACTCCAGCAGCTGAAGCTGCTGAAGACACAAGTTATAAGCGCCCGGTGTAGATCCCAAGATCGTAAATAATGTGATCGCGCCTGTGTGGCAATATTTGCAGTGCTCCCGCATTCGGGACCCTAACCTCTTGCCAGACGCCTGCAGAATGACATCAAGGTTTGACCCGAGCACGTCCGGACTCAAGTGCGTCTATCAAACCTCTTCCTCAACCTCCAGCTCGGTCTCGACGAAGCTCGACCATCGCCGCCCACTTGCCAACATGGGCCTCTTCCCGCTCTCGCCTATGTTCTGTCGTCCATTCTTGGGCACCGCACACAGGGCTGCCCGCACGCCGCCCTTGAACGGGCGGTACTTCGTCCCGAGCGCAGCGCAGACCGCCGCCCGGTACCAGCACAGCTACACGAGCGCAGAGTTCGCGCAGAAGATCAGGATAATGCTGCACATGAAGCAGGGAGCCCGGCAGGACTGGTACAAGTTTATTGTCAAGATCGGATTCACCGGCCTCGGTTTGGGTATAACGTTCCTCGCCGCCCCGGTGCTCTACTGCGATCGTATGTGTCCAGTCGATCTTGGATTCACGCTGTCCACTGAACCTGTTCTATCTGACAGCTGTAACGTCCAAGCCTGCGCCTCCAACCACCACCACCGCTCTCCCTCCTCCTCAGGGCAAGGCCGTGTCTGCTCAGCCGTCAACACCTCCTCCACCTCCCCCAACTTCCAGTATCAACTTCTACGAGCTCACCTTCGGCACCGTATGCGGTGTATGCGCGGGCGTATTTGTCAAGAAGGGCGTGAAGGCTGCCGCTTTCGTCCTCGGCGGTGTTTTCGTCCTGCTTCAGGTGAGCTTTGCTCGGATCGGCTCATCAGAGCAAACTATCTGACAGTTTGGCGCGTTGCAGTACCTCGGCTCGCTTTCGCTCGTGCGCGTGAACTGGTCAAGCGCAGCGAATCGATTCGAGAGCGTATTCTACTCAAAAGACCCTGTTACGGGAGCGAAGAGGCCGCCGAACGTCGGCTCCTTTTTCCGCTGGATCATCGATTTCCTCACCGCTGACTTCCAGGGGAGGGCATCGTTCGTTGCGGGCTTCACCCTTGGTATTCGGATCGGTTGATGTGCGTTGCGACAGCGCAGTAGAGAAGAACATTCCAGTGTACTATAATACATTCCACATCATACTCCTCTTCTCGACATTCCAGTATTTATTCCCTTACTCGCACAACGCCCACACTCGTTTGTTCTACGTGTATATATTAGCATACAGCGCACTAGTGACGAATAATATCCAGCACTCACTGCATGCCCGTCGATCAGTTCGTAGATTCGTCAACGATGGCCTTGATTTTCTCGATCAAGGCCTTGTTCTCCTCCTGTCCACGCTGGAACCCCTCGCGAGCTTCCTGAACGTAACCCGCGAGCTCGTGCAACACAGGCGGGAGCTGCTCATAGTCGGCGACCGTATCTTTCAGCTGCTTCTTCTCCGGATGCCAGCCTTGCACACTCGTCTCCTTCAGCCCTCCATCCGACGTCGGCACGAACAGCCTGTCAATCTGCTGCGAGGTCCGGTCGTGCTGGACGCGCCACGCGTTCAGAAACGATCCGGTGTCGGGGAGCCGTGTGCTCTGTGCCGCGAGATCCGCGAGCGTGGCGAAGTCGGCCGATTGCACCTGCAGGACGCGCCCGCGGGCGTCCACCGCGACGTCCGGGCGGAACAGGGCGGCGGTGAAGCCCTCCGGCTCCACAGGCGCGTTCAGGAGGACCGCGAGGACGAGCGCGTCGCGCGTAGGAGTGAAGTCAGCGCTCGCGGGGTGCGGGTTGGCGCGGGCGTGCCAGCCGGTTGCAGATGCGGATGCCATCGTCGGCGTATAGATTGAGGGGAGCGGCGCGCTGCGGAAGAAGAGGATATACGCGCCGAGGAGGGCTGCGAGTGTGATGAAGAGTGGTTTGGCGGCCAGTTTGGCGAGGATGGGGGGCTGCGGAGAGGATGGGACCGCGCGGCAGGTGGTGGTTGGAGGCTAAGTCGTACTGGTCGAGCCTGTGGAGCTGAATGGTTGAAGCCGTTGGACACCCTGTGCGCAATATAACGCGTGCACATGGACGCAGTCCCGAGCACGCACTCGGACTTATCGAGACCGTCGTCATCAGATGCAAACTCTTGGCGGATCGACCGCAGGACAGTTTCGTGCATGGCGCATGTTTTGCATGAACTGATCCACTTGTTGTCTAGATGGCTTGTCGGGTTTCTAAAGAGGTAAACATATAGCAGGAAGAGGAAGAGATGAAGCGCGTGGACGTCGTGGCGCCGGTAAATCACGGATGGCTACATATATAGACGCCTGTACGTTGCAAGAGGAGACGCTCCTAGGCCTTCGCTTCTTACCTTGACATGCTGATCCAGTTCAACGACTCGAGCCACGGGAATCTGCCTCCTCGTTATCCTCCTATATGCCCTCTAGCGCATCCAGTACCCAGGCCTACCCAGGCCATACACTTGTGACTTCGGAAAGGAATAAACGGCCGTTTCAGGCTGATGCATTGCATCCGTTGACAGATCTTCTGAGAAATGGGGAACCGCGGATTTCGCAAAGATACCGCCGCTCCGCAGATGGTCAGACGGGCCACTGCAATTATTCGCGTTCAGGACGGATCTCACAGTAAGCCTACCGTAGTCTGTGCATGCAGGGTAGTGAGCTAATCGGCGCCAGTTTTACTCAATGTAGACATATTGTGTCTCATGACTGCGGTGCGATACGTATGTTCGCAGGCACTGGCTCCAGGATATACGACGCAGTACGCCCGCCATGTCGCCGCATTGCCGCCTCCTGACATATTGCTTCTGCGCACCCACCCGGACTGTGCAGAAGCAGCGCGCAGATCATGCCCATACCTGTCCGAGCGGGACAGCGGCGCGTCGAGCATGATGAGTATGGTGTAAAGCGTGATCGTTACAGCGCAACAGTAAGCTTCGTGAAGGTACGTTGACAGGTGTCGCACGTCAGGCGGCTCGTGCGCGCGACACCGGTTACTACTTCATGAATTTTCGACTCCTCCTGCCGAGATTTGTTGATGGGAGGTGAGAACGTCGGACGTCGCGCATGTCCATACAAGGCATTTCCAGGGCGGTGCACGGCTCTCGCTAGTCGTCATATACTCTCCGCGGCGTCTTTCCGCTGTCTCGTCTTCCCTTCCCGCCCCCTTCTGTGCGTGGCTCAAGTCAAATATGCCAACGCCCCTGGATGTAGCCCAGGCGTCGGCCGAGTACTGGTGGGTCCTTGATCCACACGCACCCATACGTCTCGCTAACGAACTTGCTTGCCGCGCAGGGTTTACGCCGTGCGGTTCAATAACGCACTAGTGCTCGTGGGATTCAGTGCGCGCCACCACACGGATCTTGCGTCGGGAGCTGTTGTACTAACCGAGGCCGTTTTGACAGCGACATTGTACTACGACTACCTCTTGACGCTGTCCGACGAGATTGAGCACTTCTGGAAGTCCGCCAACCTCTCGATAATGTCGGTCCTGTTTGTGGTCAATCGGTACTTCGGCCTCCTGGGACCGATCGCTGTTGTTATAGAATACTTTGGAGATATTTCCGAAATGGTAGGTGAACCCCGTTACCACGAAGAAATCCTGCTGATCCCCTGCACATTCGTTCGTAGACGTAAGGACTCAACTACTTCTGTCTGCGTTCGTACCCTGATGTTGTCACGGATCGCGGCCTCAGATGTCGAAGGCTGCAGACATACCATCAGGCTTATGCGATAGCCGTCCAGGCAATTGTAGCAGGTTCGCGATGGCGCCGTTCCTTCATACCAATCCGCTCACCTTCTGCACAGTTATGCTCATGATCAGGACATACGCGCTGTACGATCGCAGCAGACGGATCCTCGTCATCCTCATCGTGACGCATCTCGCTGGCGCCATCATGTGCCTCGTACGCGCCCACAATAGTCGCTCTGCTGCTGTTCCTAACCTCAAATCCCGAACATAGGTCGCCATCGTCACGAACATCGGGCCTGTGAACACGTTAACACCGCTGCCTTTCAGGTTCACGGGCTGTGACCTCTCCCTCACGAACAACCAGTACGTGCTTCGCGTCTTCTTCCAGGTACATTTCATTAAAGCCGGTCGCTCCCCAGGGCCATCCGTATGCTTCCCAGAGATGCGCGGTATCATATGATGCTTACCGGCGGCCAACAGACCTCGCCCTCGCCTGGGGCGCCATGCTCTGGTTCGACACCACAATCTTCATATTAACCTTGGTGCAAGCGCTCCGAATGCGGCACATGTTCCCAGGACGCCTTCTCGAGATCATGTTTCGGGACGGTATGTCGCACATCTACTACCCTCGGGTTTCCGCCGAGCAGATTCTGACACGACCTGTCGCCGACTCATATCAGGAACCGTGTACTATGGGTGAGTGGAATGCGGTGGAAGCGATGATTGGACCCGCTTCCTGACCTTCTCGTGACAGATTCATGGTGGCGGCCAATGTATCAAACATCTCCACGTTTTTGGTAATGTCGAATTCCACCAGTGTGTGACCAGGACATGCTGACATATCTTCAAAAGATCACCAGGGTACTTTGAACGCAGACGTGCTCACCGGAGATGTGCTAACCATGACCCACAGTCGGGATCGCCCTTGAAGGGCTTGGATACAACACTCACGAACGTGTGCGTCTTTCTCTGACTCATCGCTGTGACGTCTTCAAACCCTACCGTGCTTCAGATTATCGACGACTCTTGCCTCCCGAATTATACTCAACCTACGCAACCCCGCGCTCCAGAGGTTGGGGCGGGACACCGAGACCAACCTCACGAGCGTGTGGAATACGTACACGACCACGGCTGGGCCGGCGATCACTGTATCAACCTACGACTGCACTCTCGCCGAAGACGGCACGCTGCCGACGGACACGCAAATCACCGAGGTCCCGCGATTATCTGAAGCATAATTCCCCGTTCAATCGCCCCCGAGCGTCGCAGCCTAATAGATGAATGGTGTGGTCGGAAAATATACCGGAGGTCACAGGGACCCTTACCCTTCTCTTACTTAGCGGTTAATCTCGGAAAATGTACACTAGCACATGGACGGTATTACTAGTTGTGATGGTACGCATTTCCATCTTGAATTGTCGAATGCGGCAGCTGCTAACCAGCCCACCTAAGCAGGATATGCGATTGTCGTCGCACGGACCTAAATATGGTCATGGTGGCTTCGGTGGCGCCGGCCAAGCCTCGGGGAGTCAACTTGGCTTTGGGCTCGAGACATTTAACACCTCTGCGGAGGCGAGTTGCGAAGATTTTCGCTCGTACAGGCAGCGCCCGAGCCCGCTCCTCTCCTGGCAACCGCAGAAGTACAAGGCCAGCTCGGTCAGAACGGCGTCTCCCCCGGCTCGACCAGTACTCCGGTGGCTAGTCTGACACTGTCAGGTACGGTTATTCGACGTGGGGAGATCCAGAACCAGATTTCACGCGCAGCGTCGTCGACGATCGTCCGGCTCGAGCCTCAAGTCTGCACAGCCAGCTCTCAGCGCACGGCGCACATAAGCACATACGAGCTGCCCTGCACGTCGGCGAGCTGCTCGCCCTGATCGACTCCCGAGGCGCGTCCCTGGCGATGCGCGATCGAGTGTATGGCGCGGCGGCTCCGTTCGCAGGCTCCCTTCCTGCGTATTTTTGGGTGTGGGATCGCCGCGCGGACACGCGAACGCGGGCTCGAGGGCGCGTACGGCAGACGCGAGCCCCGGTGACTTAGAGTTTGTCGCGCTGGCCCCCCGCGGCAGGTGCATGCCCCCCGCGCGCTGTGGCCCCCATCGAAGTGCGCTTCCTCGCGTCCTGACGGGGATGCATTCTTCCATAGGCGGCCCTGGGAGAGCTAGACTGATATACCGCGGCCCAGGCCTTCTTCTGCCATGGCTGTCCTCTCATCTTTCTTTCCGTGTCCGCCGGTGCGCCTCTTAAGACTCGGGCTGATCCCCAGCGGCCGTTCGTCCACAGATCCCGTCCTCCCGTCCGCCTATATATCAGCCGTCTGGCAGGGCTCCCTCGGTAACGCAAGATGTCCTCCGTGCAATCTGTCGCGTCGTACTTGTGAGCCTTCTCCGTCTTCGCCCCCGCATGCCCTGACGTCGCTTACCGATCCTTGTTACCCGTTTAGTGCGTACTCTGTGCGATGGGACACGTCGCTGACCCTGTCTGCGCTGAGTACGTCCCCGGAGCTGATGCGCCGTCCCGCCAGATAACGTTGACGTCCGCATCGCTGCAGCCATCCTGTATTACGACTACGCCATGACCATATTCTCGGAGATCGAGTACTACTGGATCCCCGCGAAGCACTCGCTCTCGTTCTTCCTGTTCGTGACCAACCGGTACATTGGCATCCTTGGGCCCATCCCCGTGTTCTTTGAGTATTTCTCGGCGGTCTCGGAGCATGTAAGTTTTCCCCCGAGCTCGTCTGTGAGAGGATGATCGCTGACATACATGCCGCAGCGGTCAGTGTCGAACCGCCATTGTGCAGACATTTCCACGCGGTCGCGTTCTGACGTGATCCCCTTGGACAGATGTCGGCAGTTGCAACTGTACCACCAGATATTTGCTATGCTGAGTCAAGCGGTTGTCGCCAGTATGTTCCCCACATTGACTTCCGGAGCGTTGCCACTTCGCCCTGGCTAACCTCACACCCAGTCCTGCTCATTCTCCGGACATACGCGCTGTACAACTGCAGCAAACGAATGCTTGCGCTGCTCATTAGTATGCACCTCGGCGGCGCGGTTCATTGCTTGATTCGTCCCAGCGCGCGTCGCGCATTGCATCGCGAGCTAACACGCCGTTTGAAGTCTGCAGTACTGACGAGCAAGAGTCCCTTGACGACCGACACCCCGCTTGGGTTCCGCTACTCCCTATGCAACCTCTCGCTCACCGACGACCAGTGAGTCCGACGCGCGCGCACTTCCGACTGACTGACAACTGACAACGCGATACGCCGCGCGATCTTCACAGAGGTGTCCGTAAGTCAAATCCGCTGTCAGAGAGTGTTTAAACTAAACCTTGACAGATCTTGCGCTTGCGTGGAGCGCGATGCTGTGGTTCGACACCATTATATTCCTGTTGACACTGTACAAGGCGGTTCTCATGCGACGAGAACTGTCTGGGGGGTTGCTCGAGGTCTTGTTCAGAGATGGTGCGTCATTCGCATCGACGTACGGCCGCCATGCTGAATTTACTGCTACAGGAACTATATACTACGGGTATGTTCGTGGTGCTCGGGGGACTTGTGGCACTTGGCTCATCCGTTGATAGAATTCTGGTGGTTGTGAACATGATTAACATCATCACCTTCTTGGTTCGTCCTGCCTCTGGCTGGCGCTGAGCGCACTCTTACTCACGCGTCCATTCTCACAGAAAACAGCAGTAAGTTCAGTACACAATAATGTCAAGCCCGATGTCTGACCAGAATGCGCCAGCCAAACACGCCTTTGAAGGGCATGGCGACGACCATGACGAACGTGTACGTTCCCCGAAGCCTTGCACCCGCACAGAGTGTTTGATTATGTGCGCACCATAGATTGTCGGTCACACTCACGTCCCGCCTAATGCTAAATCTACGAGACCCAAGTCTCCAGCGGCGGAACGAGCACCACGCCGGCACGAGCCGATTCCGCGGGTGGTCTACAGGGCAGTTCACCTCTCGAGTGATGTCCTTCCGATACCCCACTGGCATGGACCCTGAGAGCGTCACGCTCGACGATTTTGGAACCTCTTGCACATCAGAAGGAGCGAATAGTGGGAAGTAAAGTAATGTCGCGTGTGAGTACGTTCCTGAAACCTGCTTCCCTACCACTCACTTACCATGGCCGTGCGCTCGCTAGCAGTCCGCATGTTGTATTGTTGTACCGTATCGAGGACCGTCTACGTTAGAACGGACTGTTTTGCTGTAAACTTGCTGTCAATCTTGTGCCTGGAAAGTTTTGGGGTGTGTAGTAGGCTTGACAGACTGCGCAATTTAATGTAGATCCATCGCATACTGCGATCTAGTTGTGCCTCGGGGATACGAAATCCGGCCCTGTATGTGGTCTGCTCGTTCGATGTACTTATCCTCGCTCGGGCGCTCACCCGGAACTGGTGGTGGTTGTGCAGTCGTATATAGCTGTACGTCACTCGAGAACCCTGACTGCGAAGTTTGGACAGATCGAAGAAGGATGCCTTGACCAACGAGGCGGTGGACACCATGTGTCTCAGCCTTCGCTGCTGCCGTCTTTGGAAATACAGTGGCATATCTCTCGCTACTCGGGACTTCCGTGGCATAACCCAAACCGTGCCCCGGTGACAAGCCGGCGGCAACTACTGTGCTATCATGTTCCCAGCAGTAGATGACACCGGGGTGACGAGTCGCCGCGAGTATGACACGAACTTGGACCACAAATAATCTGCCAATGGGATAGTCGTATCTCTCTTAGGGGGAGAATTTCATGATGCCGTGGCGAGTAAGTTACCGTCTGTTACTGCACAATGGCATGATGATGGTACTGGTGTGCAAGCTCGATCGCGGAGTCCTCCAAGAATATTGAGTACACACAGGCGCTCATGTGGCTGTTCGCTCTGCATCCTGCACTTAAGCGTCTAGCCTTCTGTACATGTGGTCTTGTCCGCTACCACCATGTCATCAAATGGCATCCCTACAGCGTCTCCCAGCACCCAAGCATCTGACCAACTGCCAACGCAGCCTGGTCAAACGTTGAACAACGGACGCTATGAGGTGCACCGAAAGCTAGGCTCTGGCATATACTCAACGACATGGCTAGTCTCCGACACTCGCTCAGAGTAAGTACTGCCCTATTTGAGCTATGGATCGATCCGACGGGAGATGACCGCCGAAAATCCCCAGGTACAGTGAGATCGGAGCCACAAGCAAATACTACGCTGCAAAGATCCTCACAATCGAGGGGTCACGCGAGCACATCGATGGCAGTTCGCGGGAGCTCGAGTTTCTGCAGCAGATCGCCGCGTGCGAGGACGTCAATTCTCTACCTGTCCTCCACGACCACTTCGAGGAGTCTGGGCCTCTGGGGACCCATCTGTGCTTTATAATGAACTTATTAAACTCGGACGTGTCTACCTTCCGTCGAAGCTCGCCGACCAAATCGCTACCGGCGTACACTGTGAAGAAAATACTGACACACACTCTCGAAGGGCTCATACAACTGCATGAACTCAACATCATTCACACAGGTGTGCCGTGGCTGAATATGCCGTCGCCGACGGTGACGGGACCGTATCTTTTAGACCTCAAGCTCGATAACATCCTCTTCAGCCGGGTTGGAAGCGACAAAGACGTCGACAGTGAACTGAAATCGAACCCAGCGATCGCAGACTCCGAGCTCGAGATGGAGGGAAAGAATTATCCCCTCTTTCGCTCGCAGCCTCTCCCTCACGGACATGCTTGGGATGCTTCGCCCTCCCAAGCAGAGGCCATGCAATTCACTATCATCGACCTTGGTCAAGGTGAACACACTCGTCGATTGATCGGTGAGACCCGGCTGAGGCAAACTTGCGCACCGCAGCCCAGCGTGCAGGCGAACAGCCGACCGTGGACGAGTTCTCGGCCTACTCTCTTCGCGCGCCTGAGCTGATTCTGCGCTCGGACTTCGGGCCAAAGATCGACATCTGGGCCCTTGGCTGCCTAGTGCGCCCATCGCTCGTTGTGCATTGGCATCCCCAATTGACGGTTTTTGATATAGACATTCGAAATGTTGACGGGTCGCTGGTTGTTCGCACCCGAAGAAGGAGGCGACGATTGGTCGCTCGAAGACGATCATCTCGCGAAAATGCTGGAGCTCACGGGCGAGCGTTTCAGTCCCGCCATGCTCGAACGTGCCCAGCTGCGATCAAAGTACTTGGATGCACAAGGTGCGTCCGTCGTCCCGTGATGTCCCCATCTGCTGCTCTGAGCTCATCACTCCATTCGCAGGCAATTTACTCCGCCTTGAGCTGATCCCCGGTCAGAGCATTGAGGCTGCTCTGGCAGTATACAAGACTATGCCCACGTCCGAGGTCGCCGGCGCGGCAAGCTTCATCCGCGCATGTCTCAAATTCGAACCCTCTGACCGCGCGTCCGCGAAGGAGCTAAAACTGCACCCATGGCTGACCGGCAGTAGTTGCGCACAGCGCGCGATTGATGCGACGTCGGGATGAAGGAAGAACTGGGCGCGGATGCACGGCGCTGCACGTTCTAGCGGTAGCTGCGCATGTCACAAGTTCATGAATTTTTCATGTGAGTTGGCCAGTCGACCACGTACGTCGAGAGCATGACACTCAACGGGGCCTTACATGGACCATCTAATACGATATCAGTCAGGTACTGAAGAGATAGGAAAGAATGTTACGTGTGAGTGCACACCAAACGATCATGATGTAGCAATGCAATTCAGTCGCTCACGCTAGTCATGCGTTTACCAGTGCCTATGGAGATGTTACATCGCAGCGTACATAAAATCCCATATTCGGCGCACGTTGGAGATCGATGACGGCCCTGGGTCCGCGGGATCTCCGATGCGGGTGGACTGCGCGGGCTGTCAAGCCGTCTCAGATAATGACGTCGCAAAAGAAGCCGTTAGGGTTCGGATTAAGGTTCGGATTTGGGTTCGGGATTAGGGTTCGGGTTTTGCCGGGGTTAGACGCCGCTAACTGTTTGTCCCCCCTGGAGGGAGCCGGTCTGGAATAACACGCGAACGAGGCTTTAGTGTGCCCGCCTGAGTGTTCCCGGCTTGGGGGACCCCCCGAGCGGAGCGAGGGAGGGGAGGGAACACGAATGGCGGGTCCTCTTCGCGCAAAAAACGCTAAGTCCAGACTTTAAGCGCCCTTCCCAATCGGGGAGGTTCTCTACTATTTCCTCAAACAAATCTCGATGGTGCGACGTCATTCTCTGAGACGGCCGACCAGCCGACTGCGCGCTTCCGCGCGCGTCGCCGCGACCAAACCGGGTTCAGAATATACCCACAGTTGCGTGGTTGATCAGTCGGCTACCATCAGACTCCTTCTCTCTCCCAGGAGTGCGTGCTAGTACGAGGCCCGCTATCACCGTGAGTACTTTGCAGGCTTCACGAAGCCCCGCCCCCGCGCGGCATATGATTCGGTGCTCTTCCTGCGGGCAACACGTCTACCACGCAGGCGGGAAGGTGGGTCGACCGTCGCATCGCCGACCGGCGTCTTGAAGTCCCAAATGTACATTGACTAACCCTGTTAATCCAGCTTCCGTCGTTTCCATGCCAGTTGGGACCGACAGGGCAGTTGCCTACCCCGGCTTGTGCTGTTCTGGGCGAAACATGACCCTCGCCTAGGTCACCGGTGGGGGGATGGCGGTGTGACTGGTGCTACTGCGGTATCACCAGGTCCGAACCCGCCGGCAAAGTTGGGCTTCGGGCTTCGGTAACCTTCGCAGGTTGAAGGACATAAGGCCACATATCCCACCCTCGGAGGGGCTCGGTGACCTGCGTGAACCCGCCCCTCCCCCCCGCTCTATCGACCACACTCTTCCCTGGCTCGCCCTCAGGTCCGGCCGGGATGTAAGCAGCTCTGCGCCCGCTGTGGTCTTTGTGGCGTCACGCTAACTTGGGGCGTCTGTCGATCAGGGCCGAGAGTATCCAACTCAACAACAACCTGGCTGCAGCGTCGATAAGTGAGTGGCTTAGTCCCTGTTGGCCCATGGTAGCGGACGGCTGATAGCAACCGATCTCCAGGCCTCCTGTATTTCGACTACAGCTTGACGGTAGGCTCGGAGATCGACCTGTTCTGGGGCTCCGCGAGGTGGTCCGCAGCCTCGGTGCTCTTCGTTATCAACCGATACCTAGGCCTATTGGGGATCCTGCCCGTCATGTTCGAATACTTTGGCAGTTATTCTCCCGAGGTGGGAACTTTTCTGCGTCTGTGTTCATGAGCGCGCTGACTTTCCATTAGCGGTCAGTACATTTACCCCCCTTTACTTGTGGTGCTCCCGTCGAATACCGGGCAGATGTCGACAGCTTCAGACCTATCACCAATACTACTCAATCGCAATGCAGGTCGTCGTCGCCAGTGAGTGACCGCACCAGGACTCCCAACCAGCATGCCACTTACGCGAAGGTGCCTGCCGCTAGTCATCTTGGTCCTTCGAACCGTCGCTCTGTACGACTGGGACAAACGGGTTGTGCGGATGTTTATGACGATGTGCCCCACCCTTGCCCTAGTATGTCATCATCATCCGCATCCCGTCTGAACGCGCCACGCATCCTAATTGCAATTTTCACAGTTCACGGTGCTTGTCGTTGCGGACGTCGTGAGACTGACGCCTGCCGACCCCATAATGCATGGTCCAAAACCCTCTATCATGGGCTACTGCAACCTCTCCCTCACGGTGGCACAGTGCGCATCCGCCCGCCCTTTCATTCATAGTAGGCTGGCTAACCGCCGCCGCACCTTCTCATAGAGGCGTCCGTACGTCCGTCTTCCGTTGGCTGCGAGTGCGCGCCGCTCACCGAAATCGCAGGCGCGGTCGTTGGGTGGCTTTCGATGCTCTGTGTCGAGACGACCATTTTTGGCCTTACCCTGATCAAATCCATCCGCATGCGGGACAGCCTACGCCACGGCGTGCTCGGAGTCGTGTTCCGCGACGGTCAGGTTTACTCTCCTTCCCCAGCCGGTCATTTGGCTGATCTCCCGATATGATAATGCAGGCGCAATATACTACGGGTCAGTTTGCCCGCGCCATCTCTTTCACGTGCTTGTATACTGACACTCCTGTAGCATCCTGGTCCTCGTCGGTGCGGCGAACATAATCACGTTCCTGGTACGTTCCTCCCGAGCAACGACCCCCCTCTTCTACTAAGCACTTCTTCCTGCAGGCACCCGGGGTACAAAATTTCTCTCCCACGGCGAGACGTCCCACTAACGTCCCCTCGCCGTCCGACAGATCAGCGAGAACAGCCGCGGAATCGCGACAACGATCACAAACGCGTACGCCTCTTCTCCCCGCGCACCTCTCCGCGTCCCCCACTCACCCGCCACGCGCACTCCCCCAGGCTGTCGACGACGCTCACCTCGCGCATGTGCCTCAACCTGCGCGACCCAAGCCTGCACCGCGGCGGGCTGCGCATGGGCGGCTGGACGTTCGAGCACTCGCAGCCGACGTATCCCGGCGCGCCCCCCACCGCGAGCCGCGCGCAGCCGCTCTCCTTCCGCCACCGCTCCGCCGGCTACGGCGGCGAGACGACGGACTCGGACATCGAGATGGAGGCGGATGCAGACGCAGACTCGGACTCCTCGGACCCGCACGCCCGCGCGTACTAGTGCGGACGCACCACGCTCCTTATATCCAATTTTTCACGAGTATATTTTCTGTTTCATGACCACGTTGGGAGTGCTGGGTGCCTTGGGCTCTGTGTCTCGCGAAGTCTAAAGTTCGCACCGCCACCTCCAGGTTCTCCTTGTTCGCGTCGATCGCGTCTACGACGTCCTGGTCGGGTGCGCACGTATCCGCCGTGCCTGTATCGCGACCACCCTAGTGTGCACAGACTCTAACTGACAGGATCGCGACCCTGTGCAGCGCCCGCCCGTCGATCATCGGGTGCGTTCTTAACGGACCGACGGGGTCGCCCACCCGTCCGGTCCCTGGAGTCTGCAGTAATCTGGCAGCGTGAGTCCACCGCCAGACGGCGACATATGCCTCGAGGGGCACGTCGCGACCGCGTCAGAGCAGTGTCAGAGCCCGTGCGTCGCGGACGTCCCAACTGCATTCCTTCTTTTTCCGAGCCGCGTATATTGCAGAAAGTCCTGCCGGCTCAAGGGTATAGGAGCGCTACGTCTGTCCGCGCGCACTCAGAAACCCAGTAGTACTTACTTCCACCCTCTCAACCCTCTCAACCCTCTCAACCCAATATCTCCCAATCTACCCCCTCCCCGCCGCAGCCGCAGCCGCAGCCTGCAACACCGCCGCCCTCCACCGCGGGTCGTCCGCCGCCGTCGCCGACGGCGCCCTATACTCATACCCATACCCATACCCCGCCGCGCTGCGCATATGCGGCACGCTCCCATACCTTCTGATCTCCGCCCCCGCCATATACGGGTTCGGCAGCGCGAGGTCGTCGTACGCCCCAGCGCCCGCGCCGCGCCGGCCCACCCGCGGGCCCGCGCTGTACGGCCGGAACAGCGGGTCGCTCGTGCTCCGCAGGTGCGCCGCCTCAGGTAGTCTCGCGCTCGCGTGCATGTGCATGTTGGCGGGGTGCGAGGGGGTGAGCGCGGCGGGGTGCCCGGAGGAGGACGCGCTTATGGGGCTGGGGCTGGCGTTGATGTTGGCGTGGCTGCCAAAGTGGATGCTGGGCGCCATGGAGTGGATGGACACCGCGCTCGGCGTCGCGGCGTGCGTGCGCGCGGGCGCGCCCGCGTAGTGCACCGCGTACGGCGCGAGGTACGCGTACCCCGGGGGCCCGGGCGGCGGCCCGACGGCGTACACCTGCGGGCTCGCCGCCCTGCTGCTATACTGCGAGTTCGGGCCGGGCCCAGCGTAGTGCGCGGGCGGCCCGTACGGCGAGTGGTAGTACAGCTCGGGGGGCGGCTGGCGCACGGGCGTGGGCGGGAAGGCGGAGGCGTAGCTGAGCCCGGACGCGTAGCTGCGCCCGGAGAGCGCGGTCTGCGGGCGCGAGAGCGGGTCCGAGAACGGGTTGGCGTTGTTGAGCAGGAGCGAGCGCTGGGACGCGCGCTGGGCCATCTCCCGCGAAGGGCGCGGAGACGCGGGGAGCGACGCGGGCGCGGTGGGCCGCCGGAAGAGGTGCTCTGAGGCGCGCGAGGCGCGCAGGGAGAAGAGCCGGCGCAACGTGGGGGGCGCGGGCGCGGCGGACTGCTCGCTCTCCATGCTGGAGGTGGAGAAGCGCGACTGGAGGATGGACGGCTCGACCTCGCGCATCTCGGACTCGGTTGCGCCGTACGACGGCGTGCGCTGGAGCGGGCCCATGCGCGCCACGCCCGCCGGGGTGTTGGACGCGGGCGCGGCGTTGGCGACGAAGAACCGCTTGGGGACGGTCTTGGGGCGGGGGGCGGAGTTCTGCGAGTATACGGATGCGGAGCTTGCGGTGCCCGCGGAGCGTGTTGAGGGCCGGCTGTTCAGCGGCTTGTTGTCGGAGGAGGGGAGCAAATGAGTGACGGACTGCGCGGAGATGATGGAGGTTGTCCAGCTCCCGGTTTGTGAATCGAGTAGATCTATGGGTGTAACGAGAGGGAAAGGGCGAGGTACGCGGGACATTATGCAGAGGTATACGGTATAGCCAAGAACTGCGGGTGTGGTGGGCAGACATCAGCGTGGGGATATGAATTTCGAGAGAGGAGACTCACGAAGTCCTGTGATGGACCATGCGCTTGAGAGGAATACAAGCTCGAAAATTTTACATGTCGTCCGTGAGTCTATGGGGAGAACGTAATCAGGACGATCCCGAGACGGGGATTAGGGAATGACTGACTGAAGATAGAACAAGAAAGAGTGAAGCCAAATAGCGTGAACGGCACCGCAGAACCTGGCAAAGGGAGATCCCGTCAGGATCGACGCTGCGGATCCGCGAGGTAGGCACATACCAACATGGATGGCAAGGAGGAAGAGCATCCGAAGGAGCTCTTTCCACAAACGGAATACAACAACGGCCCTACGGCATACGAGTATGAGTTTCAAGTTACGTGCGCATGAAGAGTTTCTCACATGAGATACAACAGTAGGGACGTCACCGCGTTGACGCCGATGAGGGCAAGGATGATAGCGCCTGTAGAACTGGAGCGTAAGGTTGTGTTGCAACCTGGACGTATTGCTTCACGTACGTTGCAAAGTAGAGAAGTGAACCCATTCCTTCGACAAGTATACAGACAAAACAACAGCGAACGCAAGGCTGGCGATAGAAATGAAAGCTGTGCAGAGTCAGCGTCGCGAAAGAAGGCCGGCTGCGCATGCACTCACCAAAGATGACCACCCTGATGGATCTGAACAAGCGCCACCACTCCATCGTGTACAAGTCCAGCCAGAACGAAAGAAAAGAGTGTAAAGGCGAACGAAGAAGAAATAACAGAAAAGCCCACCAGGGACTCCGCAGAGAGAGTCGAAGGGAAGAGGGACTCAGTCAAAGCCCTGTGAACGGGGGACGTACCGGAACAGTTGGTCGTGGGCGTGGCCGCATATTTATACGGAGCTCGGAGAGAGGGAAGTGTCTGACAGGGTCGTGGCATCTGCTATCAGGCAGACGATGACAGCGAAGGACGGTCGTGACTGGCTTTTGTCCAGCCTCCGCCGTGCCAGGCGTGGGCGGTGACGTTCTTGGGCGGGCGCGACAGTCATTCTGCTGGATATTGATGCTATTGCAGCTGCAGCTCTGTCACTGCGCACGGCCTCGTCGCGGTCTGAATCCTACCGGGAGTGCACCCACAGGCGCCAGCGAGCGCGACCAACGCGGAGAGTCACACGGGGAACGCGTGCCGTCACACGCGATCACCCGTCTGCTGGGCCGGAGAGTGACGTCGTGGGCTGTCCCGAGCCTTGCGGCAGCGACAGCTCGCAGGGTTATATTCCGCCGTGCAACCATCCGATATGTCCGAGCAGGAGCCCCTTCTGCCCGCTGCAGCCAACTACGACGGCTGCAGCTCGCTCGAGGCCCAGGAACGCGACCTCGGCTCGAAGAGCACATACCAGCGCGCCAAAATCCGCACCGCCGAGGTCCTCGAGTCCACCCCCCTGCACTACTCTGTCATCTCCCTTGTCAGGATCCCCTCCAACTCTCTGACGTGATGATCATGTACTGATAATTGCCATACGCACACTAGGTCCTAATTGACTCCGCGTGTGTGCTCGCCGACCTCGCCTACACCTTCCTGTCCACCGACTGTACGCCCATCGAGGGCCCGGAGACCCCACTCTGGCTGAACATCCTCGCCAACGTCTCTCTCGTCATCACCACGCTGTTCCTCGCCGAGATACCCTTCACGCTCTGGGCCCTCGGCGCCCAGTACTACAACCCACGCGGCCCCGTGGTCCACGCGATACTGCACCTCTTCGATGCGCTCGTCATCCTCACCACTTTTATACTCGAGATCGTCCTGCGCGGACGCGAGCGAGAACTCGCGTCGCTGCTCGTCATCCTGCGTCTGTGGCGATTGGTTAAGCTTGTGCAAGGTAGGTGCCCATGCTGTGTAACTGCGCACTGCACACTCTTCGAAACGCCTCATCCGAGTTCTCTCTGCTAGGGATTGCCGTCAGCGCAGGGGAACTCGACGAGCAACAGGCCGAGCAGCTCGCCGAGACCCGCGAACAACTCAACGACGCGCTCAAATCTCTCCACGCTGTGCGACAGGAGAACCAAGAGCTCCGTGCACGCATCGCGTTCACGCACGGCACAGAAACAGCGCGCGACGAACTTTAACCCGGGCTCATCCCATTGTGACTTGCATGTATACCCTTCTCTGTCTCGCGCCCTGCTTTCTCCTGCTTTCATGTCCCAGCCTGCACGATATATATCCCATGCCCGATGTCTTGGATACAACTAGGTGTGTACAATGTCAACGATACATATTATTAAGGCGACCTCCGAATCGCTACAGAACGTTCGCGGGTAATGCTACTCGATACAGTGTGTGCGTGTCTATACTACAACGCACACACAACCCGGTTGTGCATGCGGTTCTGCACCTCTTCGATGCGAAATACTGCCCTATACACTACCTTGGCACCAACCTATGCAGGCCTTCGGAGGCCGGTTTGAGCCAGCCCTGCAGACTTATCCGCGAAGTAATCATTACACCTCTAGTGATACATGATGCCGTCAGAGCAAATGCAGAGTATAGTTAATAGGACCGTGATGCAGAGGAAATGGGGGCGAAATGGGGGGATCAGAACCGCTCCCCGCCCTCGCACAAAGTCTCAAGGAAGACCTTCAGGTCCTCCTTGTTGATCTCGAGCACGCTCGTGTCGAACGTGCCGTGCCTCGTCCGCGCGTTACACCGCTCCTTCGCGTCCAAAAACGCCAGACCAAACTCGCTACGCATGCCATCAGCATTCCGTCCCCTCACCTCAAGGCAAAAAAAAGAAAAAGACTCACTTCTTGCGCACGTCGTCGAAATCCGGCGCCCCCGTCACACCAACCACAATATACGTCCCCGCATGCTCGTTCAGGCACGCCACGACGAGCGGGAGCGCCTTGCGCGTGCGGGAGCGCGCGTACGCGGGCGCAGTGGGCGCGACGCGGTCGCGCAGCGCGTCGAGCAGCCACAGCGCGAGGCGCGCGAGGATGCCCGGGTGCGCGAACAGCGGCAGGTCTGGGCCCTGCGTGAGCACGACGACGCGGTGCCCGCGCAGCGTCTTGATGTCCTGCTTGTCGATCACGGACGAGCCCTGGCGCATGATTGCGCGGTGCAGCGCCATTGAGAGCGAGATCGCCTCGCGTAGTCGTTCGATGCTGGGGCGCGTGTTCAGTCGGGTGGACGGGACAGAGAGAAGCAAAAGGGGCTTACTCGCTGAGCGCGTCGTACGCGGACCAGAAGTTCTTCACCCACCACTGCAGCTCGCCGTTGTCGCCGTCGTCCTTCCCGTCGACACCCTGCGCCTTCACGACGTTCGCGAGCACGCCCGGGGGCACGTTCTCGCGCTCGTCGTCGCGGTGGCGGCCCTCGCGCCCGCCGTCCCAGATCTTCCCGCCGCCAAACCACTCGCCGCCATTCCGCGTGCCCTCGACCTCGACCTCGATGCGCGTGCCGCCCGCGACGTCGATCAGCGCGGAGAGCGCCTCGACGGCATCGCCCGCGGAGAGCGGCTGCGAGCGGTAGCCGTAACAGCGCATGAAGGACGGGTAGGAGAGCTCGACGAGGCCGTACTCGGGCGCGAGCTGGTCGAGCTTCTGGCGTAGGGAGAGTCGGAGGTCTTTCGCCATGTGCGAGTATGGTTGCTGCGTCTCTGTTATTGAGAACCTGCAAGATGGTTAGTCCTGGGCTACACAAGGACAAGGTGAGAAAGGCTGCGTACCCCATCTTAGCGAGTAGGCCTGTTAGCCGTTTCCGACCGCGCTCCTTCCAGATACCGAGTTTCGTCGCGACGTAGCCCGAGTGGTACATCGCGTCATAGAGGGTCCAATGTCGGAACATCATAAATCGGAGCTCGTCGGATGAGTATACAGAGTTGTCATCTGGGTTCTGAGACTTGTACTCTTCACCGGGCGCATTTGGTGGGGCGGGATTGAGGCGCGCGACCTCGTCGTGGTATATAGATTGGTATTTGTCGTACTCTTCGCGGGATATGCGAGAGGTGATGTATTGGTATGTGAGGCCGAGGATAGCTAGCCTATAAAATCTCATGGCATGAGTAAGAGTTGCTGCACCGCTCGGACACGGGAGAGTGCCCTGTTTCTTGAACGCCCTGTTCCCCGGAACATATTCCCTGGAACATTTCGGATCGCTTGATTGAGTGACTGGGCCACTGCAGTCACTATCTGGGCACGTCGTCTGCGCGACGTCTCTCAGTGGCCTGTTTGGCTTCCCTGCCTTCGTGTCGCGTAGGCCAGCTCGTGGCCGACTTGTTAACCATCGACACCACACCATCATGCCTCTTTAGGTCATACTCATCCGGTATGAGATGGGCCGTCTCCATTGCAGTGGATGCGACCGCGGCTGCAAGAGCAGGCTCGGCCGCATCGACTAGGAGTTGACAAGAGAAAGAGCGCTACGTGACGCGCGCAGGCCACTCGAAGGCCACGCATTCAGGTCGAAGCAAACCATCGATCCGCGCTTGTTCCATGGGACGGGCTGAATGCGTTCCGCGGAACATCTGCGCCAGGTGACGGGACTTTCTGGGACACGGGGACGTACCATAGGAGATCGTTATCCACCCGTTCTAGCACTGTGGCGAGAATGTACATCGTCCCCGCTGCACTCTGTCCGTGCCATGTACCTGACCTGTAGTACTTGATGAGCTTGTTCTCGTGCTGTGCCCGCTCTTCTCGGGATATTCGATTGGGTTGCTGCACGCAGGTCAGCAAGTTGGGTAATGCTGGAGGTGCGGAGCCCACATCAACTTTGCGCCGCTTTCCCTGTTTCCTGCCTCCCTCGCCTAATGACCGCCGCTTTCTTGAGGGGGAGGCATCGCCGTCTTCATACTCATCTCCATCCTCGTTGTCCTCGCCGTCCTCTTCCGCCTCTTCGTCCTCATCTTCGTCAGAGTCTTCCTCGTCTGAGTCCTCCTCGGGCGCGTACTGCAGACACTGAGTGAGTTACGATGTATCAGAGGGACACCGTGATTCACTCACCGTTAGCACTTCCCATGCCTTGCGCTCGTCCTGCAGACCCTCCACACCACCATCGTCCCATACGACGATCCGGTCTCCGTTTTCTCCGCCGCCAAACACACTAGACAAGTTCTGTGGCCGTGAAGAGTCGATGATGTGCACCGTGAGGCTGGTCGGGAAGTCGCCGAACCACTCTTCGGACGGGAGGTCGAGGATGGCACCCATGTTGAACATGATGAGTGTATGTAGCTATGTACCACGCTCAGACACATCCTCCACATTGATTTCACTCATGACTCACGTCTGCGTATGTTGTGAGCTCGTCCCGTATGCGCTCGAGCTCAGCGTGGCCCGAGACGGGGATGAGTTTGTGCATGACGTCGTCCTGCTTGAAGAGGTCGGCCAGCATCTTGGAGGCGCATAGCGCGTCAACGTCCGGGGCGACCAGTATGATTACTGAGGATGCAGCAGTCCTTGGGGAGCGGCGGTGGGCGGCGAGGATCTTGGCATAGGCTTCGCCATAGGATGGGCGGGAGGCTGAGCCGAGGTGGGGAGGCGGAAGCCAAACCATAGAGTGTTAAAGGCCGTCAAAGTGTGGTACAAGTTAAAAGACGCGTCAAAGTCAGTGCTGCTAGTGTTTGGCGGGGTAGTGGGTGGGTGTAAGATGAGAACGCGTCTCGTCAACAACGCGTCCAAAACGCTGTCCACGCACGCACGTGACACGCGTCGCGTCTGTGGCTGAAATCAGGCACGCTCCCCTCTCAAGCCAGAACGAGCGGTGAAGTGTGATATATTGCGTATTATATGGACTATAGGCCGGGAATCCAGCTGGACCTCTCGCGCACATCCCGCCTCTTCCCGCGGATGCCCCACACGCCCCAGTTCGTCTTCACCATCACGCGCGGGTCAAAGTCCGCGACCTCCCACTTCTCGCTCCCAAACGCATTCGGGCCCGGGGTAACCACCCAGTCGAACTCGCCCGCAACCTCCGGCGCCGCCGACAGCGACTTCACGTCGCGCTCCACATCCGCGGGCGAGAACCCGGTCACGAAGATCGGGCACTTGCTCGCCAGCAGCAGC
This sequence comes from Trametes versicolor FP-101664 SS1, assembly GCF_000271585.1. NCBI lineage: Eukaryota > Fungi > Basidiomycota > Agaricomycetes > Polyporales > Polyporaceae > Trametes > Trametes versicolor. The sequence continues at coordinate 178,479 of NW_007360324.1, forward strand.
GGCATCACCGGGCCCCACTCCGTCGGCGACGCGATCTGCAGGTACGGCTCCCCCGTCTCCTCGTTCACCGACGTCGGCGACGGGAACCCGAACCCGGGCGAGAACAGGAAGAAGCAGTCCGTGTACGGGTCGAACGTCTCCTGGAACTGCGCGTGCACCTCCGCGTAGTTGGCTTGCATGCCGGTGATGGTCAGCTGCGGCGTGTATGGAACGGTGTAGGACGGTACGCCGAACTCCTGGATGGACTCCCGCGTGCGCTTGAGGCGCATGATCGGCGCGGGTGTCGGCGGCTGGTAAACGTTGGGCACGTAAACGGGCTTTTCCTCCTCTGCTGGCTGCTGTTCTGGCGGGGTTTGCGAGTCCGACGATGCCGGGGCGGTGTCATTGGGCGCAGAAGAGCCCGCCGCTTCCGCCGACGAAGTGGCGGTCTTAGTAGACCTACTCGACGCAGGCCCTTTGTTGAGCTCGCTGATAGGCTTCGGCAGAGACACTTGAGGACCGATGAAGTACAGGTGGAACAGCGCAGACGGGAACAGCATGCAGAGCTGCTCCCAAACGTGAGGCGGGAGGGCGGACTCTGCTCGTGCGCCAAGGATGAATATCCTCATCTGCGGCTTGGTGGCAGCAGCCTCCGGTGTCTCCGGCGCACCAGGCGGCACATGCAGATTTGTCCGAAGAGCTGTATACACAGCGTAAGCGGGAGGAACACGGACCCCAGCTCTCACTACTCACCTGCCAAAGAGCGGCTGCCCTCGGGGGTCAACCTCTGGTTGCTGATCGTGAGGTTGCTGAACTGGTGCAGCACAGAGCCGACGGTGATCGGGTAGGTGAGGATTTTGCTGGCGTGCCTCCGGGACCGCTCCGAATCCATGGAGGGGAATTCTCGAGTGTACCAAAACACATCCCAGTTCGCAAACGAAATTGCTGCCTCGGTGTCTTGCTCGCCTAGCACAAACACACACGTTCACTCCCATACCCCCACTTGACCGGGACTGAGCATGCGTACCTGGGAGCTCAAACTCGCGCATCCTCCGTCCACTCCTCAGATCATGCTCGTCCTCGTTGACTTCCCTCAACCGTCCACAGTACTTCTGGTGCTCCTCATCCGCCGCCCAGTGCTCCTCCGAGCAGTGCGTCGGCCACCCGCAGTCCGGGCACTCGTGCGCCACCGCGCGCGGCTGCGCCTTCGTGTGCGCGTGCACGCCGTCGTGCTCCGCCGCGCACACGGGGCACGGCGCGAGCTTGCGGATCGCCTCGCCGCGCGCGCGCAGGGCGGGGAACGGCGACTGCGAGAACGGGTGGAAGAGGTCGTCCTCGGCGAGCACCGGCGGCTGGTCCTTCGCCGCGGCGCTGGCGGGCGCGGGCTTGCTTTTGAACCAGCTGATGAAGGGGCGGGTGCTGGCGGGGACGCGGTTGGTGGCAGATGGGGAGGAAATGAGGGGGAGGCGGCTACGGGGCAGACAGGGCGCTGCTGCTCGGCCTGCTAGGAGGCGTGTGCAGGACCGCCGGGGTAGTTGGGAGAGCATGGCCGTCGGCCGTGCTGGGGTTTGTGTCGACCACGGGCTACAGGCTGCAGCGGTCAGTGAGGTGAGCGGAAGAGCGTGAAGAACGTGAGGACTGCAAGCGAGTTGAGGACTCGAGGCGCGCCGATTCGCCGCGTCTACCTTTCACTTGCCGCCCGACGTTGACCTCGGTCCTCGTCCCCTCCGCCACCACCACCTCCTCGACATCGACGAGGGCAGAAGTACTATACGCGAATGCACTCATAGACTATTCGCAATGCTGTCTCTCAGGGCAAGCACACGCACCATTTCGCAGCTCACTAGACTCTCCTCGCGTGCCCCCTCCGTTCCGCTACAATGCACACGCGCATACGCCCTCTCACGCTTTGAGAGGCCCCGTCCTGGTGTCGGTCGCCAACGCCCCAAGCTCGACTCTCAGCAGGCTCGAAGACGGGACGATCCGCTCTCTGACGCGGCTTCGCAGCCTCCTCCAGGTACAGACCCGTTCGCGCGGGAGGACCAGCCGTCCGCGGCCCAGTCGCCGTTATGGGAGGAGAGCGTGCGTGCACCTGCGAGCAATCCGGAAGAAAGCCTCCATAAGCTGCTCATGGAGAACAGCCGGTTGATCATCACCCGGTACGTGTGTCGGGCGTGAAAGGTCCGAGCGAGTAGACTGAGTGAGGGTAGAGAGATCGAGATGCTCAATATATTCATGGGCTTCGAGCAGGCAAATCGCTATGTTATCAGTGAGTAGTCGCTCTACAAAGATAGCAGGGAGTGTGTACTGAGGCGTTGCTATCCAGCGAACGAGGCGGGGGAGACATTGGGTTACATCGCCGAGGAGCCCCGGGGCTTCCTCTCGATGTTCTCGCGGCAGGTGTTCCGCACACACCGACCGTTCCGCGCAATTGTCATGGACAGCCAAGGGTCGCCCATCCTCTGGGTATGTTCCCGTATGATGCAATTCACCTTGACCTTGGGTTGTGCTAAACGATCTCCAGCTCCGTAGACCGTTCGCGTTCATCAACTCGCGGATGTACGTCCAACGACTAAAGGATTTCGACGCGTACACGCCTGAAGGCGAGCCCGTCCTGGACACGTTTGCGGAGGTACAGCAGCGTTGGCACCCATGGCGAAGACGATATGATCTCTTCCTGCGGTATGTATCCATAACCCCCACTCCTGCAACCTCACACTGATTCGCCGTCCCGTTTTGTAGAGAGACCCCGCACCGCATACTGTCTACACTAAACGAGCCGCAGCCTGAACCCGAGCCAGATCTCTTTAATCAGTTTGCAAGGATCGACGGCGGCTTCCTGGCGTGGCACTTCAGTCTCATGGCCGCGCGGGGAGAGGCTATTGCGAGCGTAAATCGTGCCTTCCGAGGATTCGGTCGTGAGGTGAGCTACTATGTACTTGTTCCTTCCCCAAGGCGGCTACTGATCGCAAATTCTCAGCTGTTCACAGACACAGGTAATATCTTCTGCTTTTCGACGTCGATGCCGTTGTATTGAGCGAGCTCGGCTAGGTCAATATTTCGTCAACTTCGATGGGGCGGCGGCGAGTGAGGAAGACGGGTCAGTCGGGAAGCAGTACCTGATCCGCAATCTCTCTGTTGAGGAGCGCGCTGTATGTCTTGCTGCCTTCTATACTGTTCACCTCCGACCGCTCATCACACCAACTATACAGCTCGTGTTGGCGACTGCTGGTAAGGGCGCTGAGGCATGGAGATCGAGGAAATGCGTAACTGACGCTGTTTACAGTCAACATCGACTTCGATTACTTCTCGAGACATTCAGGAGGAGGAATGGGAGGGTAAGCTCGCAGTATGTCTGGCTGGTAGATTTTCCGCTAACGTACCACAGCGGTGGGTTCTTCCTATTCGACTCAGAATGAGGCTACATATGGCCTACTTCACACTGCTTCGTATGTATGATCCGCCCTCCAACAACATTGGGTCGATTTCGCGACGCGAATGTCGGTCGTTGTGTCAAGCGTCTGACGCATACAGTACAACCGCGATCGTTGGGCCTACGCCCATGTACGAAGAATGTTGCCCACCGCCTCCCACGTGTTGCCATGCACACCCCACCGCTCCCCGGGGCCCGTCCCCCACGTCCGGTTCCCCCACTCCTGCCCAATGGCGAGCATAGTGCTCTTCACCGCTGTTGCATTATACGCCTGCCCCGTTCCCTTCGTCTCTGCCAGATAGTCCACGAACGCCGCCCACCGCGGCTTGTAGTACGTCCCGACGAGCCCCGCCCACGCCTTCGACGCGTAGTCGTTGATCTCCCCGTCCGGGCCCCACAACGTGACCTGGTTGCGCGCGTTGTACTCGAGGTACGCGCCGTACGACGCGGACCCGTCCGCCCACTTGCGCGCGTCCGCGATCCAGCTGCTCAGCAGGAAGTGTTCGTTCGTGGACAGCAGCGCGTCGAGGTCGGTGAGCAGCGCGAGGAGCGGCTGGCCCGCGGCGGAGACGGACTGCGCGGTGGAGGACGTGGAGTTGTATGTTTGTATCAGAGTGTCGTAGAGCCCGATGAAGCGGTTCGAGAGCAGCTGGCGCGCGACGTCGACGACGTCGTACACGAACTCGGGCACGGCGCTCAGTGTGGGGTGTTGTGCCCGCGCCTCGAGGAGCAGCTTCAGCGCGGAGAGCATGGTTGCGTCTGTGTCGTATGGAATCGAGGTGGGGTGATGTCCGATGCGGTTCGTCATTCCGGTCAAGGCGGGCGCGAGCTCGTAGATGCCTTTGATGGTCGCCTGCGTGTTCGGGTCCTGGTTGTTGTACACAGTGGTGGACAGAATCCGCCACGCGTCCTGCGCTGCCTTCGGGAGCGGCTTCACAGGGTAGCGGCGCGAGACCCAGCTTGAGACGTAGCTGCTGGTGTTCAGCGATGTCGCCGACCAGGCCTGATCGAGGAGCACGCCGTAGACGATCTCGTTGCCCTCCTGGCCTTCCATCGTGAGCCCGACGCCCTTCATGCTGCTCCCCGGGCTGCTTAGCGCAGTGAGCGGCGCGTGCGTGAGCACGTCCAGGTTTCCCTCCATGCCGATGTTCCCGCCGTAGTCGTGCAGCTCGCACCACACCCACTGCTTGCCAGAGTACGACGCGGTGCGGTTCCACTGCGGCTGCGCCTCCGAGTATAGGTCAAGCACGATCATACTATCGTTCCCGGGCACGCCTCCCAGATACGCCGCGACGCGGTCATCCGTCCAGAACACTGCGTCAGAGAAGAACAGCCAGCCCTGCATGAGCCAGACCGCGGCCGGGTCCGCCGCGCGCAGGCTCGCGAACGTGCCTGCGGAGACGTTGCGCAGGTAGTCGAGGTCGCCGCTGAACGGGTCGTTCTCGTTGTACTGGTCGAGTGTGTACACGTGTGATATGTCCGCGCCGTACGCGGCCTGCTGCTTGGCGATGAACGACTGCTGGAGCGTCGCGAAGAGCGGGTCGAACGGCTCGAGGAAGGAGTCGTTCGTGAGCGATGTGGGGAACCCGGACCACTGGCTGCCGGTGACGATGGACGCGTTCGGGTGGAGTGCGGCGAGGGCGCGGGGCACGAATCCGGTGAAGGAGGGCATGACGGGAGTCATGCCGAGCTCGACCATGCGCGGAAGGAGGCGCTTCTGGAGGGCGAACTGGTCGTCCACCCATGCCGTTGGCAGCTCACCGCCCCAGCTGCCCTGGATGTTTCCGAAGCGGTTCCACGCCTGGAAGGCAGGACCAGAGAGGAAGTCGGAGATGTCTGCGTCGCTGAGTCCGGCCTCCCGGAACGTTTCGATGAGAATATACTCGTAGCCAACCCAGGCAAGCGGGAGGTTGACGCCGCGGAGAGCGAGCCAGTCAAGCTCGAGCTCCCACTGTTCAAAGTCCCAAAACGCGGCGGTGTAGTCGAACGTGACCGTGTTGAAGTGGTACCTTACGAAGAGAAATGTATTCAGGTTGGGCACTGTCAAGGTGTCTCAAGTGGAACGGACCTGTATGACACGATTGCTTGACCTTTGACCGTTTTGCCCACCTTCGGCAGCCGCGACGGAAGCTGGTTGAGTCGAGATCCGGTCCACCATATATCAACACCACCGTACTGGGTGAGATACCTACCGGTCGAAGGTCACAATCAAGCACCCTGCCCGGTATATGCATATGACTCACGTGTAGAAGCCGCGGGCACATGCAGACACGGTGGTACATTGGATATGGATCCCGCTGTGCGCGTCGCTAATCTCGAACGCGTCCGCTTCGCCTTCAAAGAGCGCGAACGTGAATTCATGCGCATGCGCCGGCGCTCGCCGTTTCGCTAACGCGTAGATTCCGTCTAGATCTTGAGAAGCGGCGGCGGCACCGAAGCCAAGGGCCAGAAGAGCACAGAACCCCTTGCGCAGGAGCATGGCGAGCGAGGTTGAGGACAAGAAGCGCACGGACGCACGTTGGGTTCTAAGACGTACTCGATGTCACGCGTCCCATCAATTTCAGTCCACATGGGTCCGCTCAAGAAGCCCGGCCATATCTAATCCGCATATAGAGTTGCTATCGGGAGCTCGCCGCCGGGCGGCGTTAACTGGACACTCTAGAGGCAACCATCAGCTGCAGCTCGACTTATGCAACGCGCTAAGTAGTATTAGTAGGGACGCACTCACCGACAGGAATAGTGTCTGCGGACCATTCATTGCCAGGCCTTTCCAGACACTGTGGCCCTTTGGACAGATAGCCTATAGGTGCTGGTCCCTGGGACTGGTACATATCTGGATAACATCAAGCAGCAACATGAATTTCCAGAGGAGTCTGATAGCCTCAACGGTGGTGGCGGGAGGAGAGAGAAGAGCGCCTACCGACCACCGGAAACGCGCGCCGCTGCACAGCCACTGACGCGACGTCAGGATACGCACGGCCACGTGCCCTGTGGCGAATATGGGCGTCTCCGGGGGCGGTCGCACAGGGCGCGAGGTGCGCGCAACCTCCGTTCGACAACCACAACGTTCCACGACCGCCTCTTGTCCTGCCGCCCTCAGCATGGCGGACACTGAAAGAGTGCCGCGCCCGTCCACGGACGAGGGTATGTCACTCTCTCCAGTTCAACATGTCGTTGCTCGTGTCGCCTGATGTCACCTATCCAGAGTCGGCCCCGCTCTTACGAACAGTCTCCCATCCCGATGGTGGCGAGCACCCCCAGCAAGAACAACCCTCTTTCTTCGAGAGAGTCGCCGCAGTGGTACAGGAGCCGCTATCTCCGTTGACCCAGATTCTACTCGTCGCGACCATCATCTTCCTTCTCCTGAGCTCAGTCTTCATCGGCTTGTTCGCCGGAGCGCAGCACAAGCTCAACGCAGGAAAGGGAGGAGGCACCACCACTATCGTCGTTACTGCTACAAGCACCGCAGTATCCACCGCAACAACGACCGCCGTATCCACTACTACCGTCGCAGTGCCCGCCCCAGGCCCTACCTCTCCGCCAGCTGAGGTGAGTTCTCGCTCGCATCAGCCCTTACTGGACATATTGTCATCTTTGTCATCTCAATCAGCCTGTCTGTCTTTCACCGTCATGCATCAACCTCGCGTCCTCCGTGCTCTCGTCCCTTGATGAGTCTCAGGACCCGTGCGAGAACTTCTACGATTTCGCCAGTGGGTACTCTTATTGTATGCGACGACTGCTTCTCAGTTCGTGTCCCCTCCTTAGATGGTGGGTGGCTCAAGGCGCACCCCATTCCATCGGACAAAGGAAGCTTCGGCAACTTTGAAGCTCTCGCCCAACAGAACAGGCGCATCCTCCAGCAAATCCTGTCCGAGGATGCTTCTACTCGGTTCTCTGAAGTCTCTGCCCTCGCGTCTACCGACTATGATGAGCAGATTCTGAAGAAAATCCGCGGGCTCTACGCTTCCTGCTTGAACGAGGATAGACTCAACGACATTGGAGAGAAGCCGCTCCAGGAAATCGCAGACAAGATTCGTAGCACCTTCCGTGGCAAGTCTACTGTCATCGACAAGCTTTCGGACGACGACCACGCACAGAGGGCCAGGTTGACCGCTACAGTCGCCTTCCTCCATTCACGTGGTAGGCTTTTCCGCTTCATATGGGACTAACCATGCCTGACGTGCACTTTAGCCATTGACTCGCTCTTCTCGTACGAAATTGACGGAGATGCTGGGAACGACCCCAATTTCATGACGCTCTGGATCAGCCAACCGGATCTGGGCCTGCCCTCCAAGGTGAGATAGCAAGGTTTGAACCTATGCTGCAGAAACTCACGTTATACTTCAGGAATACTACGAGGAAGAGTCGATTGTTGACCTCTACGAGTCTGTCCTGGAGCGCTTGCTCCTCACGCTCGATGACGAAGATGAGGAGCTTCTGGCGTCAGCGCAGCCTTCTAAGTTTGTCGTTCACGAAGAGCGCCTCAGGGTGTGGCCTCCCTGGCCTTGGCCGCCGTGGGGCGATGATGATGACGGGAAAGGCGAGCCCGTTAACCGCACTGAACGCGCACACAAGCTTGCGAAGGAGGTGATCGAGTTCGAGAAGAAGATCGCCAACGTCAGCCTAGACCTGTAAGACATCCTCTCTTCTGCCTAACTAGACGCGTGTTAACATCAAATTGTTTCTGCTAGTGATGTTCTGTTCCAAGACCCTCTCGCCACGTACAACCCGGTACCGTTCAAGAACGTCAGCGAGCAGCTCCCGCAGTTCGACTTCTCGACGTACTTCTCCGTTTTCGCCCCGCGCAACTTCCCGGAGACGATCATTCTCACATCTACGACGTACCTGTCTTCGCTTTCGGCCATTCTGGACGACACTGACAAGGACACGCTCGAGGCGTACTTCATCACCCGCGCAGGGCTTGCGTACGCGTCTTACCTCGGACTGGACACGGAGGCGTGGAAGGCCACTCGCAGCCTCGAGGAGGTCTTGAGGGGTATCAAGAAGGGTGCAGTGGGCGACCGCGCGGAATACTGTGTCGCTCGCGTTGAGAGCGCCATGGGCTTCGCGGCCGGCCGGTACTTCGTTAACGAGACCTTCGGCGGGGCCTCCAAGGAGAAGGGAACCAAGGTTATCACCGGTATGGCGCACTGTGTTTGACCATGCCGTTGCAAGCATGCGTGGCTCACGTCCATTCTATAGACATCGTCGAATCCTTCAAAGAGTCCTTGACACACCTCGAGTGGATGGACAAGGAAAGCGCGGATGCTGCCGCAGAGAAGGCGGCCGCCATTCGCGTCAAAGTCGGGTACCCGATTTCGCCGGACACGCTCGACCCGCGGTCCCTCGCGAACTACTACGCCCGCGTGAAGATCAACGAAGACACGTTCTTCGAGAACATGCTCAGCGCAAGGGTCGCCGACGAGATCCGCCGATGGTTCACCCTCGGGAAGCAGCGCGACCTGGAGTCCTGGGAGATGTACCCCTCGATGGTCAACGCTTACTTCAACCCGCCTGCGAACGAGGTAAGTCACCTCTATAAATTGTTATGGTCATCGTTCTGAGCTGGCTTGGTGTAGATTGTGTTCCCTGCCGGTATCCTCCAGCCACCTTTCTTCTCACAGGACTGGTGAGTACCCTCGGAGGTCTTTGCGTCGCTAGGACTCACCGCGAACGATTCACAGGCCCGGGTACATGTCGTACGGCTCGTTCGGGCAGGTTGCGGCGCATGAGCTTACGGTAAGCCCGCTAGTTTATCGGGCAGCGTATACATCAATACTAACGCGTAAGCCGGCAGCATGCGTTCGATTCTGCTGGACGTCTATACAATCAGAATGGCAAGTTGGAGCAGTGGTGGACGAACAAGACCAGCGAAGGCTTCAACGAGAGGCAGAAGTGCATCGTCGATCAGTATTCGAGTATGTTCATTTTGGCTCTTACCGTCGAGTTCACGGCTGAGAGTTCTTGTTTGTAGACTACACCATCGACGATGGCAAAGGTGGCACGATCCATGTCAACGTGAGCAGTGAATCCCCCTTGCTTGTGGTGGCTCAACAGTGCTGACTGATTTGATTCCAGGGAAACTTGTGAGTTACACAAGCGGACTCGGTCTGTTGCGAGCGGCTCTGATATCTTTTCAGGACATCGGGAGAGAATATCGGAGACAGCGGGATCATCCAGGCATACCGCGCCTGGAAGGCACAATATGAGGACGGTGTGGACAGCGGTACTGAGTTCCTGCTCCCAGGGCTGAACTACACTCGGTATGTCATATTCATCGCAGTATTCGTGTATCAAGCGCAAACGTTTCCCTTGCAGCGACCAACTGTTCTTCGTCTCCTTTGCACGCGCTTGGGCGCAGAACATCAAGCCCGAGTCCGCTGTAAGTATCCTCTCTGTCTAGCTGTGGTTGAGCTGTCACTCACTGTCGCGTTTACAGGTTGCTCGTGTACGTACGGACCCACACTCTCCCAACCGGTACCGCGTTGAGGGCACTGTGTCTAACCTACCCGAGTTCGCGAAGGCGTTCAACTGCTCGGCGAAAGCTAGGGTAAGGAGGTTGCCTTGAAACTGTTCAGAACATTTGCTGACATTGTTTCTAGCTGAATCCGCCGCAGGAGAAGAGGTGTATCTTCTGGTAGGCATGCGTTTGAGAGCGAGAGGAAAGTGTACGAACAACGATACTATCGGAGCCGGAATATTTATGCATGTCAACTATACCTGTCGGCTATTGATCGATGAACCGCGTGTACCTTGCAACTGGTGCTATGGAAGGAGTTTTGAGTGCTGTGTGTAAAGTGCAAGGAAGGGGCAGCTGTCGACTGCTACTAGTACAGACACTACGTCATCGACTAACACGCGCCGATCGCGCTAAAGTAGCCTCGTCCAAACCGTCATGACCTCTGCTCTCTCCCGGCTTGCTAACTCGCTATGGCTCTTTGCGCTCCGTCTGCTCGTCGATCCTCAATACTTCATCACTCTCGCTGCGCTGGTCGTGCTCGGTGATGCCTTCCTCACTCAGCTCATCATCCGCTTCGTGCCTTGTCAGCAAGTGCTTCCAATTTCCTCGAGACTGTCTTGACATGTACTTGCAGATACGGAGATCGACTGGGAGACATACATGTACCAGCTCGAGCTGTACATGAAGGGCGAGCGGGACTACGCGCTCATCACAGGTCCGACGGGGCCCATCGTGTACGTGGCATGAGTTCTCTGTATACCCTAGGTATCGACTGTGGCAAGCTAACGCGACGGGTCCGAGAACAGATACCCGGCTGGACATGTATATGTCCACCAGCTTCTATATACCCTCACGGACTCCGGGACGAACCTATGGAAGGGGCAACAAATTTATGCGGCCCTTTACTTGACGTCGCTTGCCTTGACGGCGGCCATCTACAAGCAAGCGGGGGGCGTCCCAAACTGGGTTCTGCTCCTCCTTCCTTTAAGCAAGAGGTTGCACTCGATATACGTGTTGCGGCTCTTCAATGACTGCTGGGCCGTCGTAGCTGCACAAGCTGCCATCTTTGCGTTTGGGAACGGCTGGGATGCACTGGGAATAGTGCTGCTTGGGTGCGTGTATCGGGCTTCATGTTGTGTGCTCTTTGCTTATGTGCATTGCCTGTGTGCAGCTGTGCGCTGTCAGTGAAGATGTCTGTGCTACTGTACGTACCTGGGCTTCTCGTGATCCTCTTCCGGCGGCGGGGCCTCCTCTCCACCGTCCTCCATATGCTCGCCCTCGGGGGCACCCAACTACTCATCGGGGCGCCCTTCTTGCTGCAATATCCCTGGTCGTACCTCAAGAACTCGTACGAGTTCTCAAGGGTGTTCCTTTTCAAATGGACCGTCAACTGGCGCTTTCTGGGCGAAGACCTCTTCCTGAACTCCAGTTGGGCGAAGAGCCTCTTGGTAGCGCACGTCACGACGCTTGTACTCTTCGGACTCTTCAAGTGGTGCAGAAGCGATGGCGGCGTGTTGCAGGTCCTGGACAGAGGACTCAGGACGCCGACGCGTGCCCCGTCCCTGGCCCCGCTTACGGCGGATTGTGAGTCCAACTCTATTTGATTGGATGTATGCGGACCTGAACTTAGTGACATGCTAGATGTCACCACCGTTCTATACACCTCGAACCTGATCGGCATCCTCTTCGCTCGATCGCTTCATTACCAGTTCTACTCCTGGTACGCGATGCAGCTGCCGTTCCTGGCGTGGAGGACCAGGTACCCGCTCCCTGTGCAGTAAGTCCTCTGTGCATGTGTTATTCATCGCGCTGCGAGTGACCTCATGCTATGGTCGCAGGGTAGCACTATTACTCGCGATCGAGTATGCATGGAACGTGTACCCCTCCACCTCGTTATCATCGGGCGTATTGGTGGCCTCGAACGTCGCCCTCGTATTGGGCATCTGGTTCGGGTTTCCGGAAGGGCGGACAGTCCCTCAACCGAAAGCAGCAAAATCGGACTAGTCTAGCATTGTGCAACATATCCAAGCGAAAGCACCGAAAGCACACTACTGTACAAATACACACCCTCTATTCCAGTGCCTACGAGCACCCCCCGTACCCTCAGACCGTCAAACCCTGTGTCTCCACCGCCGCCACAGGAACAGTGCAGCGCCGCAAGCGAGCAGCGACGTCGCGGTGCCCACCCAGAACGTCGCGCGCCAGCACTGCACGCCCGCGCACGCGTTCTCGCCCGGGGGCACGTGCCGCGCGGCGACGAACGCGTAGATGTACGAGAAGATGGTGGTGCCCACGAACGCGGTGTACGAGATGATGCCGAAGTTGCGGCCGAGGTTGGGCAGGCCCCAGATCGAGGACAGCACGCCCGGGCTGCGCAGGAGGGTTTGGTTAGAATGGAGGCACTGTGGGGGCCATGCGCGCAGCAGATTGTGGACTCACAGCACGGTGAACGTCGTGCCGTACGCGATGCCCGTTCCGACACTGCCATGTCCCCGTTAGATTTGTGCGTTCTATATGCGCGCAGGAAGGATTAGCGTACCTGAGCGGCCAGGCGGCCTCCTGGGTGCGGACGGCGAGCTCGAGCCACGCGAACGTCGCGGCGAGCACGAGCGCGGCCCCAACGACGAAGAGCACGCGGCTCGCGTGGCGCTTGCGCGAGAACGCCCACACGCTGTCAACGTAGGACGCGACGGGCGCGAGCACGTCCGCGAGCGGCCCGATGAGCAGGCGCGAGAGCGTGTTGAAGAAGGAGAGCAGGCGGACTTGCGTCGCGACGTTTGCGCTCGCGCTCGAGCCGCTGGCGGACGGGAGGGAGAGCACGATCGTGCCAAGGTTCGAGACGACCATCTCCGCCTGGCGTGAGGAGCGTAAGCATTATGAGGGGCAAATTAAGGGAAGTGTGGGAAGAACGCACCGCGCCGACGACGAGCAGCATCCACAACGCGAGCACCCAGAAGTAGGGGTCCTTGAAGAGCTCGAGCGCGCTCCCGTGCTGCGGCTCCGGTACAGGCACGAAGTGGACGTTAGCAGGCTCCATTGGTATCGGCTCACTGCTGTCCGCCAACAGCGGCTCCGCTTCCTCAAGCGCGTTCAAGGCGTCAGTGTTGTCCGCGTCAGCAGTTCGTGCCTCTCCAGACCCTGTCGGAGCGTCCGCAGGATCCTGGCACGGTGCCGGATTCATGTAGAATATTAGCGTGGTCACTAGGTGCACGCCCCCCGTTACTGCAGACATGAACCCGAAAAAAGCCGCAGCATCCAATGTTTGGCCACGCGGGGTGAAGTACCTGGAGGCGACCACCGAGAGGAAGAAGGGCGAGAGCCCGAATATAGACATGCTTGTCCCGGAGGCGATCCCAATGTATCGCGGGAATGTCTTTGTCGCCGCAAAGACGAGCGAGAAGTACCTGTAGGAGGCTGTAGATCTATACCGGTTTCACAGAGTTGACCCGGTTTGTGACTTACGAGCAAACAGTTGCGAGTCCGATCATCCCGAAGTACAGGACGAGCAGACGGAACGCCCCTGCCGATGGGTGAGAGGCATCCGGGGGTGTCTGGGCGATCACTTGGGCGAAGAGGCCGAAACCTATCGAGTTGAGGATGCAAGCGGCAAGGGAACATGACCAAGGTCCGTAGCGGTCGATGGCCTTCCCGACGAGGGCAGCAAAGGGATATTGGCCGGCCATGCCTCTGTGAACGTGCTCAATGAGATTTCCGGCTGTTGCGGCAGTGATCATAGTTCTTACGCCAATGCAATCGTGGTGAGCTGGGGCTGACTGAGCTTGAGTTTCTCAACGAGCGCGGGCGCTATGAGGGGGAAGCTGTACACGCCTCCGGCGCATATTCTGCAACATGAGACGGTTCAGACATGCATGGGTCAGAATGGAGGCGTGGAATAAACGCACGCATTGGCCGCCACTGCGGTGCATACGAGGATGGGCCGAATGCGGCTGGCCCTGGCATTGGCCCGCATTGTGGACCCGAGCAGTGGCGATGTGCTTCGAATAAAATCAGACAAACAGTGAAATGTCTATGCCGCTAGTCGAGATCCGAGTGAGCGATGGCACGCTGCTGAGGGCAGTAGAGTGAACTCTCGAACAAGGGTACTGAATGGCACTGGCCAAGCACTGGTGCCAGCAGCTGCCTGAGTGGATTAACGACCGGAGGGGAAAGAGGAGTTCCCCGCACGCGCAGTGCTGTGTCCTCCATGGGCCGTCGGCCCGGTGTCCAAAGAGGATGCCGCTGGGACTCGGCCAAAGTCGTTGCGCTCTGGCCACGACGCTCTCTCCGAGCCCTCAGCCAGTCTCGCTCGGTCCTCCGGCGATACTCTTTCACCAAATTTAGCCCTATGGCAAGCTGCGCTGAAGAAGGTTGTGTGCGTCTGGTCCACTGCGGCTAGTCATCAAGACGTCAACAGCGCCTCCATCACTTGAGCGTCCCCTCCGCCGGCGTCGCTAATGTGCATCAGACAAGTGAGTGTCGGGACGGTGATGCATGCAATACGGTCTGATTGAAGCGGATGTTTAGAACTAGATTGATGCTTTTGCGATATCGGCCACGGACTTCGGCGGCCGAGCTTCTGTGGCAGGGCCGGAACAGAGAACCTCCAAGAGACACGACAATGCACACGCCGCAGAAGTCTGGGCGATTCATTTCGCATGTCCAGCTGGTCTCAAAGCGGGTGGAAGCGGACTGAGTGCACACGGTCCTGGGACCATAGAAACGGGCTGATCGAGGGATTGGTTGCCATGCGTGTTTCAGGCTATGAGTCTAAGCGCGGGTGATGCACAGGTGCGCGCGATTGGTACTTAGGCCCGCCGCGCGCGTGTCTCTCCGAGCTTCCTGCTTTGCCTTCCCCCGCCTCCCCCTTTCTCCTTTCTTTCTTTCTTTTCTCCGCGCGGCCACTTGCTTGACGCATTGTCGGACAGGATTCCGGACACGATATCTGGTACTTATACTCGTGTTGGCCCAAGAACCTGATCAACGATCACCACCGTCGACCGGTCTCCAATCCTTCTCTTCCACTCTGCGCTTGCCCGTGACCGCCATGGCCAACTCTCTTTCAGCGTACCGTTATTCTTCTTTTGGTGCGTCTCATGCTTTCTGGAGGGAACGAATGAGGAACTCACGCATGATTTCTCTAGGTCTCTTCATTCTCTGCAACGCTGTCGTATGCTGTGTATCTGTGTGGAATTTGGCCCTTGCTCAACAAATAGGCTGGAATCGTATGCAGTATTGTTATATCCTTCTGAAGCCAGCTAACGCGCCTTCTAGCACTCATTGACGCATACATGATAACTATTGGCGCGCTCGGGATCCTCTTCATCTTCCCTGTGTGCGTGCACTTCATGACTGTGAGCTCTTGCAGTGCTGACTTCTCCCCCACAGCTTGTGCATCGACCTACTACGCAAAAACTCCCTTGTTGGCCGCGTGTGGTTCGAGTGCATATGGGTTGGTGTGTTCTGGGTCCTTCAATTAGGTATGTGCCACAAGTCTCCAAAGAAGGCTTGTCTTGCTAAGATTGTTTTCAGCTGGAGCGGCAGCCATTACTGCTATCTTGCCCAATCTTCTATGCAGCGTTGCAGGTGAGACCTACCTGCATGGACGTACTCAACGACTCTAACCTATTCCCACAGCTGATATTCTTCAACCTTCCTCATGCATATCAACCAAGGTGCTCCTAGCATTCGCATGGCTCGGCGCCGTCAATCGTCAGTTCTTCTCGTAGCCCGAGAGTGTGCGTGTCACTAACAGAAGTGCAGTGCTCGTCTACTTCTGTGTCCTGATGGCCACCGTCATCTACCACATGAAGGACGATTCGCAAGTCTGGTCCGGAAACACGCGCATGTATCCTTGGTACAGAGTGCGCGAAGCTCTCCCCAGCGGCCGGCCAGAGCCCCTCCGGACCTGGTCGAAACCGCCCGTCCCCGCCGCCACGCCCCAGATCCGCCTCCCCTCCGACCTCTCCCGCCGCTCAAGTACCCGGAGCTCGATGTTCGACAGCGAGAAGCTCTCGGCCGTCCCGAGCAGGACGCCGATGACGTCGAATAAGTCCGCGCGCATCCTCCAGAGCGCATGGATCTCAGCGACGGTGACCCCCGCGTCGCCGCCCTCCGACGGCTCGTCCGAGTACGGCACGTCCTCGTCGGACCTCACGTCGACCCCCACAGGCATCCCGCCCTCCGCGATGTACATTCCGTACTCATCCACCATCAAGCCGTCGCCACTCGGCACCGGGCCCCCGCCACGCTCGAGCTCGCTCTCCGCCACGTTCGGCGGTGCACCACTGAGCGCCGCGCCATCACGTAAGGGCGGCGCGATACCGCCGTCACCACTGGTACCGTCCGTGGGCCGGAAAAACAGTTCTTCGGGCCCGCGCCCGAAGTCGAAGCGCAAGTCGACGCGGCCGCCCCCGCTTGATATGACACGGTTGCACAGTGCGTACGGCCGATGAGGCAGCCCGGCGTCGCGTGCGACCCGGGTATGTGCGCTCTGTTGTATTACAGGGTCGCCGCGCGACTCTGCCGTGTTTGCGGGTGTGGATCATGTTGTACGACTATTGCTACGAATAGGACGCCGAGAGGCGATGTTGTACGTACGAGGTGGGCCTGTTATGGCTTTCTTATACCAACCTTTCACGTTCAAAACGCTCCGTTCATGTGTGCTTAACGCTGTGAATTGCTTCCACGACGGGGAGATCGCTAACGCCCCTGCACGAACGGGAAGCCTCCCGGGAACCAGGCTTCCATTATGATTATGGCAAGCATCTACCTCTACGCGACGCGAGTACTGATCATCTCTACCTACATAGCGCTCCTGTTGCCTATTCCAACCTTGCAAGGGACAGGTCCAGGTAGCTACCGAGCTGTGGCGGGCATTTCAGTCAGCTGCTACCGACGCCCGATGAAAGCCTCTCTTCGATTAGTCGTGAACCGTACTAGGTAGCGCACTACACGTACAGGTTCAATATATAGCATGCCAGTCGTTGCGCGAGCTTATCTACCCCGCAAGCAGCAGCACAGGCACCTCACAAACTGTTTGGATCCTACACAACAAAGGACTTGCCTAAGAAATGCCATGCGAGGACTTGCCCTGCGTCGCCATCCTCGGGACGTGCGACACCAAGCTCGACGAGCTCCTTTATGTTCGCAGTCAGCTCCTCGAAGCGCACCGGGTCCGCGTCAAGCTCTTCGACGTCGGGCGTACGCCCAGCCCGCACCCAGCCATCGATGTCGCGCGGCGCTCCATCCTCACCATTTCCAAAGGGGACAACGAACCCACGTCAGGAACGCCTCCTGACGTCTCGACCCTCTCCCGAGCAGCGTTTATATCAACAATGGCCTCACGCGCAACGCCACTCCTCGCATCGCTCGCCACAGCGGGCACCATCCACGGGCTCGTCGCACTCGGCGGCTCGGGCGGGTCCGCCCTCGCGAGCGCGGTCATGCGCCAGCTCCCCCTCGGCTTCCCGAAGCTGCTCGTGAGCACGATGGCCGCGGGCGACGTGCGGGCGTTCGTCGGCGAGGCGGACATCGCGATGCTTTACAGCGTCGTCGACATAGCCGGGCTCAACGACATCCTCTGCCCCGTCCTCGATAACGCCGCGGGCGCGATTGCGGGGATGGCACGCGCCTACCAAACTACACTCCGTTCCTCTCAGCTGGCCGTGGCGGGAGAGGGGGCAAACCGGACCCGCAAGCGCATCGCGATCACGATGTTCGGCGTGACGACGCCAGCGGTGACCGTCGCCCGCGCGCTGCTGGCGCGGTACGCGTGCGACTCGTACGTCTTCCACGCGACCGGGGCCGGGGGGCGCGCGATGGAGCGCCTCGTATCCGAAGGGTTCTTCGACGGCGTGCTTGACCTCACGACGACGGAGCTCGCGGACGAGCTCGTCGGCGGGATCCTGAGCGCGGGACCGCACCGGCTCGAGGCCGCTGCGCGGGCGGGCGTGCCGCAGGTCGTGTCCCTTGGTGCGCTGGACATCGTCAGCTTCGGACCGCGCGCAAGCGTGCCCGAGCGATTCGTGCTGCAGGGCCGTATATTGCGCGAGCACAACGCGTGCGTGACGAACATGCGCACGACGCCGGAGGAATGCGCGCAGCTCGGACGGATGATCGCGGAGAAGCTTCGTGCGGCGGGGGCGCGTCCAGATAGGACGGAGGTATGGCTTCCGATGGGCGGGATGAGTCTGTTGGACAAACACGGGGGACCGTTTTGGGACCCGGAGGCGGTTGAATCGCTGGCGCGTGCGGTGAGGGAGGGGTTTAAGGGAGACGGGGATAGGAAGGTCAGGGTGGTGGAAGCGGAGGGGAATATCAATGACTCTACGTTCGTGGAAGGCATGGTGCAGAGCCTGGTGCGGATGATGCGGCTCGAACCATTGAACGAGCTCGGGATGGGGGAGGAGCCCTTGGGCAGATATTAGAGGTCTGCACACGAGTGTATATTTTCTGGCATGCAAAACGCCTCTCCAGATCTACTCCTGTAACGTCATGATTAGTGTCCACGTCTTCAGGATTGCCATGTAAACACCAATACATACCAGACACCAGTGAATGCCACGTTTCAGGACCCAGTAGACCAACAACCAAGGAACTCACCACTGCACAGACGTCGCTCAACGATCTCGCATATGAGAGGAATGAACAAAATAAATATTGAGACCCGTAGGTCTACCACTCCGGGAAAGCGTGTCATCCTTGTGCAGGGGCCATGCTAATCTTCTCTGTATCGTTCCAATTTTTTCGTATGTCACCCCGAAGGGGACATTAAGTGGCAGAGGGTGAGATGGGTCGTGAGCGAAGACGTGTCTTTTGCCTCCTCTGCGGGTTGCAGTCCTCCCAGGTACGCGGCAATCCCGGCGGAAGCGCCGACCGAGCGCCGGCACCAATGCTCGAGACGCGCGTGTGAGCGCCACCGAAGCGTCGGGCGGTAAACAGGATCGACTTGGGATCGACTACCCTTGGCTGAGTACCACTATGCTGAGCTACCAATCACGTCTACTTACCTCTTGCCATGATCCACTGGGCCGGGTGATGACTTGTACACGACGTACAACGCTTCACAGCATCACAGCCGGGCATAATAAGTACAAGGGACAAGCGCCCCGTCGTTATTTGCTCACCGACCGCTAAGTAAGGTCTATTGTTCTTTCCCGAGCCATTGTCTTCCGCCTGCCGCCCGCCTCTGTTAAAAGCATTATGGGCACGATTGGCTTTGGTTCGTGGCCCCGGGGGTCCATCGTCTGCTTAGACTGCTCCTGCTTTGCATTTCACGCTCCATAGACCGCGCCTTGCTCCGTGTCTTGAATCTTGATTCCTCTGCCCCCGTCAGCCTTTAACTGTCCGGGTTCCTCGATTGCCCCTTAGTCCCACTTGCTGTTTCCTGCTTTCGTGCGCACCCAGGCTCTCTCGACCTTTCTTCGAGTTCATCTGTCCTTCACGCCGCCTACGTTGCGACGCGCCTCCAGTTGCTTTCTGCTACGTTCCGCCCACGATATCTGACGCGCTCTTTGCCCGTGCGATCACCACAACCTATCGTTTATTGCCCACATAATGTTTGCACGCGCCCCCCAACCATCGTGCGTGACGCGGAACCCGTTCATCGTGCTCCGTTTCGTCCTCTTCGGTGAGCAGCAGTCCTACTTCAATGTTTGTGGCGGGCGCTGACGTATTCCCACTAGCTATCCTAGTCTACGTTAATCTGCTCACCATTGGCTTCGCGGTGTGGAACCTGACGGTCCTGAAGGGTCTGGGTGACCAAGGTGAGCTATTTCAGCACGCTTGCTCAAACTACAGTGCTAACTGATCGTCTAGCGCTTGGCGCCCCCGGATTCGTGCTGTTCAACGCATGCATCCTGCTCACTCTCCTGGGGATGTACGTATGTTTGGCCAACTATGATGGAGCCCGCTCTGATCCTCTACCCCAGGTGCCTTATTTCGGCGTGGTATTCCCTCGCTGCATTCGACAAGGTCCGCAACGAGTGTGTATGGACCGGGTCTATGTCGGTGCTGCAACTCGCGAGCTCGATGGACATCACCGTTAGCGGACCCCCAACCCTCTGCTCGGGAGTCAGTATTCTGGCGTGTGCATCGTCCTCGCTTACGGTGGCGCTTTCGTGGGTGTCTAGCACCATGTGTACGTCTCTCTCCACTCAGAAGTCGCTCCAGCGTACTAACAACCATCACAGTGCTGCTGTACTCCTTCTCGCTGCTGACCACCGCCATCTCGCACATGCACGAGGTCCCGGACGTATGGACCGCTTCGGTCCGCACCGTCGCCTGGTTCGCCGTCCCCTCCGACTCCGTCGAGTCCCCCCGGTCGTACACCGAGAAGCCTCGCCTCTCCGACGACGTCTTCGTCGAGGACACCAAGCGCTCCTCCCTCCACTTCCCCACGCCCATCTTCGAGCGGCACGCGAAGGCGCTCCCGCTCTCGCCGCAGTCCGAGCGTGCACCCGAGTCGCCCGCCGCGGCGCCCCCGATCTGGCACGCGCGCCGCCGCAGCTCCGTGCCCTCGCTCGACCTCCCGCCCCCGCCCTCGAAGCGCACGACATGGACGAGCCGCATGTTCAGCGGCGTGCCCTCCCTCTCGCACAAGTGCAGCATGGAGAGCGTCCGCCCTAGCTGGGCGAAGACCGGTGGCGCAGCGGGCCGCCGCGGGGTCGACCACCCGTTCGCGATGCCGCGCCCCGGCGGGCCCGCGCTGAAGCCGCTCGTGCTGCCGACGATCCGGCCGCTGCGCACGATGAAGCTCAAGTCGTGCTGGAGCGCCTCGACCGGCGGCGGCGAGTCGCACCCGCCCCCTGCGCTCCCGCCCAAGGCGCGCGCGCGGCTCTCTGGGGTGGACCCGGCGACGGGGCTGTCCCCGACGAGCACGTTCTACATCGACCTCGAGCGCGACGCGGTTGTGTCGGTGGGCGCGCCGTCGCTGGGGCGCCCGCCGTCGCTGGGGCGCCCACTGTCGTACGACATGTTCCCCGAGGACGTCGTCGACCCGGACGCGCCGATCACGCGCTCGCAGCCGTCGACGTGGATCCGCGCGCATAGCCCTGCGTCGTCGACGTCCGCGTCGCGCTGAGCTTTACTTTCAACTTTTGGACCCCTTCAGCTGCGCTGCATGCAGCGCGCGAGGGCGGACGCTGTGCCGTTCCGTTGAGACGCTGTGCCGCGCACGCCTTCCCCTTGCTTTGCACTCGCATCGCCAGCCGATTTCTCCCCCGCTTTTCTTGGACTGTATTTGTTTTCGGGCTGGACTTGGCTGGACTGTAGTATAGAGCACACACACACTGTATCGAGTAGTATTACCGACGATTCTGTAGCGATTCCGAGAACGCTGTATCGTTGACATTGTACATAGCACTTAATTGTATCCAAGACATCGGGCGCGGTATATTGTGCAGGATGCCGATGACAAGAAACGATCGAAAGCCAGGAGCGAGATGGAGAAGGCTATACTATCACTCGTGCGTTCTGCATGTATCGGGAGTTTTACAGACCCCCGAGACGTCCCTCCCCCCTCACCTCTGGTGGCCAAAATTCAAAGGGATGGACATGAGTATACTCTGTTCATGCTCGTCAAGTTTTTTTTTTTTAGCTCGCTTCGCATTTGTTGTACACCAAGGATGCGTTGACATTATTAATAGCACCTGATTGTATAATCCAAGACATCGGACACGGGGTGGGGCGTGAAAGCGAAAGAAACAACAACCCCAGTCGATTACAACACGCCCTTAGTACTCGGGACGTCGTCTCCGCCCGTACGTTCGATCGCCTGACGGATCGCGAGCGCGAGCGCCTTGAACGCCGACTCGGCCCTACGCAGCACAAAAAATCATAAGCAACACCACAGACAAAACTGAGAGCGGACGCACCGGTGGTGGTCGTTCTCGCCGCGGAGGACGTCGATGTGGAGCGTGACGCCGGCGGCGATCGCGAACGAGTAGAAGATGTGCGGGAACATCTCCGTCGAGAGGTCCCCGACCTTCTCGCGCTTCAGCCCGAGGTCCGTCACGCAGTACGGGCGCGAGCAGATGTCGATCACCGCGCGCGAGAGTGCCTGGAGATGCGTATGCGTCGGTGAGCAAGGAATGAGTAGTTGTTCGGGGAGGCAGACGGACCTCGTCGAGCGGCGCGAAGCCGGTGCCGTATCTGCGGATGCCGCGCACCTCGCCGAGGGCCTGCTTGAACGCAGTGCCCAGCGCTATCGCAGAGTCCTGTGCAGAGCAACATCACAGTAAGCACGCCTGCTCTATGCACCACAGCAAGACCTGGCGGACTTATCTGCAGAGTGGTGGTCGTCGATGTGCAGGTCGCCCTTGCACGTCATCTGGAGCGACATGCCCGAGTGCTTCGCGAGCGCATGGAACATCTACACACAAAGTTCAAGTGATCAGCATCCGCTCAACCGCTCGTGCACGCAATGAGGAAGGAGGCGCAGCGTACGTGGTCGAGGAAGCCGATCCCGGTGGAGACGCTGATCTCCTGCTTGTTGCCCGAGCCAGGCTGGCAGTCGAGGTTGATCGCGACGCTGATCTGCGTCTCCGCCGTCTTGCGCTCAATCACTGCTGTGCGTGCTGCCATTCTTTCTTCTCACTCAATGTTGTGGCTGAATTTTAGGGGCGCGCGCGGGGAGGATGGGTGGCGATAGCGGTGTGAGTCAGCGCGGGGTGAAGTTCTCATCCACTTGCAAACTTGTGTTACCCGTTTAGGAAAGGGGTGTATTCGCGCCGCCGGGCGCTTCGCGGCGGGGGCGAATGGGCGTGCGTGGATTTGGGCTCGGTGCATCGAATCGTGTATGAAAAAAGGGAAAGCAGGAATGGGAGCAGTACTAGTACGAGGTAGAGGCTAGCTGAGAATGGTGAATTTGGGCGAGGACTTCATGGTACATGGGCCATCTCAGCTACATCCCCGACAAACGGCCCTCTCCCTTCTGCCTTCACATCCATGACTCTCCAGTAGTCACAACCTTTCCCGTCGTTCTGCACGCCCGCGTAGCATGTCCACCAATACTTTGCTACGAGCGTCCTCTTCACAGCTTTCGAGCTTGACGCCTTCGTGTCGCTTGTGGCGGCAAAGCCAGCCTTTTCTTTGCCATTGTCGCGCGACTTCGGCTCTGACAGGTCCTCGTAACGGTTCTTCATGTCCGGACGAAGGATGCAGGGGACGCCACACTTGCACAGCGGGGTCGAGCTTGGGGTATAGTCGGGACGATAGAACCGGAATGTGACGTTGATGCGAGCATTACACGCATCTTCAAGCCGCGAAAGCTCCTCCTTGTCGTCTGTCAGGGATGGCGGGGGAGGGAACGATGGACGGTACATGTCGATGCTAGGCTGGGGTGGGATGCCATGCTTGTATACTTCTTGGCAGGATGCGTGCATGATCGCGAGCTGGAGGGTGTTTATCACGAAAATGCATGGATCGACAGTGGCAAGTAGGGACTCACTGAGTTGTGTCGGAGCGGAATGTTATATGTCCTGGCCGCTCGCGTGTCCCGCTCGTCCAAGGGTACAACTTCGCGGAGACGAAAGATGCGACTCACGCCTATGAGCATTTCAGTCAATGGACACATCGAGACGGCAAAGGTGACCCCCACCGAGACTCAGGCTTGCAATGGTGGGATAAGGGCCCAAGCACGTCAACTGGTCGGTGTGGAGCCCAACGCTCTCCTTTCCGCCAGCGTAACAGTTTGAGGCTGCGACATTAGCACGCCATATGATAGCATCTTCGCCCTCCTCGGCAGGGTAGCCACCCCATTCTAGCGGATATCGTCTGCGCTTGTGCATCTGGGTGTTGACGACTTTCTCGATAATCTGACAGGCCTCCTCCATAGGGTCCGGGAAGGTGAGAGGCGGATCGCATTTCATGCCGTTATACCTGCAATACACGCGCCGTATAAGCACCCAGGTGCTGAAGCTGACGGATCGGTGGTACACGCACGAGGAATGTATACATACCAGAATTGCGCCGCTTGGCCCAGGTCGTCTTTTGGCTGGTCGGTCGCACGCACGAAGAAAGTCGTGCTGTGCGAGCTCTCCACAACGCGATCAGCCAACCACCATTTGGTGCGTCTCCAGTCCTTGCTTGCATATAGAAGGGTGTAATACAGCCTGCAAGACGCGACGTTCACACCCTAAGGTCGGCGAGGATAAGGATGACTCTTACTTACCGACACGCTAGCTCAGGCGGGAGTACAGAGTGATGCAGAGTGCAGGGTGTGTGCTCGGCCACCATCTCGGGCGTTGACAGTGTTAATGGTGGTAGTCGCGGGACTTGCGGCTTGTTAGGTGTACCGTCGAAGGAGTTTGGCGGTCGCAGCAACTCTAGAAACTCGGAGTTGCTGACCTTCTTGACGCTAGAGTTGGGCTTTTTCGGCGAAGGTATGCGTGTTGAGGAGGCCGAAGCCTGTGGCCCTCCCTTGGATTTACTGGCAGTAGTAGACCCGGAAGGCTGGTGTGAGACCTCCTTGGCAGCCGTAGGTTCGGGGGAAGGTTCCTTCTGCTTCAGCCAGCTGTTTATACTGACCTTTCCGGACACCTTTCGCCGTTTCTTTGGGGGCTCTACAGACAAAGACTGTGCGGCAGCCTCGATGTCGCCTTGAGAGCTGACGAGCGCGTCGAGCAGGACGGCCTCTTCGAATTCTTGAGGGTGCAAAACGCTCGAGAGCAGGGCGAGCAGTGTTTCGGTGTCCATGTCTCCGCTATGCATAGTGCCAGCGACGTGTGGTGGTGGTTACCGATCAAGCGGGTGACTCCCTCGACAGACTCCAGAGCGCCGCGGGCGGCCTCCGAGACGCGCGGGACGTGACCCGACGCGGACACGTGATACACGCGTTAATTAGTACCTCACCCCGGGTTACGATCGTTACTAACCGTGCAGCAAGTATTGCAACAACTTCATCATGTATGCTATAGAATCCATGAAGACAATATCAATGCACTTCAGCAGCAAACGGGCCTCTTCCTTCAACCTTGACGTCCATCATCTTCCAGTACTTGCAGCCCTTCCCGTCGTTTCTACCACCCACCGCACACGCCCACCAATACCTTGTTACCGCTGCCTTCATACCGCGTGTCCCTCCGCTAGATGCCCCAGGAGGAGAAGCTTGCGTCGACGTTCCGCCTTCCAAATCGTTGCCGGTCTCGTGTGGGTACCGGTTCTTCATATCAGGGCGCAGAATACAAGGAATGCTGCAGTCGCATCTCGGGATCGTGCGCGAGAGAAAGTCGGGACGGAAGAAGCGGAAGGTGACGTTGATTCGCACGTTCGATGCACCCTGCAACTTCGCCAGCCGTGTCTTGTCGTCCGTGAGCGAGGGCGGCGGAGGAAAGGGCGGGTGGAACATGTCGATACTGTTTTGGGGAGGGACAGCATGTTTAAACTTTTCCTGCGTCGATGCGTGCATGATGACCAGCTATGAAAGGCCATCAAACACAACCCTCATTTGCATCGATGCACAGAGACCCACAGAGTTGTGCCGTAGGGGGATATTGAATGTCCGAGCTGAGCGATCGTCCTTCTCGTCTGATGGTACGACCTCACGCAGCCGGAAGGTACGGCCTACACCTGCGTAGCGACACGCAACGAAGTCTTGAGTCCCATATACCTTGGTAAGTCGCTATAAATGCTCACCAAGACTAAGACTAGCGATGGTTGGGTAGGGACCCAGGTGGGTTAGCTGGTCGGAGTGAAAGCAGATGTTCTCCTTCGCGCCTGCATAGCAATTGGATGCCGCGACGTTGGCACGCCAGAGAAGAGGCTCTGCGTCTTTGTCGCTCGTATGCCCTCCCCATTCGAGCGGAAAGCGTTGACGTTTGCGCATCTCTGCGTTTACGATATGCTCGATGATCTGGCAGGCCTCTTCCATTGGGGATGGAAAGAGGGGAGGCAGCTCCCTTCTACGTCCTTGATACCTGAGAAGCGACAGAAGCCGAATGTGATGACGGCAGATATATACCAGCACATAAACGAACTGACCAGTACTCGGTCTCCTCGTGCAAAACATCGCTGGGAGATGTACCACGTCTATAGAAAGAGGACACATGTCCGCTGGAACGCTGCCAATCTGGGCTGGCGCACAGCAGTGTATAGAAAAGACTATGGTGACCGGTCGTTTAGTAACAGTGCGGACCGTTGTACGCTCGGTCGATGCTTACCGACAGGCTAGTTCGGGCGTTAATACAGAATGATGCATAGTGCACGGCGTATGCTCAGCCACAAGTTCCGGGGTTGCAAGAGTGAGGGGGAGCAAGCGTGGGACCCGAGTCTTCGAAGTGGAGGCAGACTGGTTCGTTTGGCTGAGATCTCCAAGGAACTTCATGCCAGCGATGCCTCTGGTCTTTGAGGCACTCGCACGCATAGTTGCAGGAGGGGAACTTCCGCTGGGCGCCCCAGCGGACGACTTGGACGGTGTGTGTGGGGAAAGTATAGTCTTCTCGCCTCTGAGCCAGCTTTCAATACTTCTAGGGTCATTGTCGGCCAGTTTACGTCGCTTCATAGGTGGCTCTGATCGCAAGGCTCGGGCTGCAGCTTCGAGGTCGCCGTTGGCGTCGATGAGTGCGTCCAGCAACACGGCGTGCTCAAGCTCTTCGGGTTGTAGAAGACTGGAGAGCATCGCAAGCAAAGTGTCTGTATCCGTCTCTGCGTCAGTCATGATCTAACGCGAACTGAAAGAGGACGAGTTTGAGCTGCGTCGAGGACAGGGACAAGGAGGGCGCGCTTCGGAGACGCGCAGCCGTAACGCGATCGACTCGCGTCCACGTGATGTGCCCCACTGCCACCGGCCCGCCCGGTATCGAGACGACTCGGGCTGGCTACTAGTACTACGTTGCGGTCAACAGCCATGTCGGACAGGAAGAGTGCCGCCGACACACTGCCTGTGGTCTCCCAACGGACGTCTCCCGCTTCGAATGCGGCGAGGACAGGCGTGTATCGTCATCCTTGCCTTATCCGGGTACGTTCCCCTCTCGTGAAGCGTTCGGAGCCCCACGCTGGTTGCTGATAAGCACCCCGACAGAGTGCCATGATCATTTATGTTGTGCTGTGCTCTTATGTCGTTTACATTTTTTGGGACTCTGATCCCACCGGGCCCGACTTCTCTCATCTCGCTAGTCATTGCGCACACATCACTCCGATACCCGCGCAGTCCTACATCGAACGTCAAGACGCGCTTGCACGGACCCTCGCCTCCGTTAACGCCGCGGCCTACATTGCGGAGCCTGGAGCCAGCGCGGAATACTTTGCCAACATCTCTAGCAGCCACTGGCACCTCTCAGAGCGTCCTCTCCTGCTCGTAGTCCAGCCCACCACGGACGAGCATGGCGAAACACGGGCAAACGTTTCCGTCTTGACGCCGTATTTCGAGGAGACCAGGGCGAGGCTTCTACCGATCCCGAGCGACGCTGGGATTACCTACACGGCATGGCCCGAGGACCACAACCCCTACGAGCACGCTCTCTCGCTACTACCTAAGCTCGCAGGCGCTACCATCTACGTGGACGGCAATGTCAGAACATTCGTCACAGACGGTCTGCAGAAGGCCGCGCCAAAGGCCTTGGTATCGAGCGCGCCCGTCGAGGTCCGGCGGCTTCGTGAGCGCAAGAGCACCGAGGAGATCGATATCCTCAAATGTGCGAACGAGGTAGGAACGCGGATACATGGATGTTTGTTTGTCTTGCTGAACGGGCGTTCTATAGGCAACAGTGCTGTCCATACGAGCGGCACGAGAACATATGAAGATCGGCATGCGAGAATCAGAGGCCGGTCAGCTTGTGACTTCCGCTCTGACGGCTGCTGGCCTGAAAGGCGGATTCGCACTCACCCTGTTTGGAGGCTAGTCCCTTTCCCCCCCTGTTGCTTGTGCTTGCATATTTACATTCCGTAGAAAATGCTGCCTTGCCCCATGGGACCGGAACCAACCGCGTTCTTGGCAAGCACGACTTCGTCCTCGTCGACTGCGGGGGTTCGCTTCATGGGTATGAGAGCGACGTAACCAGGGTTAGTTTACGCATCCAATTCTACATTACCTCGCTGATATTGAGAACTTGTCCACAGACATTCGCGTTACCGGACTCGGTCATTCCGTTGAGGTACCAAGCTCTGTGGGGGATTGTGCATGCGGCACAGCGAACTGCGCTTGAAGTAGCTGCCAACGGCACTATCACGTCTGCCGTCGACCAAGCGGCACGCAAGATCATCAAGGAGGCCGGTTACGGCGAGTTCTTCACGCACCGTCTCGGTCATGGTGAGTCGCAGTCTTTAGTCGTCAGTACTCAGCATTTACAACGTTGTCCCAGGCATTGGTCTCGAAGGCCACGAGTCACCGTACTTGGTCGGTGGGTCCGATGACGTTATTCTGACAGGACACACCTTCTCGGACGAGCCAGGAATTTACATTGAGGGCAAGGTGAGTACTTGCGCTACTTGTGGTGTACCTCGTTTACCGATCTCGTACGGCAGGTCGGCGTCCGGCTGGAGGACTGTTTCTACATCGACAAGAATGGCGTAGCACAGTATCTTACTGCAGGGGTAGGGGCTCCGGCTAGTAGCCCATGGACCCCGTAGGATGGTTGCCAATACCTATAGCACTCTAGCTTTGATTTGTATCTGGAGGTTATTTGTGGATGAAAATCTGTATCCTTGACCTTTGCGTGTAAGGCTTCGCGTCGTGCAACCACTGTATACGCTGAGATGCTGAGATGCGCAACACGCTGACACTCTTCTGAAGCTCAGGAAAGGCTGCCGCCCCTGCGATCCACTTTCAGATATCCAATACCGGGCCGGACCCGGGGAATGATCGAGTTCTTAGCGCTAAGCGCTCATTTCCCATGAAAATGTTCATAGCGCTCACGGCTTGGTACCGCACTCTACTGAACGCCTCGAGCTCGAGCTTCCTGCTTCGCCCTAAAACGCTCCCTACCTGCTTACTATCGTCGTTGCAAAATGCCCTCACCTGAGGAAGCCTCCACATCCTCGCCTCCGCCGGCTGACACCCCACCGGCCGAGGCCGCAACCTTCAAGTCGCTCGGGCTGATCGACCCGCTCCTCGAAGCCCTCGAGCAGATGCAATACA
Organism: Trametes versicolor FP-101664 SS1; assembly: GCF_000271585.1. Lineage (NCBI taxonomy): Eukaryota > Fungi > Basidiomycota > Agaricomycetes > Polyporales > Polyporaceae > Trametes > Trametes versicolor. The sequence goes on from NW_007360324.1 coordinate 207,423, forward strand.
AAGCCCCGACCGAGATCCAAGCAGAGGTGCTCCCGCACGCGCTCCAGGGACGCGACATCATCGGCGTCGCCTCGACGGGCTCCGGCAAGACCGCCGCGTTCGCGCTGCCGATCCTGCAGAAGCTGTGGGAGGAGCCGAAGGGGCTGTTCGCGTGCGTGCTCGCGCCGACGCGCGAGCTCGCGGTGCAGATCGCGCAGCAGTTTGAAAGTATTGGGAGCGCGATGGGCGTGCGGTGCGCGACGATCATTGGGGGCGTGGATATCATGGCGCAGAAGGTCGCGCTTGCGAAGAAGCCGCATATTGTGGTTGCGACGCCGGGGAGGCTGAATGACCATCTGGAGGAGACGAAGGGGTTTAGCTTGAGGAGTCTGCAGTTCTTGGTATGTTTTTGTACTCGCTCAGGGAAGGCGGAGTATTCATATTGCTCTGTCGCTGCATAGGTCCTAGACGAGGCCGACAGGCTGCTTGACATGGACTTCGGTCCTATTATCGACAAAATTCTAAAGGTCATCCCCAAGGAGCGGACAACATACCTCTTCTCGGCGACGATGACTACGAAGGTGGCGAAACTTCAGCGCGCAAGCTTGTCAAATCCTGTCCGCATAGAAGTGAACTCGAAGTGCGTCCACCTCGATTTGATTCGCCCTGACATGCGCTGAGTATTGTGCATCTAGATATTCGACTGTATCGACATTGCTGCAATACTACCTCTTAATACCGCTCCCCCAAAAGGATGTGCACCTCATCTACCTCGCAAACACACTTGCACAAAATTCGATCATCATCTTCACTCGGACTGTGCACGACGCTCAACGGTTAGCATCCCGCAGCGGAAGTCTCAACGTCAGCTAAACAAGAACTCTTTTCAGGCTGTCAATAATTCTCCGAACACTTGGCTTCCCGGCGATACCATTACATGGACAGCTCAGTCAGAGCGCCCGTCTCGGCGCGCTGGGGAAATTCAAGAGTGGCGGTCGGAAAGTGCTCGTTGCGACCGACGTCGCGAGTCGGTCAGTATTTTACACTGTCGTCTTGCCCTTACGAAACATAACTCACCGCCACTCATCACAGAGGTCTCGATATCCCCTCAGTAGACGTTGTCATCAACTACGACATTCCCACACACTCCAAGGACTACATCCACCGTGTTGGCCGTACCGCGCGTGCCGGACGGTCGGGCAAATCCGTCACTCTCGTCACTCAATACGACGTCGAGCTTGTGCTGCGCATCGAGCAAGTGATCGGGAAGAAGATGGAGCTGTGGCCTGTCGACAAGGAAGAAGTCGCCCTGCTACGGGAGCGTGTGGACGAGGCTGGCCGGCTTGCGACAAGCGAGATGCGGGAGCAGGGCATCCGGGGCGGACACAAGAAGCGCAAGCGTGGAGGGGAGGATGGTGGCAAGGGAGATATGGACCGGGACGACGATGTCCACGAGGCCGGCATGCCGATGCACAAGAAGAAGGGCAAGAGCAGCAGGCGGTGATGTGTGTACATTGGGTATATGCTAGTCTACAGCGTGGTTGGAGTTGGTACATCCCATTACTACTTCATAAACATCAGGTCTGACCGCAAAACATACTTGGTGCCCTTCGTGACCGGAGAGCCTTCATGCAACATACAATCCTGACCATGGCTGACATCTTTGTCAGATACGCTCCTGAGGCAGGGATGGTAGCACATACCGGTGCAGGAGCGCAGTTCCACGAGTGAGCGGAGGGACGATTGTCTCTGTCGGTTTTCCCTTGTGCTCTTGGTAGAACAAAGTCTACAAAAGCGGTAGGCGCAGCTCAAACACATGCGAAGCAATAACGTGTCCACTCACCTCGCCCCCTTCAATACCGTCCTGGCTGCCAGTCAAATATATGAGCAGCGTCCACTCCGACTTCGCTCCGGTCTCCGAATCGCGCACCGCATCGTCGTAGTGTGGGCCGAAGTATTGTCCTTGCGTGTACTTGTACACGCGTATATTCGAGTTCAACGAGTGTGCGGGGCGCCGTGCGTTCGGCGCTGCTCCGGCAGGACGCTTTGCCCATGCGGGGTAGGGGAACTCCGGGAGGTGGGGGGCGAGGACGGCGTGGATGCGCTGCGCGAAGTCGACTGAAGGAATCGACATCCGGTCTATCCGTTGAAGGCCATGAAGCATGGCAAAGTTCAGTGAGTTCGATGGCTTTATTCGAGGCAGACGTACGGTTGACCCGTTCGGCCTCCCCCCTCTTCTTCGGCGGGGTGAGCTCTAGCGGGAGGCTATCTATGAACTTCACGTAGGCTTTGCATTCTTCTGGAGAGAAGAAGTCCTGTGCGCGAGTTCAGCGGGAGGCTCCATCGTTGTGTTCCCGATATACTCGGAGACTAGTACTCAGGGCACGTACGTCGATGAGCAGGATCTGGTCCTCGAGTATCGCTCGGCACTCCAGCCCTTCTTTCGGGGACAACTCCGGGAACCTGACTGCAGGTATTTTGCTGGGAGCTGCAGAGGATGCAGGAGTGGTGATCGCGCGTGCCTTCTTCGCCATGGCGGTTCAGGATAAAGCAGGGCCACTCAAGTTGCCGTCAACTGCAGGGATATTTATGTAGGTCGCCGGTCCGCGAAAGTCGGGATGAGCGAAATGCTTCCGCCCCTGGAGGAACGGGGATGGACAGACTGCTTTGTACCTTGAGAACGTCACTTTGCCGGAGTGGTTAACGGGATCGCCTGCTATTCATAGCTGCCAGCGGTTGGGCTTTGCCCGCGAGTGTTCGAATCGCTCAGGTGACGACTTTTTGCTTACAAGCACTCTAAAAGTGACGACAAAAGGCCATTCAAGTGGTTCGCAAAGCACGACAGTCTAGACATGCACACAAGGAAACGTTGAAACTTAAAGATGGCATTATACAAATATACAAAACATCCGCGCGACAGAGACAAGAACAACAGTACAGCGTACGACAAAAAATTACTTAGGGATGTTGCCTAACTCATACGTCCTGCGGCGCCCAGAGAACACACCGTCCGCTTCCATTTCCAGTCGCGACCCTCTCCACGATACTCGGGTGGGAGCAAGTGACCGCCTGCACCGCGGTGATCCTGTATCAGGAGCAAACGTCAGCGCTGCACAAGCTCCTAGAGTGAACATTGGATCGCACTTGGTCTTGTCAGCCAGCTTGACAATATGATCACCCTGAAATACACGTTAGCTAGGTCGTAAGCTGAACGCTGAAAGGTGTCTGACTTTGCACGAGAAGACGTCAACCGAGTGGTCCATGTTCCCGATCTAATACATGTGTCAGAGACGGCTGATCACGCGAAAGGACGCGAACATACCGTGAAGTGAGGGTATACGTCCGGGTTGGTTGTCCACTGAGCCTTTAGAATGGTGAGCCATTTACCCTATGGCGGTTATGTCAGTGAAGAGCTCGCAGTCCATACCAACGCGGGGAAGCCTACCGTCTGGCAGTTGTGCTTGATCTGACTGAAGGGCCGTGATGACGGGAATGGTGCCTCCTTGTCCAGCCACGAAGACTTGATATCCCACACTGCGAGAAGGTTAGAGGGCGCCACTCCTTGTCGGCGAGAGAACTTACGCCGAATGGTGTCGTCGTAGCTCGTGCTCACGATCGAGCGGCCGCGGGAGTCCCAGTATGCCGAGCTCACCGACTTGTTGTGCTGCCACCGTGCACGCACGGTCGACTGGCCCTTCTTGGTGGCGAGCAGCTTGTCGATGGTCTCGCGATCGACTTCGTTAGGCAGGGTTACTATGCTGTTGTCTCTGCCCTTGGACGACGATGAAGGAGTGTTTGGTGCCGAACGGAGGGACCGGGAGCTCAAAGTCTCCAGCATCCTCGCGTCCCATACCCTACGAATCACAAATATCTTAACACAGAACACATGAGATGTGCAGAATGAGCTTACTTCAACTCGCGGCTGTTGGACGCGGTGACCAAGAAATACGGTCGAGTGGGGTTGACGCTTACGCTCCCGATCTTGGTGTCGGATAAGTCATATCGCTTTGCATGCGACCGGTGGGCGCGAAGGTCCATATGGGTCACGCCGCCCGCGACGTCTGAAATCCACATCTCGTTGCCGTGTGGAGGGAGGTCGACAGACGTGATGAGTATGTCGTCGGTTGCGTAGACTTCATGTGCCATTCCGGAAGTCAATGATAGGTTTCGGATAGTGCAGTCGTATGCGGTTGTAAAGACCTGTGTCACTATGAGTACAGCAAATTGTTTCAGGTACCACAAGACATACGCTGAAGGCATCTATGGGGTCAAATTTGACGGAGGATATCGAGGACTTGGATGTGGCGGGCCAGTGCATTTGCAACCTGTAGTACTTCCCGCCCTCCGCGTCTTCAACGGAGGTGAGTTCACCATCCTCGTCTACAGCTTCTTCTATAGGAGCTCGGGCGTCCCAGATCCCGAGTTCGCCGTGCTTGTCTAGACACCGAAGGGTCGATACGACAAATTGGGAGGTCACAACTAAGCTTACCTCCGAAGAATATCAGGTCCTTCGTAGGCTCTGGATGGTACGCCGCACTATATATCCGGTCGTGCGTAACCTTCGCACGCGACACAACCTTGAGCTTCCCCAGCTTCTGTTTGAGCTGCTTCACTTCCGCCTCTTCCTTCACATCGTCGTCGAAGACGTATGCATCGTCCGAGCTCGCCTGCCTTGGACGTGGCGTTTTCAGGATCTCAGCGAACGTGTGTCTGAGCTCCCCCAGTTCCTCGGGTGTGAGCTCGTCGGTGAGCGCCTGCAGATCAAGGTCGTGGTGGCGGGGCCGCTTCGCCTCGCGTTCGCGCTCCGCCGCCGCCAGGAGCTCCTCTTCTTCCTCGCGGCGCCTCTGCTCCTCCGCACGCTACATAACCACGACACATGTTGGGACAGCACTGCCAAGATGTAGAACGCGGCGTACCTCTCGCTTCCTCTTCGCTGCCGGACTCTCGTTCGGATCGACTGTGGGCGCCCTTCTGAGCCGTGTAGACTGGCGCGTGGGCATCGCAGGCTGTTTAGGCTTCTTGACGCGTGGTTGCACGGGCTTCGCGGCGGATTTACCGCTCTTCGTGGGCTTCAATGACTCCGAGGCGTTCGCCAGTCCGAGCTCGGCGAGCAACGCGCGATTGCGGGCAATGGTCGCCTCGCGCTCGAGTTCACTGTTGGGTGGCTGTGAGCTCAGCTGTCCCCGATGGAGACTCTACACAGTGTGCGTACTAGTCTGATGTGTCTGACATATCTGTGATTTCTCTGTGGTGTATCGCGTAGCGTGTGGTATGTGGTGGAAGGGGGTAGCCAGGGGGGGAGTGCAGGGGTGTGCGAGCCTGGTGGGCAAAACAAGACCGACAGCCAGCCGGAGCCGCCCAGCGCCAAAGCTCGATCGTTGCACGGCGCGTGACTAATGATGCGCGTGAAGTCACACTCACAGCATCGTGTGACGGTTGGCGTCCTGGCTCTCCTCTGTCGCCGCGAGGCGCAGGAAATGAAGCAGCAGCAAGTAGCTAGACAGACAACCGGAACGCAATAATATATGCTGTACAACTAACTAGCAGCAGAGGGCGGGGTATCGCTACATGCTGGTATTTGCCCCTCCCATGTTCACCACAAACGTGCTCCGCCCACCCCGGGGCAGCACCAGCACGTTCTCCGCGCCATGTACCTGATACGTTTCGCAGCTAGGTACCACGCTCGAGCGCATCCTGTGTTCGCCCGGGATGGGTAGAGCAGTCACACCGATCTTCGGCAAAGGCAGCTCTCCGTGGTGGAGGGCTATGAGCGTGATCGGCACCGAGAACGTCTCGCCGTCCTGTAGCAGCTGGTGAGCGACACCAGATCAAGCGTGGGCTGGGCGAGAAGTAGACCTTACCTTGGCCAAGAAGTCTCCCCGCTTGCGTCCGCTGACGAGCCACTCCTGTGTGAGATCTTCGATGTCATATCGCATGAGGTACCGGTCGACCTGCTCGTCCTCCGGTGGTGACCAGTGGAACGACGTCTCCACAGTCAGCAGCGCAGAGATAGGCTGGCCCGCGTAAAGCGGCCGTGTGCATTTCTTGGATTTCTCGACTGAAAATGGGTTCTCCATGATCTGCAGGCGTGCCGCTGCAAGGATCTAATTGGCGGGATGCATCAGCAAGGGCAGAAGTGGGCAGGATTTGGAAACCACGTACGTGCATCTGCGGCACGTCGACAGGGATAACGATCTCGCGCCATTCTCCGAATGATGTTGGCGACCTGCGCGTTTTCAAGATCTATGTATGGCTCAGCAGTCGTTTGTAATACAAAAGGAACACCTTGTGCTTACCTCAATCACCCGACGCAACCCAGCTCCCATGTCGTCATCGCCGGGGGTGACTCCGGGCACAGTGAGCTCGCCGGTGACTCCGTACAGTTCTACCCAAGAAGCGGTCGTCTCCAGTGCCTGCACCAGCTTGTCCACTATGTCCTGACGTAGTGGGTCTAGTGACGGTGTTTCGGTGACCACTTCGCTGGCGGCTTGCTCTATGAGCGATTCGACCTCTGTCCCAGGGCGTCAACAACTGAAGCGTACTAACAGACTGCACGATCTACCTTCGCGAAGCATGCGGTACGAGATCTGCAGCTTCAACGGATCTCGCACTGCGACAGGTCAGTTCGCCGTGCCGCGCGCTCCGTACGGCGTGCTTACCTTGACCACGACTAGCATCCATCTGGAACAGGAAACGCCCCGGCTGTGCTGGAGTGATAGTCTTCACAAGAGATTTAGCCCCCGCTCGTTTCAAGGACAGCTACAGACACGTACCACAACGGACGGCTTCTGCGACATGCAGCTCGTGACCTTCACCCCATCCGCCTCGTTCGGCGACAGCAGCTTGGTGGAGCGCACCCGCACATGTTGGTGCGACGTCGTCGATAGCGTGAAGCGCGTGAAGAGTCTGAAGATGGTCTGCGAGTGTCTTAAAGAAGGATGAGGCAGCCACTGACCTCGTTCCACGGAAGAAGTCCTCGACGTTGATCGCCACGGGCAGGGACGTCGCGACGACCCGGCTGAGCCGCAGTGTCCTGGTGACTTCTAGCTCGGATGTGGTGACATACTCGACGGCGACGTTGATTCTCTACGGTACGCTGTGAGCACATCTCACTATAGCCGTACTCGACGCTCGAACACATACCATGAAGTGATATGCCGATGCGTCCGTGTGAGGGATGGCTGCAACGACGGTTTGCCCGTGCTTCAAATCCAAAAAGGTCACGGATTCCTCATCCTTGCGGATGGGCGGTACGTCTACAGGAAATCAGAACTCAGCCGTATAAGCACTGGTGGTCGCTCGCTCACCATCCCCGCTCAGTTCGGCTTCCTCGTACTTGAACTGAATGCCAGACGGCGCACTGAGTTTCACCTGCGCAGTGGCGATATCGTTCCGTCCGGTGGAAAGGATGACCATGATCCTGGAGGACGTTCCGAGTTCGACTACCCGACTGTTAACACAAAATGTCCGCGGCGAAGGCGTAAGGGGCGACTCACTGCGGGGAGGCTGCTTGAGTCGTACGTCGAGTGCCTTGAGATCCTTCGGAATATGCACCAGAGCAGGCATGTTCCCGGCGCGGATCTGCTTGGGAGTCTTCGTGTGCTTCCACTGAAAGTGCAAACGTGCGATGGAGATCTCCGTGCTAGACAGGGTGTACGTGCCCGCCGAGGACGACTGCAAGCCGCAATGAGCCGCGTACGCTGATACTTCGCAACATTCAGGCTTACGGGACAAAAAAGGGTGAGCTCGTTTCGTCCGGGAGCGAGCTGCGCAGCTTCGTGCGTGAACGACAGCCGGCTGTTTTCCCGACCCGTCAGCTGCATTTCGATCTCATCCACAAGTAGTTCCTACAACTGTTTTCAACAAATGGCCACTGCATGAATACGGGAAAGACATACGCAGGGTAGGCGGTTGTGTACCACGACTTTGAGCAGAGAGCCATCCCGGGTATCCGCCAGCTTGGCGTCATGTTCCACGATCGTCAACGACAATGCTGGGTGGTCGGGGTAAGGGGTATCTGCATAGCAAGGCACTCTGTAAGCCATATCAAACGACCGCAGGCGGCAGTCATACCGGAGTCCAGCTCATGTGCAGCGTCCTTGAGAGCCGATACGAGCTGAGCGACGTAGGCTTCGCTGTCATCCGTGCTCAAAAGCAGATCCATCCCCATGTCGTCGACATATGCTCTGAGGAAGTGTAGGAGGATGTGGATCCACTCCCGGTCTTTGGATTTCTCCGCGAAAGCGTGGATATCCAGGGCACGGTTCAACATGAATGCCTCCAGCGACGTCCATCCGTGCGGGGAGTAATGCGCTGGAAGGGATGTGTATGTTTGCAGCGCGCTGGAGAGGCGGCCACGGTGACTGAAGGCGATGTGAGCTACGACGCGTCGTATATATACCAGAAACACGTACACGTCGAGTGCGGCCAGGGAGCCATGGAGCTTCAGTGCGAACTTGCGCCGCCCCGCGGCGGCATAGAGCTCGATCGCGCGGTTCGTGATGGCCACATATAGCTCGTAGAATGCGTCCACATCCACCAGCGCGGAAGCGAGATCCGTTCGCGAAATGGTTTCCGACGCCTCCTTGATTTGTGATTCTTGGGGGCCGGTGTAGTTTGACGATAGGGCAAGGCAGAAGGGCGGCTTGTTTGGGAGGTGACCCGCAGCTATGCCGAACACATCAAGCTAACATCGGGTTGAACACGCGCACATCCGATGAATAGGTATTATGCAATCCTACCTGGTGACGTGCGAGTTCAACAAGTTCGCCCTTCGCAGCGCTGAACGGGGCAAGGGCAGCCTTGCCCAGTTCCAGCGGCCGTGCCCACTCGTCGCATTGGTCGACGACGCTGAGAGCTGAGGAGTAGATCCAGGATTCGATAAAACATGGCGGTAATGTGTCCTGTTCTATATTCATGACGGTCCTCCCCATACATGCGAGTAATTGAACTAACCTCAACGTCCCGCAATGTCCGCGCCATAGTAGTGAGGAAGGTTGCCGTCTTCCGACATATCTCCTCCAAGTCGCCCAGTCCGCTGAGCAGCGCACATTGCCTGGCCAAGAGGTAGACTCGAAAGTCAAAGACGGAGATAGTATTCGCCAGAATCAAGTCGCGATAGGGCTTCTTAGACACAGACAACAGAGGAGCGGAGTTGTCAGAGGACGAGGGAGTGATGAGTGGACCGAACCAGGACAAGTTCTTCTCGCGCAGGACCTGGAAGAACGTCGCCTCTAGCTCATAGTATTGCTGCAATGCATCTTCGTGCAGGTTCATTCCCTCCAAGGAGCTTGCGATGCTTTCCTGCAAGTGAGCTGAGTACCACGCGCTGCTATTAGCCTCACCTTCCTGGACATACCTTCAAGATGAAGAACGTGCAGAAGTTCCATCCGGGCATTTGTCTCTGGCCCTCTGACCGCCTTACTTCCTCCTCTCGCTGAGCGAGCGCGCTATCAAAAGCGGACAACACGCCCTCCTTGATCTTGGTGGTAAGGTCTGCCCACACAGCGGGATTGTCCCTCTCTGCAGACCAAACAAGTTGTACGCATCTGCAGCAGGACTCAGAAGACGTTCACACATAAAAGGGGGATCTTGATTGACCTGTCCTTCTTGTCGGTATTGAAATCCGCTTTGACTTTATCCAGCACGGACGCCTTCATCTGGAACAACCGCCCTTGCGCGACGCTCTGGTCCGGACGTACGATATGAACGAGCAACCATTCTTGATTCTTCCGCTGGCCCACAGAGGCGTGCCATTCCTTAATGTGCTTACGAGTTGTGGCCTTGTACGCTTCACTGTCCTGCTCACTACTGCGTGAGGACTAGCCGCATGGGAGAAGCGGGGCGAATCACCTCGCATATAAACACGAAGATGTTCAGCATAGGCTTTCCGAGGATGCTCTGCGGCACCTGCGACGCTGTCTGGTCCTCCCGCAAAGTTTCCAAAGGGACGAATTTGACATCGAGCTCTTGTATTGTGCGGATGGTAGGCCTGGCAGAGGACTTCCAGTGTAGGTTGCGCAGAGGAAGTTGAGAGAGAAGAGACGCGTGGATCTGCTTCCAGTGGTCGGTAGAGAGGAAGACAAGAGGGGCAGCATATGTGACGACGACGCGTTGGGAGGTAGAAGCCATGGCCATCGCCCACAGAGCCAGCCGTGCGACCCTGCTTTCCTGGGAGTCGGATGCGAATACCTGCGAGCTTCTCTGTCAACCTAAACTCTATTCTCTTACAATGTCGCCACTCCAAATAACCCCGTTCCTTCCTGCCACTTCCTCGCTCGCCCACGAAGATGGTCCGGACTTGTTGGCGAGTATGCGTCTGCCTGTACGAAGTTTGTGCGGATGCAAAGCAGGTATGGCCAGAGATGGTGGCGGAGATGACCAAAGACAGCCGGGTGCACGGGCTGTTCTACGTCATTTCCTCTGTGTCGTCTGCAGCCGGAACCATCCGCGCGCGGGCATCTGACAGGGATGGTCGACTGAGCTGATCTTGCCACGCAGCCCGTACCTGTGTTTCCGGACCTCCGATGCCTCTCGCTGACGCACACGACCATTGACCGGCTCTTTTCCCAGCCATATAAGCCCACCGCAATCCAGATCACCCCCTGTTCCCACCCCCATCGTACAACATGCCCGTCAACCCTCGTGCAGTTCTGCTGCACGCGACCGGCGTCGCCGTCATGACATATGGCTATATGAATCTCCCAGACATGATTGCTAACATCCGAATGGCCGAGATGAAAGGCGGCCATTTCCAGTTTCTCACTATTCAGGGGTATGTCAATATTATGCGCCACAGTGCTTCATGTTCGTTGACTTCATGAGATAACTTAGCCTCGTCCTGGCCTGGATAACTATGATACTGAGCCTTGGTTGCGATCTGTTCCCTTCCAGTAAGGACATATTTGTGTGCCCCCCATCAACGTCAAAGAGCTGATGATTTGCTGTAGGACTACTCAGGAACGCCAAACGAACTATACTGATGACGGCTCTTCCGGTACGTGGCTACGGTGCCATGAAGTCACAGACCACTGATACAATAATATCTCAAGGTGTCCATCGTCATTTCGACCATCTACTGGAACCTACTCCTATTCATGCCACACATGATCTTAATGGCTGACCCCGAAGAAACGACTCCGACGTCATCCAGTCAAGTTTCTGGACCAACGCGTCTATCGCTCCCGGTCGACCTAGCGCTACACGCTGCGCCCGCCATCGCTATGTTTATCGACTTCTACTTTTTCGAACCGCGATATTCGAAGAGCGTGAGCCGGCGAGGTTCAATTGCACTCGCCGCACTGTCCGGTTCTTGGTACTCTTGGTGGGTCGAGCGTTGTGCTAGTTACAACGGCTTCTGTAAGTATTTTGCTCCATTGCACATCACGTCAACACTAACCTTGATGTTTTTGTCAGTCCCGTACCCATTCCTGACCGAGAACCCTTACAACATCCGAGTCCTCATCTATACAGGGGCGACCGTATTTTCGGCAGTGTCCTTTATGGTTCTGAACGCCCTACACCCCTAGCTCCCTTCCGACACCCACATCTAACACTATCACCGTGCTCGCTATGTACCTCAAAGCGAGGCTGCTTGTAGCTTAAATAGACGTAGTAATCCCAGGCTGTATTTCCGTATCTTCAGCCACCGCGACGCGCATCGAGCGCCCGCGGCGCGTCGCGAGTCATCTGAGATCGAGATCTGAGCAGAGCGCGATCGCCCGCTGCTATAAACTCGATCGCCACTCTGACTCGGGTCATCCTATCTCTTCAATCTTGCATTAAGACACCCACTGCAACCCGTTTCTACAACACAGCGCAATATGTCTGCACAACCTACGAAGCAGAAGCTATGGGGTGGGCGTTTCACCGGAAAGACCGACCCTCTGTGAGTCTCTTTACTCGGAGTCCGGACTACATCTGCCAGGAGCGCGCTGATGGTGTAGTATGGTTTCTTAGCATGCACGAGTTCAACCAGTCGCTGCGCTATGACAAGCGCATGTACGCTGCGGACATCGCTGGTTCCATCGCGTATGCCAAATCGTTGGCGCTGGTGGGCATCTTGACGGAGGACGAGCAGAAAAAGATCGTAGACGGTCTCACTGCTGTGGGCAAGGAATGGGAGCAGGGTGTGGTGAGTGCGACGCCAGCCGCGTCCTTCTGGATAAGGCGCTCATTCTCGATGTAGTTCCAAATCCAGGCCGACGACGAGGACATCCACACTGCGAACGAGCGCCGCCTCACCGAGCTTGTCGGTCCTCTTGGCGGAAAGCTCCACACCGGCCGCTCGCGCAACGACCAAGTCGCCACGGACATGCGCTTGTGGCTCCTCGGGGAGGTTCGCGCTGTCGAAAAAGGTCTGAAGGACCTCATCCGCGTGATGGTGGAACGCGCGGACAAGGAGAAGGATATCCTCATGCCCGGCTACACTCACCTGCAGGTTAGTATTAGGCTTGGCACTTACACCACAGAGTCCTAACACCCTTTTGCAGCGCGGCCAACCCATCCGGTGGTCGCATTTCCTCCTCTCGCACGCGTTCTCCTTCCGCGCCGACTTGGAGCGCCTGCAGCAGCTCATCCCCCGGGTATCTATTCTGCCCCTCGGCTCTGGCGCCCTAGCAGGCAACCCCTTCGGAGTGGACCGCGAGTTCCTCGCGAAGGAGCTTGGGTTCCAGTCCGTGGCCGAGAACAGCATGTACGGCGTGAGCGACCGCGACTTCATCGTGGAGTTCTTGATGTGGGCGAGTCTCTCCATGACGCACATCAGTCGCATGGCGGAGGACCTCATCATATACTCGACCGCTGAGTTTGGTTTCGTGGCATTGAGCGACGCATACAGGCAAGCCCGATCCCATTCCGGGTTCTTTTCGGCCATTCATTGACAAACATGCTGCCGTATATTACAGCACTGGTTCGAGCATCATGCCGCAGAAGAAGAACCCCGATTCGCTCGAGCTGCTCCGCGGCAAGTCCGGACGCGTGTTTGGAAACGTAAGTCACTCATTGAACATTCATATGTATCGCCCATCTCGCCTGTTTTTATTGACGTGATCCTCGTTGTTTGCAGATGTCCGGATTCTTGATGACTCTGAAGGGCCTGCCGTCGACATACAACAAGGATCTGCAGGAGGACAAGGAGCCGCTTTTCGACGCGGTCGACACCGTGGCGGCCTCGTTCCAGATTGCAGAAGGCGTAGTCGCGACTATGGAGGTGCGCGCAGTCGGGCTATGTCTCCGCAGCCAGCAGCTCACCCGACGCGTTGACAGGTGCACGGAGAGAAGATGCGGGCAGCGCTGACCATGGACGTCCTGGCCACCGACTTGGCGGAGTACCTCGTCCGGAAGGGGGTATGTATGCTCACCGGTACCGGTGCGCGCGCGTTACTGACCGATGATGTTCCGCGTCGGACGCAATCCAGATCCCCTTCCGCGAGACCCATCATGTCTCAGGGCGCGCGGTGGCATTGGCTGAGGCACGGCAGTGCCAGCTGGACAAGCTCTCGCTGCAGGACTTTAAGGGCCTGCACGAGAAGTTCGAGGAGGACGTCTTCAAAGTGTTCGACTTTGAGGCGAGCGTTGAGCGCCGCCAGTCAATTGGCGGCCCGAGCCGCAAGATGCTGGAGAGGCAGATCGCTGTCCTCAGGGAGGCCATCGCCAACTGAATTAGGCGAATAAAAATGTAGGGTTCAGAGTACGCGAGCCCCATGTAACCGTAGTAGGATAGCCACAAAAGACCCGGGCCGAGTGGTGTGCATACTAGGACCTTGCAGGGCTGTCCGTTATATTGTCTGCGGTACCTGCGGACATCGCCCGCAGCGATGGTTTGACGTCGACCGGATAGGGTTTGCGGCGTTGCGCGCAATTGGCGACCGACGCGCGCCGGGCCCATAGGCGCCTATCAACGAGACAGCGGCTCTCACACCGCCAACACAACACTGCCCTTGCCGCTCTCCCCGACCTCGCCTTCAATCCTTAGGCCTTCTTATCCTCCATACCCCTTTCTCGCTTTCTCAGCACCCTCTTGCCCGGCACCCCGCCCGACGCAGCATTGAGTGCTGCTGCCTGACCCTGCCCCTTTTCTTTCCACCTTGACTACGCCTACACCTACTCTCACTACCACCTAATACCCACATATCTACCATGGCCAGAGACAGACTCGCGGCACTTAGGGTGAGTCTTTACGCCATCTAACTCCGCCCTAGGGGCGTGCTACGTGAATTCCGGTGGCTCATGTTTACGCGGAATAGGCCCAGCAGGGCGGCGGAGCGGCGAACACCAACTCGTGAGTACAGCGCCAGCAGCCTCACCTCATCCTCGTGTATACCAACCCCGTGCGCCGATCCCAGGGACTCGTACCCGATGCAGTCGAACCTGGACTACCGCTCACGCGCGCGCGCAGCGAACCCGTACGCGCAGCAGGACGACAACCCGAGCTACGGATCCGCGGCGGCGGACATGTCGAGCACGACGAACCTGACCGCGCCCGCCGGCGCGGACGGCATGGCGGGGTTCTACAACGAGATTGCGTCGATCCAGGACGACATCCGCACGTTCAACGACAACGTCGCGCGCATCTCGGACACGCACTCGCGCTCGCTGAACGCGACGGACGACGTGGCGACGCAGCGCGTGAACCAGCAGCTCGAGGACCTCGTCGCAGATACCAGCGCACTCAGCAACGTGCTCCGCCGGAGGATCAAGTCGCTCCAGAAGCAGGGCGGCAGCGGGCGCGACGGCGAGATCCGCAAGCAGCAGGTGCGCTCGGGCTGCTCAGTGTGTGGGTGTGCAGGTGTCTGACGAGAGTTGGTGCTGTTGCAGACCGGCTTGGTGAAGCAGAAGTTCATGGAGGCGATCCAAAACTACCAGACCGTCGAGCAGCAGTACAGACAAAAGTACAAGCAGCGTTTGGAGCGCCAGTACAAGATTGGTCAGTGAAACTTGTATCGCCCAGCATTTCCGGTGCTTACCTGCCCTTGCACAGTGAAACCCGAGGCGTCGCCCGAGGAGGTCAAGGCGGTGGTTGATGATGACCAGGGCGGCCAGATCTTCAGTCAGGCTCTGATGAGTTCCAACCGCTACGGCGAGGCGCGGTCGGCATACCGAGAAGTGCAGGAACGTCACGCGGATATCAAGAAGATTGAGAAGACGCTCACAGAGCTGGCTCAGCTCTTTAACGATGTGGGTGATATGAAATGGAATTCGCAATTATGTCTAATCACCCTTTGCCCTTAGATGAGTATTTTGGTAGAACAGCAGGATGAACAGATTACTGTCATCAACGATACCGTCAAGGAGGTCGAGAAGGATGTTGAGACAGGGTGCGTGGTGCATCATTTGACTTGACCGCAGTGTTGCTCATGTGCTCGTGATAGCTTGAACTACACTTCGAAAGCCGTCGACTCCGCACGGTCAGCGCGCAAGAAACGCTGGATCTGCTTCATTCTTTGCATTGTTATTCTCATCATCATTGCCATTGTCGTTGCCGTCGTTGTTCTACAGAACAAGAAGTAGATGGTGACGATCTTCTTCCTCCCGTGTAACATACCTACCATATTCCCGGGACGTTTTACGTAGTTTTCATTTATCGGACTGGGCTTATGATACAGGAGGAGCACGCGTTGCATGCTACCGCTATCGGGTGCGGATGCATCTCCTGCGCCCCTCTCTCATCGGTCTTCGCATCCTACTTATCTATGTATGCCCTCCTCCCGGTCTGCTCTCGGCAATGGATCTTCCTCTTTTAGCTTCTCATGGTGTACCTAGATCGCTAGCTCGTGTCGCCTCCGTGTAAGTAGCGTGGCCTAGCTGGATGTCAGATCCCCCTATCGCGGGCTATCATGCCGCCTTCTACCACGCTATCTGCCTTTGCATCTTGACATGCCGATGTCTGTCCGAGACCAGCTACAATTTTCGAGTGGGGCACCTTCTGAAGGAAGAAGCGTGTGCTGTGCGTGGGGACCTGCGCAGATGACATGCGGCTGAGGGCACATTCACGTATGTTGGACGTCAGCAGGACGAGCCCGCACACCGCGAGTTCCGCGGTTCACAGCGCCCTGAGAGCCTCCGGACAGCCGCCTCAGGCTTCTCAGACACCCGGAGTCGGAAGTCGGAGGCTATCTGGGCGCGCGGGAATGCAACGCCAGTAGCGCGACAAGGCCGGATTGGTCGGGTGAAGGGAAGTCAGCGGACGTCGGGGCGTCCAGGAGAATCGGACACGTCGGCGCAGCGCCGTCGAGAGCAGCGAGAACTCACCGGATGGGTCGCTCTACCACCCACAGGCCGCGTTCCGTGTGCCACCGAGATGCGGGCCTGCCAGCACGCACAGCCCGGACGCATTTGCTTACCCGCGTCGGCAGAGCGTCTTCCGTCGCGACGGAGGAACAAAGGCTCGAATCAAGGCGGCCGCGGGGAGTCGCCTGAATGGGTTGGTCATCTTCTGCGCTGAGCAAGGAGATCGTCGGGCACAGACAAACAGCGAGGCGGTCTGGAGCCGGAAGAAACAAGAAAATTGCGGAAAGAGGGGTTGCGCTGAGCCGAGTGGAATGCGGATATTCGCCTTCAGAGGCGAATCGGGCGGCTGGATCTGTGCAATCTCGTGCAACGCCGCCACGTGCGATCTCAGATCCACATCTCGCGCGAGCTGACGCGTCCCTCCCCTTGCTCGATATATAAGTCTCCCCTCGGGGGCCACCGCCCCCTCCTACCTCTGTACACGCCCACCGCACACATCCCTCCCTCCCGTACGTCTGCCCCGCCCGTCCCACTCGTCGCTAGCGTCGTCCCTAACAGCTGCTTGCTCCACACAGACGTACTTCTATCCCCCCTCACACGACCTCCAGCCACCATGCCCGCCAAGAAGCGCTGCCAGCTCCAGTCTGAGCCCCGTTGCAACCAGGCCGTTCTGCGCCTCGTAGGCCAATGCCCGCACTGTCGTCTTGAGTTCTGCAGCACAGTACGTCCCCTTTGCATCTGCATCGATATCACAGTGGCTGACATCGGCGTCTAGCACCGCATGCCGGAGCACCATGAGTGCCAGAACCTTGAGAGTTGTCGACAGCAAGCATTCGAGAAGAACAAGGCGAAGCTGGAGAGCGAACGGACCGTAGCGTCCAAGATGGCGATGGCATGACCTGTCCTCCCACTCCCCATGCCCACGCCGCCCCCTCCGCCCTTGTCTCCGCGCAGCCACCACACAGGGTTGTTGGGCCCGCAGGCCAGGCCACCGCCACTCGCATCATCTCCACCTTCGTCTCATGTTCATGACTCTGTATATCGGCGCTATCACGACATTCACGGACGCACTCTATACCACATAATATTCTCCCCCCTTCCATAACTCCCGATGTGCCTCCCCCCTTCCCACTTCCCCAGTCGCATACAGGCTACATCGGTGTATATCGTGTTCTCATATCTCTCGCCCCGGGTATTATAAATGTAGATGCTTTGACACACGTTGACGTGCTTGTGAGCGAGCGTGATGGCCTGCAAGACTCATTCTGACCACATCGCAAGGGTGCATTGGCCAATGGGCGGCGTTCCGCGCGCCATTGGTTCCGTTTCGCGCGCGCTTTAGCGGAATCAGCGTTCTGCGCCCTGTGCCGTGGCTGTCAGGCGACGCCTATCTGCCAGTGCCTACGCCTGCCCAGGCTGCTCCACGCTCTTTCCTGACCTCTGGCGATGCGACCGTTCGTAAATACGCGTAACACCCTCAGTGCGATTGCCCAGCAGGTGACCGGACTTTAAGCGGCTGGGGTCGTTGGGCATAAGCCCGCAGCCAAAGACGGAAGCCCAGATGCCTAATCGTTCCCCACCGGACCGCCCTATAAGCAACCCGGGTTGCTCCTCCGAGTCAGATCGCCCCACATCCCAATCGATTTCTCCAGCTGCCTCCCCCTGCCCCCTCTCTTCAACGCAACATCCAGCAGCATACCTCGAGGCTCCCAGTCGACGCGTTCGTACTCCCGTTTCCGGCGTGCTGCCTCCGTGTACTTACCGCCGGCGCGCAGGCTCATCTCGGAACAACCGTTTTTCACGTGTGTCGGTAACACCAACGATCGCCTACCCCGCACCTCCGTGAAGTCCACCCCGCAGGTGAGCCGTCTGTCTTATAGACCGCGCGCTGTGGACCGCCGCAAGGAGCATACAACTTCATCATCCTCCACCACATACCATGGCGCGCCGTCTGAAGCAGATCGCTGACCACCTCCAGCCAAACGCGTCCAACATGTCCACCACGGTCTCTGCTGGTGCGTCCCGTTCTACCCCGCCCGCGGCCTGCCAATCAGCGCGCTGCGGTATGTCCGGTCGCTGACGTCGCCGCTGGGTTCCCCGCAGAACGTTTCGAGGAGGTCCCCCTCGCTCCCCCGGACAGGTGTGTTTCCTTCTTCACCGCCATCAACACGAGGGTCCTGAACGCCGCGCGCTAGCATCTTCAAGTTGACCGCTGCCTACCGGGCTGATACCCACCCCGACAAGATCAACCTTGGTGTCGGCGCGTACCGCGACGATAATGGCAAGCCCTGGGTGCTCCCCGTCGTCAAGAAGGTGCGTGTATGCTCGGACTGCAGTGCCAGGGTTCTGTGGGCGCATTATGAGGAAGTCATGTTAATAACACTGCCAACAACATGTTATTAGCATGGAGTCCGAGGGGGCACAGAGCCCTGTAAACGCATCTTGCGATCAAGCTAACTTGACTTCCCTCAGGCCACGGATATTCTCCTGAATGACGCCACCCTCGACCACGAATATCTCAACATCACCGGCTTGCCGGAATACACCGCGGCAGCGGCGCGCCTCATCTTTGGCGACGATTCGCCCGTGATCAAGGAGGGACGCGTCGCGAGCGTGCAGACCATCTCTGGGACGGGCGCGAACCATCTCGGCGCGCTATTCTTGAGCAAGTTTTATGGCTGGAACGACAAGCGCGTCTATCTCAGTGATCCCACCTGGGGTGCGTCTCCTTTATGCCATTACCGCTGTCGCTGCGCCACCGGCGTTCCCCCTCGGCCGCGGCAGCACTGCGGTCTGACTGCTGACTGACGTGAACGTCGTGTTGCAGTCAACCACCACGCCATCTTCCCCCAGGTCGGCGTGCCGGTCTCCACCTACCCCTACTACGATCCGCAAACGATCGGGCTCGCGTTCCCCGCGTTCCTCGACGCGCTGAAGAACGCGTCTCCGCGCTCCGTGTTCCTCCTGCATGCGTGCGCCCACAACCCCACGGGCGTCGATCCGACACGGGAGCAGTGGGGGGCTATCGCCGACGTGATGCTGGAGAAGGGCCACTTCGCGTTCTTCGACAGCGCCTACCAAGGCTTCGCGAGCGGGGACCTGGTGAACGACGCCTGGGCCGTGCGGGAGTTTGTAAGGCGGAACGTGCCGCTCCTGGTCTGCCAGGTACGTGGGTCATGGGGTGTGTGTAACGGACGGCCGGCTTATTCACACCGTCGAATCTTTAGAGTTTCGCGAAGAACGCCGGGCTGTACGGCGAGCGCGTCGGGGCGCTGCACGTCGTTGGCGCGTCGAAGGAGGCGGCTGCCCGGATCACGAGCCAGCTGTCGGTGCTCGCCCGGGCGGAGATCAGCAACCCGCCCGCACACGGAGCGCGCCTGGTGAGTCTTCCCCGCACCGAGCTGCGACGCGTCAGCGGTTGGCTGATAGATGCATGATTCCGATATAATTGCCACTGCCACTGTGCGGCCCGACAGGTTTCGCTCATCCTCAATGACCCCGCGCTGTTCGAGGAGTGGAAGCGCGACATCAAGACGATGGCCGGGCGCATCATCGACATGCGCAAGGAGCTGCACCGGCTGCTCACGGAGGAGCTGAAGACGCCCGGGAACTGGGATCACATTGTGAACCAGATCGGCATGTTCAGGTACGTGAGATGCGTGCCCGGGTTCCCTCCCATGGACTAGCGCGGCGGGTGCGTGTGGGGTAGCGGCTACGCGGAGGGCGATGGCGATGCTGCCCACGCCGGTGCGCGTGCCTGTGCGTGGACACTTGTGTGCGTCCCGGGACGCGGTCGTGCTGGGTTTTGGCGTGGCAGGTCCGCGTCCAGGCAGGCGCCGCTAGCGCCGATTGACCGCCGCCACATTGGCACACGTTGTCGCACGCGGGCAGGTGTGGCTCGATCACGTGGCGGGAGATTGGCGCATTTAAGGTGCACATGCTGCTCGAGTGCGCGTTTCTGGCGCGCGGGTGGTGGGTGCGGTGAATGGGCGAAGCACACGGGCCTGGTCCCGGCAGGGGCAGAGGCGCGTGTCAGGACGCGCTGCAATGGACTGGTTGAAGTGTTGAAGTTGGAGCATCAGGCGTTTCACGAGAGGAGGGGCACGGCGTGGAAGATGGAGAAGATGCCGTGCTGGTTGCCGCAGGACGGACTGATTGGCAGGAGGCAGAGCGTTTGAGCCAATCAAAGGAAGCAGGGCCGGCCTGATAGCGGCGGACGAGGGCGAAACGGGCGGTCGGAACGCGAGTGGAACCTGGAAACTGACCTGGCTGTGTTTTGCTTTTGCAGTTTCACTGGGATCGGCCCTACACAGAGCCAGGCGCTGGTCGAGAAGGCGCACGTCTACCTGACTGCGAACGGGCGCATTTCGATGGCGGGGCTGAACTCGCACAACGTGCGGTACTTTGCGACCCAGCTGGACAAGGCTGTTCGAGGCACGCTCTAGACGGAAGGGGGGGCAACGGTTGCGGGCGGGGATGTAGGAATGCACTCATCTGGAAGGGAAAGGAGATAGACAAGGAAACGATTACCAGGATACGGAGGCGGCGGCGGCGGCAGTTGTTGTAGACCGGGGACAGAGACGCCGGCGGGTGTAGAATAGAGAGCGTGGGAAATGACGTGTTGTTCCTGAGCGCAGAGCCTGGGCCTGGGGCGCCGAAAGAGGAAGCATGACATCATGGGGAAGAGGCCTGCCAGGATGTTGAGAAGGATCGTTCCGCATCATTTTCATAGAGCACCACAAGCTTGCCATTGCCCGCGCCGAACGAGTCCCCGCAAGCCTCTGCCTCTCTTGCCCTCCGTCCGTGAAGTCCGCGCCCGCCCCTCCTTCCCTTTCCTGTCGCTCTCCCTAGCCCGCCCCTGCCTCCCGCCCCCGCGCACCAGCCGACTCACAGCCCGCCCCGCCCTGCACTGCAGCACCCTGCCCCGCCGCCTGCGCACGCCGTCCGCCGAGCGCCCCCGCGAGAGTGAGAAGTCGAGTGGAAGAGGAAGAGGAATAGGAAGCGCGAGTGCGTGTGCGTGCCAGTCCACACGCCCCCGTCTGCCCCAGTCGACAGCCCTGCGCATGCCCCGGCCCCCCTCCCGCTCCTCCGGATAGATATCCGCCGCTGCCTCTCCGTCTGCTCTGCCGACCGCACGCCCTCCAACGCTGCCTCGCCGCCTGCTCTATATGCTGCATCCACCCCCTCCCTCCCGCCTCCCCCCTCCCTCAAACCACTCCTGCTGCTCCCCCCAGCTCTCTTGCGTCATATCCCCCTCGCTGCCGCCCGTTTCCTCGTGCTCGGCCCTGACCTGTCTTCCCTCGTCTCGGCTCTTCCCAGGCCCTTCTCTCCCTCTTCTTCTTCCCCATCCCCCTACCGTTACTGTGCGTCCGCCCTCTGACGTCCGCCGCGTCGTCCTCTGATCCGTTCTTTCGCAGTAATTACATGGGAATCATCCTTTCGCTAATATTCCCCGGCCAGTTCATGTCCTCCCAATATTCTCCTGCCTCGACTTTCACCGACGACTCTCGCTCACCATCCCCGGACCACGACATCCCATCCACCTCTCTCCTCCACCCCCCAGACGAAGACCTGCCCGACCTGTCCCCCCCTTCAACCCCGAAGTCTTCCGTCGTTGCCTCTCCTCCGCTCGAGGTTCAGTCCTACACCCCACACGCCCTCGGTATCGGCATACTCTCCCCCCAGCCGGTTCTTGGCCGCTTCGCGCCTATTTCTCGTGCAAGCCTGTCTCCGCTCCAGGTTAGAACGTCTCCGGTAGACCAGCGCCCAACCGCACTAGAGTGTCCGTCCCCGCGCGATCGCGGCTCGACCAATCCGTTCGACATTCATGCCCTGCACGCGCTTGGCGCCCGCTCTCCGGAAAGCGCGCACACTTCCCCCCCGCCCCCACCCTCTCTGCGGTATATCGGTGACCCGTCGGCTAGGTCTAGCCCCACCGGTGAGCGTGTCGCGTCCGCAAATTCGTCTGCTACTGGTGCCGTATCTTCCGGCTTGCGTATCGCCATCCCTCCCCCAAATCCTACCGCGTCAAGTTCAACGCCCTCCCCTCCGCTCCTCCCGCCGCCTGCGAATGACCCTGGCGCGAATGCCGCCGCGTCGGACGCTGAACAGGCAGCTTCTGGAAACCCGTTTGATCCCGAGGCACCTCCGGTTGACTTACTGGTGCCCCCGACCGATCTCAATATCGACTTCACGGAGCTCGATACTGAGGGCTACAGCGCACTGGAGAAAATCTACCTCTTCTCCCGCAGCAGAGCCGGGTTCCATAGGGTGTTTATCGCGCACGCGCTCCCGAGATACTTGTTGGGCGCCGAACTCGCTACAAGTGACCTTCCCAGCCAGGAGCAGATTGAACAAATCACCCCGAGTGAGGCGGTCGATTATGTTCTCCCGCTGCTGAACATCCTCGCCACTGATGATGGTGCGTGTCCCAATTCTGTAGCTTTGTTTGTCCGATGCTCACATGAGCATTTGCAATTTTTTCGACGCTCTCCTTTTGGCGCCCTGCTTGTTTGTCCCCTCCCACTCACTGCACTGACCAAACACGTAAACGTGTCCTCCATTCTCACCCTGCGCAACTCCGCGGGTTTCTTCACCGCATTGCCTGCGCGTATCGGCGGCAATTCAAAACGCTACAGACGAAGCCGTTAAGGAGGCTCTAGCTGCCGAGCTCGTGCCCATCATCTGGTGGTTTGTCACCCACTGCAGGCTTGTCGAAGACGACACCATCTCGCAGCCGCCCTCTCCGCCCACGGCCACATCGCCTCCGACACTAGAGCGCGAGTCGTCTCTTCCGCGTCCACCGACTCCGCGTCCTGACGAGCTCTTACATGAGCAGGAAGCTTCGTTGGCCTCGGATATCGCCAGCTTCAGCGCCAGTGAGAGCGGCGATGTCCTGACAGACATCTCTGTCCAGGCCTTCACGCCGCTCCTCGGAACCCTGCTTCTCAGTCCTAACGGCATGGTCGGTGGTTCTGCACGGTACGCTGTGGTGGAGTTGTTGCGGCGACTTCGCCGGGCTGACCAGCGTGAGGACGACGACCGGGCATCACGATATGGTTCTTCAGACGACGTTTCAGTTGACAGCCAGCCACAGCGGCAGCCCAGTCCAACTCCATCGCAGGTAGCCGAGGAACAGGATGCGGCCGAGCATGCGGATGTGGGGCTGTTTCAGCGGAATGAGCGGCGATTGTTCGAACACGAGCTCATTTACCAAGTCGTCATCGGCATGGGACGTCTCGACATGGATGACGGCAGACCCGACCAGCAGGAGGACCTCTACGAGACCAACCCCGGTTCCGGCGTATCGACGGCTGTCCCGACGCCTCACGCGGAGGCGATGGTCACAGGCGCAGATTCGTACTTCCCTACGACGTCAGCACTCGGGCTAGCCGTTGAATCGCTCGCAACGATGTCTACACCAACGTCGCCGCCGTCATCACCGCCGTTAACCGAAGATTCCTCCGCGCCGCCAACCGTCGCGGTGCCTTCTCCCGTGCCCTCGCCCTCCCCGCCCATCTCCTCCGGATCCTCCATCTCGGACTCGCCTGGTAACTCATGCTCGTCAACGCCGTCTCTCACGTCTCTGACTTCCTGTTCGTCTGGCGGGTCAGACCAAGCTGAGTTTAGCGGGACAGATCAACCAAGCTTCGAACCCGGCGAGCTGCCCAAAGAGGACGAGCTCTCGGTCCCGATGGAGGTGGACGAGGTCGCCGGCGCCGACATGCATGTGCCGATGCCGGACGAGTGGCTGCCGACGGACGCGCTTCCTCGGCACGCCGCGCTTCCCACGACCCCGCCGTTCGAGGTCCCGCCGCCGCCGCCGTCGCCACCGCCGCCCGTCGCCGCCCCGATCCCGCTGTCGGTCGACGCGCTCGCGGGAGTCGGCATTCCACTTGTGCAGGTGCAGCCGCCGTCGACTAGTCCGGTTGCGGAGACCGCGCCGCGGGTGGCGGAGGGGTGGCTCAGCCCCGGCTCGGCAGCGCGGAATCTGGCGATGGACGAGGACGACGGGAGCGACGTCAATGAGGAGGCGGCGGTTGGCCGCTTGAGCAGCATGAGTCTGATGGCGGCTGTCACAGCGAGCGGTGAGCGGTGATTTTTTCGGGCCACTAGCGTGCATGAGCTCATATTTGTCATAGGCTCAATCGGGGAGGAGGCGAAGGCCGCGTTTGTGGCCGAGGTCGAGCGTGTCGGGAGAGACTCTATTTATTGGGTGCGGCGAGAAGCTTCCTTCGCTGTTGGGGCACTCGCCAAGGTGGTCCCCGTCGAGGTGGTGACGTCGTCTTTGGTGAGTTTTCCCGGGCGAGTTGGCTGCGTAGTGCAATTTTTCTGACGTGTTCGGTTGCCCGGCAGCTTCCATTATTTGAGAGCCTGTGCCACGACCCGACATGGCACGTACGGCACTCGGTCCTCTTCGCTCTGCCCGCTATCCTTTCTCGCTTGACACCAGACCACCGCCGGAGACTAGCCCTTGAAGTTATCCTGCCGCTCTCAGAAGATGAGGAGCCTACCGTCCGCTCCGCAGTTCTCGAAGCACTGGGCGAGGTCATGTACACATTCGCGCAAGACGAGGGTGGGCCTCCGGACCAGCTGCTCAAGCTCTTCCTCGGTATCCGGGAAACGGAAGATCCAGGTGGAGGTCACGGCAACAGCGAGACGACAACCGTCGAGAAGGAACACGCCCCATCATCGCCGGAAAGCCGTATAGCCCAACCTCCCTCCGCTACATCCACCACAGCGATTAGTTCCGCATGGAGCGACTACGGGACCGATGCTGGAGCGGGCCCTGATATTTATGATGATCCTCAACGTCCCCTGGTCTGCGCCTTCAATTATCCCGCGGTAGCCTTCACGCTCGGGCGCGATCGATGGCCCGAGCTACGGCCTCTTTACCACACTCTCGCGCAGAGCCCCGCCTTCAAGATTAGGCGCACACTCGCCGCTTCCATCGGCGAGATGGCGAAGATTATCGGCGAGGAACACTCACGGGCAGACCTCATGGATGTCTGGCGGGAGAGCCTGCGATCGGACGAGAGCGAGGTGCGGTTGCGGGTGTTAGACGCGATACAGACATTTGTCCGAGCGCTCGCTCAGCCGGAGCGCCGGGAGGTGATCAAGGACCTCGAAGATGCGCTCCTGAACGGGAAGCTGTCGTCGTGGCGCGAGAGGGAGCGGGCGGTGAAGACGTTGGGAGGGCTGGTGGAGGTCGAGGGCATCGACGGAGAGGTGTTAAGAAGGCTGCTGGTCAACGCCCTCGACGACCGTGTGGCGGCCGTCCGAGAAGCGGCAGTTACGGCGGTGAGTGCTAGTGGAGTCCGTCTCAGCAATTCGCCGCTGAATCTGACGTCATTCTTTTTTTGTGCAGATCCCTTCGTTTATCAGGGAGTGGAAAGAGCGGCCGACACTGCTCGAAGAGCTGCGCGCCGACATTAGGGCGTTCGCCGCGGCGGAGACGTTCCGCAAGCGGACCACGTACGTGGTGTGCGTGCAGGAGATGCTCGCGTCGGACCAGGCCGACGTAGCGGTGCGGGACACGACGTTCTGGACGACGCTCTCACAACTCGGTCGGGATCCAATCGTGGACGTGCGCATACGCGTCGCGCGACTGCTCGGTCTGATTTCCGGTGAGTGCATCAGCGTTCCGTGCACGCCGCTCTCGTCATCGTCCCTGTCGTCATCTTTGATTGACCAATCCCCGCACGCACAGACAAGTTCAGCCGCGATAGCGACATTGCGGCAAAGACCGCCGCGCTCGCGCTCGATCTCCTGCGGGACGACTCCCACGAGGTGCGCGCGTTCGCCGCGGCGGTCGCTGCCGGCGCTACTGCCCCCGCGGCTGCACCGAAGCGTCCGACGCCGTTGGACCACATCGGGAAGAGCGCGACGACGTTCTCGCGCCCCCCACCCCCAAGTCCGAACAGCTGAGCCCCGCCGACGCATCATGTGCGGATGGTTCCCAACGGAGGCGGCGCGCACGCCGCCCTGCCGAGCTTGGACGCGCCCTTCTTCCGCAGACGGGTCAGCCGCTACACGATGTGTAGCGCGGCGCAGCGCGCGATGCACAACTATAGACCGCTCGAAGCAGCGGACATGGGGAGGCTCCCAGCACGAGAACCCGGCCCTCGGCGTCGGCACGGGGCGCAGCCTTCTTCGTCCGACGTCATGCGTGCTTCGCGCGGACTTCCACGTCGCGCGTCCCGGCGCACGGTGCGGGACGCGAGACCTCCGCCCGCATGCGTGCCCGTCCCCGTCGGTCAGCAGACCGCCGGCGCCCTCCCACTGTAACTTATCACGCACGACCGCACCCGCTTCCCTGCAGCACTATCGCCGCCGCCATACAGGTTCTCCTCCCTCGTCTGTCTAACGTATTCTCCGAGCTCGAGCTCTCTCTCCCACATTCCCGACAGTGCGTTCCGTCCACGTTGTATCACTACGTACATACATACAGAGCCCTTAGCGTAGCATTAGGTATCCCCCTATTGAAAATAATCAACTGCCAGATGATGTGCTTGGTTTGTTCTCCGTGTCTCGTCTCGTGCGCCTGATTGCTTAGCGTGCTCGCATAGGACCCGCGGACGGGTGGCAGCCAATGGCGGTTTGCATGCATGCTGTCACGCTCATCTCACCACGGAAGCCGTAACACGCAACGATCGTCGCCCTCTGCGTGTCTCCACCATCTCAGCTGCGGCCTCCTCCATTCCCCCCGCCCTCGTCTCGTGCAAGACACGCAACTCGACCCTACAGGACGCCTCCTCTATTCCTTCTTACGAACCTGGCCACGCTGGAGCGAGCGGTCACGGCGTGACCGCACACTGGGGTTAGGGTCGGGTGGGGCGCCTGCCAGGCACGTGGGGACAATAGGCAAGTGCAGTGAATGGGAGGCGCCGGGGAAGGATGATTGAACGGGCTCCCTTTGTTCTACGCGCACGGTGAATGGCGCACGCTTTGTACGCGCCGTGAATTGCTGCCGAGGCATGTATTGAAGA
Organism: Trametes versicolor FP-101664 SS1; assembly: GCF_000271585.1. Taxonomy (NCBI): domain Eukaryota; kingdom Fungi; phylum Basidiomycota; class Agaricomycetes; order Polyporales; family Polyporaceae; genus Trametes; species Trametes versicolor. Next base: position 234,620 of record NW_007360324.1, read on the forward strand.
CCGCGCGCGGGGAATGCATCACGTCGAGACGCGCCGGACAAGCTTGTTGTCTCTCCCTCCATTCTCGTTCTCGATCCTCTTCCCTGCCTCCGGCGCGCTCTGCGAGCGCAGTTGAGTCGATTCTCGACATCTGGTCTATCGAGCCGGGTCTGCGGTCTTGACGGTCTCCAGTGGCTGGACCGCCTCTCTCTTTTACTACTGCTCGCAGCGCGGACGCTTGCCTTGTGTCTTCCCACCTGTCTCTACTGCTGCTTATCTCGGACGAACTCACGAACCTGTATGACGCGATGGAGCTCGGACGTGCGTTCTTCAAGGTCAGGGCGGCCGTGTTTGGTACGTCTGTTCTTTCGTGTGGTGGATGGGGCGCGGTGCTGACGCGTGGCGGAAGGCGTCATGATGCTCGTCAGCCTGCTGTGGACGATACTGCTGTCTGTGGAGGTGTTTGTGCTGTACGACCAGTCAGACACAGCCCAGAGTGAGTGGCTATTCGCGCTTCGGATTGAAGGCATTCGACTGACTGTGGCCCGTAGGAAATTTTGTCGGGGTGCTCATCTTTATCAACGCACTCACTGCTATCCTACTACCAGCTCTGTAAGTCTGCGCACATGAAGTTCGGGATGGGGCAGCTGACCTTTATCTTCCAGGCTCCTCGTGCAGTTCCGACCATGGCTGGATGCTGCAAGACTGCTATTCCTCCTGTTAGCACAGTTCGGTATGGAGACACACTCGCGTCTCGGTATGGTGTATGTCTGACCTCCCGCAGGTACCGCTGCTCTCTTTACGAGTTGGAATCCCACCTTTCAATGCCCTACTGAAAGTGAGTGATCTCATGTCTTGGTGGCGAGTAGGCGCTCATAAGTACTGGTATGTGCGCCAGATACCAAACGGTGTCAATCGGTCAACCTGGCTATCTTGATTTGTAGCTGGGTCATTCCTGCCATGCGTACGTCGTACCATAGCATATCCATTTGAGGTATCCTTAACTAACATATCCACTTCCCAGTCACTTGGTATTCCGCCTTCCTCGCAGTCATGTACTACTGGCGAAAGGATCATCCGCCAACAGACAGCCCAGAGAAGCGATTGTCGGACTTGCCTATGATGATCCCTTCGCGAAGGCCGTCACTCAGGCGTCCTTCTGTCGCGCCCGTCGCGCCCGTAACACCCATGCGCCCCGCCGTCAACCGGGCGTCCAACACCGCCAGCCAGACGTCGCGCCCGTCGTGGTTGGCCGCGTCCCCCTCGACACCTGTAGCATCTTCTTCCCGAGCACCGCCACAGCGCGGTGTGCCTGCCAATCCCGTATACGAAAGCACCGAGTCCTCTTACTCTTCCCCGAGGTCTTCAGGAAGACTCTCCAAGCCGCCTCCACCGTTGATGTATTGATGCCCTATGTATTCGCCATGTATTAGTATACGCTGTATCGCATAGACCGAGCTGCCCTCTCATTAAGCAGCAGCACCCCCATTGATGAACTGCCTCAGCCTGTTATCCAGCAGATAGATTGCACGAGGCGGATGTCGAGATGACAAGCCATCAGCAGACGGCGATGGGTCGCCCGCCACTGCTGCGGGCCGCTCTGTTCTGGTGCGGCCGACGGGCGTCACCGCATTATTTATGCAGTACCGGGCGCGCCACGTGCGGCTCCCGGATTCTTTCTGCTGGCCTTCGCTTCCCGAACACCTGCTTGGCTCTCGGACGCCGCACCATCTCATGTCCTGACGGCCTGCCTGCTCGTCCGACCTCCTCTTGCTTCTGCTGCACGCCCGCCCTGTGCCCCGTCCATTTCAAACCACACATATCTCCGTGACTCCCGACTCCGTTAGGCGCCATTATGACCAGTGCTCAATGGGAGGCTGCTCGGGTCAAGGTGCGTCATAGCGTCGTGCACAACACTCGACACGGTCGTCTCAAACCACCCGCCATGGCAGGCCCAGCTGCGGCTCACCGCGCAGCGGCTCGGCCAGATGCAGGACCGCATGGAGTCGCAGGCGCAGATCACGCAGCGGGACATCGCGACGCTCCTGCAGCAGGGCAACATCGCGCTCGCCCGCGCGAAGGCGCAGAAGCAGATGCGCGAGGACGTCAAGGGGAACCTGATGCAGATGCTCGAGATGCACCTCGGGGTGATACTCGGACACTTGAACGAACTGGAACGAAGGTGCGCGGCGGCGAGTGGTGTGTGCGGTCTGCGGGGTGCTCACGGGTGTGCAGTGACATGCCCAGCCCCCTTGTAATCGAAGCTGCTTCAAGTATCATCTATGCTGGTCCGAAGATTGAGTCAAAAGGTCGTTACGTCGGAAGGGGCGCCACCGTTCGGTTGCTTACCACGCTTTCATGGGCAGACCTCCACCAAGTCCGGGAATTCCTTCTGCACGCGCTCAGCCCGGACTTCGCGCGTTCTGCGGTCGAGAACCGGGACAACTACGTGTCGCACAAGGTGAGTAATCCTGTAGTGGTCTAAAAAGACGTTGCTCAATACTGGAGCAGGTTCTACGCGCGGTGGCTGCGCCTCCGCCCTCCGCCACCGAATTGGATATGTATTTATACAATGTAGCACGGTCCTACAACGTACACTGGCTACCCGATCTATCACCGCAACAGAAGTACGTGGAGAGGTTATATATTCTGAGCACGAGACTAACCGCCGCGCCCTAGGGTAAACGCGCTGTCGTCTATACTAGACCCCGAGATTGTTGGCATAGTCGACCTTGCCCGTCTCCGACAAATATGTTCTCATGGTAAGTAGTGTTTTCAGTGTTGCCCTCGTAGCGCCGCTAATCGTATCATAGGTCTTCCGTCACATCCTCCCTGGCTACGTCCACGGGTCTGGAAGTAAGTAGTCCCTTTGCCAAGATATAGTCGGTACTGACGGCAGGGTAGATTGTTCCTTCGCACATTGCCCGCGGACAAGTCGGCCTGGCCGAAGGAGTCTCGCACCCAGAGAGACAACTACTATGTGAGTGGATTCGTAACTTCTGTGAGACTGTCGACATAAGCCGACGCTGCCTTTCAGGATCTCGTCCGACGTTTGTTGGAACCTCTCGCCACGCTTCCCAACCCGACTGAGCCTCTGTCTCCCACGGACCAGGCCATTCTGGATGTCTCAAACGAGTTGTCGACTGTGCCGCGGAGTCTCCTAGCATCTCTGGAAGAGGAACCTGAGCCTTGCGCCCAATGTCCGTTCGACGAGACTGCTGCCGCGGACATCACTATACCCTGCGCAGGTAATGTTGAGTCTCGGTTAAAGGCCATCCGATCTAGGGACACCGGAGAGCCTGCCAATTCCGCTGGCGATACCCCCGAAATCCGGTTGGACACTTCAGATGAGCTTCTGGATGCCACCCCGGAAGTCCGTTTGGAGGAGGCCTCGCCTACAAAGACCCGCTCGAAGAATCCACAGGACAACCCTGAGATCTCCCTGTCGGTCCCTGACTCTCCGACGTCAACGCACTCCGGGCTGTCCACCACCTTGCTCCCTTCACGGTCGTACAGCGCGGTGGGCGCGCACCCGAAACACTACTCGGCACTCCTCCGACTCCTGTACATCCATTCCCGCCTGAACCCCGCGAACCGCTCTCCGCAGATCGCTTCGTTGCTGGTACCGATCTACGCCGCATTGGCGGAGGAGGTCGACGATGGGGATATTCCCCACGTTGAGGCTGACACGTTCTGGGTGTTTGAAGCCATGGTCAGCGAATTCGCTGAACTAGAGGATGAGCAGAACGGTGCGATTTGGGTCCAGAAGTTCAGCGAGCGTTTGCGGTGGGCTGATCCAGAGCTTGCTGATGACCTGGTAAGTCTCGAAGATCGGTCGTATGAGGTACGATATTATTGAACACTTAATATCCTATAGGCGACCAAGGGGCTCGATCCTGGCCTCCCACACTACTCCTTGTAAGTGCTGGAACTCCATTGAAACACGCATATGCTAAACTCTGGTGCAGCCGTTGGTTGATTCCTCTGCTGACGCATACACTGCCTCTATCCGCCGTATTGATGGTTTGGGACGCGCTCTTCTCACAACCAATGAGAGAGCGTGGTATGACCCCGAAGCTGGAGTACCTTATGGACGTGTGCACGAGTATGCTTGTGAGCGCTCGTGCTACGCTGCTACTGTGAGCCTGCACATTTTTGTCTTGGCTGTGATTTTTTTTTGACATTGTCAAAGACTCGGGAGAGGACACCGCAAGTCGCAAAACCTGTGGTCCGACGAGGTAGCTGCTATTCCGTCAGCCGCGTTTGGCGACCGGGAGCTCGAGGAGGCTTTCATCGAGGGGATGGCGTTCCTCCAGAATTACCCTTTGGACGCCGTAGGAGGCATCGAGAAGGTGTTGCAGACTGCGTTCGACCTCGCCGCCCAGCGTGAAGCCGCCGCACTGGCAGCTCAGGCCGGGCCTGCTGTCGGGCTCGGGGCGCGTCTCCGGGATACAATGTGGAAAGGTTTCTCAAGTCTCGAGTCCCATCCTGAAGAGGAGGGTTCGAGTGAGGAGGAATCCGATGACGACGACGTGCCGTTGAGGCCGGCCCAGCAGGGCAACCCGTCTACTTTGACGTCGCGACTAGCCAACACTGTCTGGCGCGGTATCACGAATCAGAGTGCGATGGAGGCCTCTCCATCGCCGAGCCCGAGCCCGATGCCGTCCCCTTCGCCATCTCCCCTGCCATCTCCCCTCCCGCCGCCACTCCCTACCTCCCACTCCGCACCCGCAGTTCCCCCGAAGGAGGCGGTGTCGAAGGCCGCCGCCCGTGGCACTTCCATGATCTGGGGCTACGCCGAAAAGCTGAAGGACTCAGATGCCGCCGCCACACTGGCGAAAGTGAGCACCAACTGGAGGGTGAAGGCGCTCGATGCGTGGACAAAGCGGGGCAACGAAGCACCTCAAACCCCCAACACATTGGCTCCTCCACCCACGTCGCACTCTGCGCCCTCTCTCTCGGCGCAGAGCCAAGACCACGGTCGCAGCATCTCGCTCACTGCAATTAAGACGTCGTTCAGGCCGGCGGATGACAACAAACGCGGGTCGCTTCCTGTCATAGACAGGTCAGAAGCGTACTCGCCACCCCCTCGCCCAGTCTTCCGACCCGTCCGAGACAGCATGTTCGTCGCCTCCCCGGTCACTCACAGCGGCAATGCCTCCCCCATCTCCGACACCGGCTCGAACAGGGAATCGATGCGCGCCTCGATGTCTAACTACAAGATGCCGGAGCATACGTCTGCTAGGACCGGCGGCCCACGACCCCTGTTGCTCAGCTCTACTACTCTCATCACTAGCGGAACGGGTCGCTCTCCTATCTCGCCCGCGGCGGAGTCCCGCTGGGCAGAGTCGGTGCGGTCGTCGAAACGGCCGGTAGATCACCGAGCGTCACAGTCGTCAATATCGTCTCTGTCACCTTCCGAGCCGTATCGCGCTCGGAGGGGAGAGTCGAGGTCCGACTGGGAGTCCGACGGTGGTACCATCAGTAGAATCGTCCCGATTAACCGCAAGTCGCCTTCGCCCATGGCGAGGACGTCCCGGTCGTACAAGCGCGAGGAGTCTGTCTCATCTATCAGCCCGCCTACCCCTCCCAAGTCCGCCCGCCGCCTCTCGACGGAGGAGTCTACGCCAGAAGTCGCGCCCAGGAGCCCTGGCGGCTGGAGTCAGGTCGACGTGCCAGACTCGCCGACCACCGTTCCATCTCCGCCACCTCCCAGCACGCCCGACGCAGGCTCGCTCAAGATCAACACCGACATCCACGTCACGCAGCCGGCGTCGCACCGCCAGCAGGGCTCAGTGACGCTGAACGACGACAGCGACGTCACGTTCCCGTCGCAGGGCGGGGAGAAGCTCACCCGGCGGAGCGCGACGCTCTCGCGCGTGCACCGCGAGGCAGAGGCGTCCGACTCATCCGCGAACGACCCGTCGCCGCCGACGCCGCACATCCGCAAGAAGCGCATCCCGAACCGGCTGCACTCCCTGCGCCACTCGAAGGTGTCGGATGACCCGCCGCCGCCGCTGCCGGTGAACGCGGGCAACAACACGCTGCAGGTGCTCGACGCGCCCGAGGACGCGGAGCTCGAGAGCTCGAAGACGCCGCGCGCGGGGAGCTTCGACGCGGAGATCACGGGGAGCGCGCCGCCGTCGCCGCGCTCGCGGCGCACGCGCAAGATCTCGGGGGAGGGCGAGCCGCGGGCAAGGAAGATCTCGACGGAGGGCCGGACGCGCAAGACGTCGACGGAGAGCAGAAGGAAGGTCTCGGCGGAGCGCGAGACGAAGCATAAGCGGGAGAGTGCGGCGGTGGAGGGTGACGATGAGGGATATGGCGAGCTGCTGAGCGCGTACGAGAGCGAGGATGCGTAGTGGCCAGGCTGGATGGTGGCTTTCGAAATAATCTTACGACCGTTACACTAGTTTTCACGTTGCACGACTATTTATTGGCCCCGCTGTCTGTTGAAGCCGATCTACTGCTATCATCAGTGCTATGTATCTGGCTGTTCGCTCGCTCATTCTCTGTCTGCAACGCTTCCCGGACGCCGTGGTACACCTTCAGCAAGATTGGGAAGCGAGGGAGGATGCTCTGCGTGGATAGGTTAGCATACTGTCCCGCTTGAGTGGCCAAGACGGCACCTACCTCAAAGGCGACATCCAGTTTTAGTGCACCTTGCTGGGTGCGGTGAAGCGCTACTAGGTAGTAACGGATATCCCATCCGCGTATGCCCTCGTTGATGAGGAAGTCTTCTAGTGATGACCAGGGTATGAAGCGTCGCGCCGCAAACAGCGGGAAGCCGAGGAAGCCCCTGTGGGTTTCCAGTTGTATTCCCAACGAGGGTAGGATAACGACAGACTCTGCCAGAGGATATTAGTGGGCGATAGCAATGGTATGAATGAGGGTGTTACCCCAGAGCAGGTTTGTCAAGTGACTGTACAAGTGGAAGAGCACTACGACTGCAGTGAACACTGCGTAGCGCGGACTTGATATGATCTATGAAACATTCAGTGGCATTGTCTCCTTGTGACTATAAGTCGCACATACCGTCTGCCAGAAGTATGCTACGCCCAGAACGACACAAGCACCGACGCCAAGACCGCTGAATTTGGCGGTGGCTCCGGGGGCTTGTACGCGATACTCAAGCCATCCCGGGTATTCGAGCACGGTGAACTCAGGCCTTTCTGGGATTGGTATAGTGCGTCTCATGCATTGGAGCTCAGGACGGCAGGTTGCACACCCCGAGCGTTCTGAGGTGGTGAGTGGATGGGTCAGAGGCCACTCGGTCACACCGTGGCACAAACTACGGCGAGCGCCTATGTCAGCACTGCCACCCTTCTACTTCGCTTCGGTGTGGCGCAACCGAACGGTAATTTACCCCACTCCTCCTGGCAACCGTCTTACCTCAGATTCGTCGAGCTTGTCCTGTCTTAGGCTCGTAAACCAGCCTCACGTTCGGAGACGGAAGACAGTCGTTCCTCCCGAAGGGAGGCTGGAACCTCTTGTGAGGGGGGTGGTGGTGACCCCCGTGGGAACGACGCGCCAAAAAGTGTCTCAAGGCCTCTCCTCACGAGCTCTCCTCGCGCATAGATTTTACGCAGCGAATATTCTTGACAAAAAATGGGCAGGCTCGCAGCACGGACGGTTCCTGATAGAACTTTTTTCTGTCATGATATTCTGCACATAGCCCGCAATGCAGCTCTCGACGACGCAGGGCTTCAGCCACCCGTTCAATGTCCGCTGACATCCACTGACATCTCTCACCAGGGGATTGCAACTCAGCCGTTCCCACGGGGGTCACCACCACCCCCCCTCACAAGAGGTTTTAGCCTATCCTGTCTGTTCTCCATACGATTGGAATCGTCTCTCTGCGTAAGCCGCTACACTGCTCTGACAGCTACGCACTAATTGCTCACATTGGAGTCTGTGTTACCATTGGGGAATGTTATGCGGCGACCTCAACGTGTACTCCTACTGACTTGTAGGTTTGTTAGGTATCCTATTCCAGTGACTCTACACTTATGCAGATTGCAATCGACTTCACAGTTTAGTCAGAATGTCTGAGGGCTAGAAGGTTCACGTCCTCCGCCACGCTGCTCACTCGACCCTCACCTCTTGACTCCGGGCTCGATCACAACTGGCGGCGAACCCGGTTCCGATCCGATTATCGTCAGCCTCATGCTAACATGGGAGATGCTATATAGCTGCCGGGGATACCATTCTCACTCTACCTCTTCTAGCGGTCGCACCCCGCCATTCGCTATCAAAGCCGACTTCCACTCCGACTTCCTTCACGCAATGGTCCTGACAGCGACGGCTTTCACTTCGCTTCTGCACTCTCTGGGGCTTATGCAAGGGATATCGAAGCCCATTCGTGGCCCCTTAGCCGCAGCGCCAGCCCCCGCCCAGAACAAGGTGGCAGTATCGAGCGGCCCATCTCCTAATTCAAACTTGGGGACGAACTACCAGGTCCATGCGCCGGGCAATCTCTCCAACATAGGAACTAGTGCAATCAAGGCTTCGACAGCTTGCGATGCTCCGGATTACGACGCCCGTGATTGGGGCGAGCAGCGCTTTGCGCCGTTTGACCAGGCGAAGGCGAACGTCTACCGCTATCGTCAGCAGCAGTCCGTCAACTTGGGATCATGGTGAATTTCGGCCAGTGTTAACTTCACAGAACATAACTGACTCTAGATCCCAGGTTTACCCATGAACAATGGATGACGTCGTCTCTCTTCACCTGCGCTTCTGGCTCTCAGATCTCTGAACTGGATATCGCCACTGGCTGGGGTTCTCCTGATGGTGCTCGGGCTGTACTAGAACGACACTGGGACACCTTCGTCGACGTCTCCGACTTCCAGTACCTCTCCGGAATTGGCATCAATACTGTGCGTCTTCCGATCGGCTACTGGAGTCTCGGGCCTGCATTCTGTCAAGGCACTCCTTTCGAGTCGGTCGCCGACGTCTATCGCAATTCGTGGAGTCGCGTAGTGCATGCTATCAACATGGCCTCTGACGCTGGCATCGGGGTTCTTGTGGATCTGCATGGGGCGCCGGGGAGCCAGAACGGGCAACCGCACTCGGGCATCTCAGACGGTCAGACCAACCTCTTCGGTAACGACTACTACATCGGCAAGACCATGGACGTCCTGACGTTCCTCACCCAACAACTCACGAATGTGACAAACGTCGTCGGGATCCAGATCCTGAACGAGCCCCAGAACGCGGATAGCCTCCCTGCCTTTTGTAAGCTCGTTAGCGATGGGGCCACCGAGGTGTGTATTGGCTAACCCCGACTACTAGATACCCAAGCAATCTCGACCATGCGACAAGTCAGCTCTGCTGCGGCAGCCCTGCCGTTGTACATCCACGACGGCTTCAACTTGGAGCAGTACAGCCAATTTGTCGCCGACAGGTCGGACTTCGTCGTTCAAGATCACCACTCGTACTTCGTCTTCACACCCCAAGACAACGCCGAGTCAGCGTCTGGGCACACCAAGGATATCCAAAGCTCTATCTCCGGCTCGCTAGCTGCAGCCTCGGATCGCCAGCGGAGAAACCTCGTCGTTGATGAGTTTTCATGCGCGCTAACGGAGCAGAGTTTGTCTAGCGAGGCGGACCCCAACCAGGCACGCAGAGCGTTTTGCGAGGGGCAGCTGCAGATATACCAAAACGAGACGGCTGGATGGTCATTCTGGGGTGCGTTGCTCGTCAGATCGCATTTGACATTCGATCTGATTTTTCCGTGCTTTAGCGTACAACAAAGAGGACTGCTCCAACGACCCTGGATGGTGCTTCAAGGCGGCCGTCGGCAACAGCCTACCCTCGTCATTTTTCTCTTACGGCAAAGGTCCCCTCGCGGACCCCTCGCGCCTTCCTGCGCTTGCCGACATGGCGGCCGACATGGACTCTCCGACCCACGAGGAGATGACAAACACTCCGTCTAGTGCACCGGCCGGCCCATCAGGGTACTCCGCCAGCACCCCCTACCCTGAGGTCGGCATATACCCGGTCAACAGGAGGAGCCGTCACCGACCCCGCCGGAGCCAGCGCTTTGCCAACCGTGCTAAACTCGCGGCAGTCGCTCGACGCGACACGCCCGCTCAGTCCTCCCTAGACCCGTCCCAACGTGCAATCTCGAAGGGGTACTCGGACGGCTTCCTGACGGCCAAGATCTTCGCCCTGTACGGCATGTCGAAGCTCGGCTTCACCGGGCAGTACATGAGCGATAGCATCGCCAGCCTGGGGCCGGGGGTCATTGCGCCTGGGAAGGAACACGACTACGAGCAATGGTTCATGGAGGGTCTCGCGGACGGGGAGGCATTGATCAGCTCGTCTGTAAATAGCACCTATGCCTCATGAATGTACGCGTACGTCGAAATGCGGTCCATCACATTTTCTACACGTTTAGGAATTCATTGCGACATCGATCTGGGCCTCGGGTGCCGTGTATAGTCTCCGGTGTTCCTCCCACACTCCTTCCGTTAGGGCAGGCGACTACCAAGTCCGAACTTACGTGACATTACCTGCACCGGCGGATGGTGCCGGGTCGTGCGATGGTAAACGCTAGTCCGACATGTTGGTGCGATACAAGACTAAGCGTAAAGTTGAGTGTGACAGACTGGCGGACACACTCTTCGGCTTCCGTGGTCTTCTGCTGCGAGATCCGCGTTTCGCTGGGAAAATACTCTTAGCCATGGGGGACGTTTAGATTCGACGAATATTCCGCCTATCCATTACCCGCGTGTCCGGTCTCATAAATCAACTCATGACCACATGTTCCGCAGCCTCTTGCCGGCGTATGTTGAGGAAGCTCTGGGGCGTCAAGTGAGTTGACGGCAGCCATCCGCGCGGCAATGTCTTTTGACCACTTCGTAAACGGAACGGTGACTGCCTACTGTGGCGATCGTTCCACAGGAATGCGGAACCTCCGAGCACCCCGGGGGTAGCACAAAACGAGATAAATCAAACTTCGCGCGGCCGAAGCAGAGGAAGCTCGTTAAAGCGAATAAGATAGCCTGCTGCAAGCCTCCAGGTACAATAACCATAACTGTCCACGCCCGATACGCGACGGACACGTGGACGGTTGTGTGTCCCGTTCCCCGAAGATCTGGGGTTAGAGATGTGGCGCTCGTTCCGGACCTTTCAGAGATCCTCTCAGATGCGATGGATCCGTGCTGGTCTTTCCCATGTAGCACGCGGCGCGAGACGTAAACACCGCGGAACTGGAGAGCGGCATCGTAGCATCGGATGACATATGATAGAGGACATCTTGTCTAGGAAATCGGCTAACCACCACTTACCTAGATGCCCAACATGTCGGCTTGGCATGTAAACTAGACTAGAGGTTGGACGATAGGTGGCTTCGACTTCGGGCCATAGTCCCGGGGCTCTCGATAGCTCCGGGCATGTGACGACAACTCGCCGCACTGGTAGCCAGAAACTGCCCAGGTTTGCCGGTAACTTGCCAGAAATGTTGTGATGTGTCGTGACGACAAAGGATTGTACTTCTTAGATGAGCTGCCGTTGATTTGTGGTTTTCGGCACCCTGGTGTGTGTTCCGGAAGGCAAAGACGGGCGCCGGGCTGGAAACTGAGTGGCAAGAGCGACGTTCGACAGGCGCCAGTGTGAGGAGGTTCCATAGGATTCCCAAACGGGACACCCGGGAACTACCGCGACGCCACGTGCACATGCCTCGAGGGAATTTCGGGCAGCGTCCAGAGCGCGAGCTCGTCGGTGAACACAGCGATCGCCTGCCCTTCCTCGCTGCTGTCCACAGCGCCCGAAACTCTAGTTCCCCTGCTTTCGACATTCATTGCTGTCTGAGGCGACTATAACACGAATGTGGTGCTGAACTCGTGCTTTTGAAACCTTCTATCTGCCTGGCATACCTGTTCGCGATGCACCACGCCCACCGCTCTCTTCGCATTGCGCGCACTAGCATTCGTGCTTCCTCCTCATCGGCGCAGGCCGTGGTGTGTACGCTACATATCGTCCTAATGTTTCACACCAGCTCATCCGCGGGTACAGCAGGCAAAGCCGTCCGAAGCGCAAAGCGGACGGGCGACCAACGTGCCCGGGAGTCGGAGTTGGGCTGCTCATGCGCAAGCTAGCTCAAGTGCTGGACCATCCGGAAGCCAGAGCTCTGGTCCGAGCTTACCGCAGCAACGCACCTGGTCTCGTCCTCAACCTCAGCGGGGCTCTGCGTCACTCAGTTTGGGAGACCTTCCAGAGCCCATCCTCGAACGTGCCTCTCAACGCCGAGACGGTGGGGGGAACCGTCAGCGGCAACAAGACTATGCTGCAGGCGGTCGCGATGCGAACTTCAGACAGGCAAATCGGGGAACGCAGCGCTCGCCAAAGTCGGGACCGTCTAAGGATTCTCCATCCCGGGGGCTGCAGAACATCCTCCGCAATGACCGAATCAAGGAGGCTTCTGCCACGCTTGCTGCACAGCAGGCACGGAGAGCGGCGGAAGAGGCAGCGGACGAGACACAGTCAACGCCACCAACACAGCCCAAACCGAAGCCTGCTTCGCGGACGACCTGGGCGGCCCCCACTATCCCGGACGATGCGAATAACTCGCGAGGCTCTGCATGGAGTAAACGCTCTCAGTACAAAGAGAGAGGTTCCATTATGTCTCGTCTCAAGGACGAGGTGGTGATTCCAAGTCATTCTCGCGTCACTAACTCTCGCTCTGGTGTCAAGGAGAAGGAGCAGAAGAAGAATGTCGCGAAAGCGCACAAGCCTATCCATGTGGATGTCTTCATTCCGAGCGTCGTCTCCGTAGGCAACCTGGCCAAACTCTTGAATGTCCGGTTAGGTACGTCAGACGGCCCCTCTGCTATGGCCTCGCGCTCACGATGCTGGTAAGACGTACTCCGCCGGAAGATGATTAAGATAGGAATGGAGGCCGAGGCGTCATATGACCACAGTAAGCTTGACGGTGCTCGCAACACGATTATGTTGCTGATCGTATATGCAGTGCTTACCTCCGAATATGCTTCTCTGGTGGCTATGGAGTTCAACCGTAACCCCGTCATTAACGACGAAGCGGCGTTTGACATCTACCCCCCGTACGTCGGAGGAATCCTCTCGATCACACCGTTCTATCTCATGTCAGATTTCCAGTGCTCCCCACCCGGACCCTTCCTCTCTTTCCACGCGTCCACCGGTCGTTACCATCATGGGGCACGTAGACCACGGGAAAACCACTCTACTGGACACCCTTCGATCTACCTCTGTCGCCAAGGGCGAAGCCGGTGGAATTACCCAGCACATCGGTGCCTTCTCGGTTCCGGTGCCCGCTAGCGCCAATTCCTCAGAGCCTACACGGACAATCACCTTCCTGGATACTCCTGGTCATGCCGCATTCTCTGCTATGCGCGCTCGCGGCGCGAGCGTCACCGACGTAGTCGTACTTGTGGTTGCTGCGGACGACGGCATCATGCCCCAGACTCGCGAAGTCATTGATCTTGTAAAGAACTCCCCGGTTGGTCTGGTTGTTGCGATCAACAAGGTAGATAAGCCTGGCGTCGATGTTGTGAGTTGGAATATTTCCTTAAGCACATACATACAACTGATTGAATATCTTAGTCTAAAGTCGAGCACGCACTTCTCGCGGAGGGCGTGCAGCTGGAAGCCTTCGGCGGCGACGTCCCTGTAGTGCATGTGTCGGGTCTCACCGGCCAGGGTTTGGACCAGTTGGTTGAGACCATCTCTGTTCTTGCAGAGATGCAGGAACTGCACGCAGAGCGCGAGGGTACCCTCCAGGGTTACGTCTTGGAGTCGAAAGTCGCCAAAGGCTTAGGGTGAGCCGTCTGTTTAAGCCTCTTCACGCGGATTGCACTGACAAAATGTGATCAATTAAGACCCGTCGCGACCGTCCTTGTCCTTCGTGGAGGTCTGAAGCCCGGTCAACACCTCATTTGCGGCACGGCGTCCGCAAAGATTCGCGTCATGAACGACTCGAGCGGCAAGCCGGTGAAGGCCGCCTATCCAGGCATGGCCGTCACCGTCTCTGGCTGGAAGGAGCTGCCCGACGCCGGCGACGAGGTGCTGACTGGGACGGAGGCGGAAGTCAAGAAAGCCCTCGCCAACCGCCTTCGCAAGGCTGAGATGGAGTCTTCCCTCGTCGACCTAGAGGCAATCAATGAGCAGCGGCGCTCAGAGCGTGAGCGTGAACGCGAACGTGAAGAACGCGAGCGTGCGACTGCCGAAGGCGAAGAGGCCGAAGAGATGAAGCCCAAGTCCGTAGGTCCGAAGGAGTTGCGCCTTATTATCAAGGGCGACGTCAGCGGGTCCGTGGAGGCCGTGAAAGGTGCCATCGAAGGCATCGGGAACGATATTGCGCGCGTGAAGGTCGTCTCCACTGGCGTCGGGGACGTCGCCGAGTCTGACGTTTTGCGGGCAAAAACGGCTGAAGGTACGTTCTCGCGAGTTACCAACCGTTGGCAACTCGAGCTGACCAATTGACGCAGGGACCATCATCGCCTTCAACGTCAAGGTTCCCCGACCGGTCGAATCGATAGCGCAGTCGCAGCACGTCCCCATCCTCGCGTCCTCGGTCATCTACAAGCTCATCGACGACGTAACGGCGCGGGTCGTCGGGTTGCTCCCGCCAATTATCGAAAAGCGCGTCTCTGGAGAGGCCACCGTGCTAGCCCTCTTTGACATCACTCTCAAGGGAAAGAAGACGACGCAGGTCGGCGGTTGTCGTGTTTCTAACGGTGTTGTTGCGAAGAACAAACTTGCGCGGGTGGTCCGCAACGGTCAGATCATCCATGAAGGTAAGACATACATCGTTTGCCACATACACGGGATAGCTGACATGTGAGGGATACAGGTCGGCTGGATACGCTCAAGCAGCACAAGAACGACGTCATGGAGCTCGCAAAGGGCAACGAGTGTGGCCTGAACCTCGCCGACTTCAACGACCTCCGCGTGGGCGACATCGTCGAGATGTACGAGGAAGTCGAGCTGCCCGGTACCCTATAATCCGTATAATCACCCGCGCCCGCGCGTAGACGGTACTCATCCACTAGACAACATGTCATTATGCTATAGCTACATACAACACTGCTCCTCTACACGCTTTCGCCGTTTCTATTAGTAGTGGGAGTTATGGGCGCGCGCGGTTGACGTCGTCCAGGACGAGCTCCTTCGCCCCGATCGTCCCCGTCCGCCCTCCGACGCCGAACGTGAAGTTGATGTTCCCGAGGTCCCGATCTGTCTTCTCGAGCAGCGTCCAGCTCCGGATATCCTTCTTCTTTAGCCTCAGTTCCAACTGAGGAACCCAGCAGTTAGCTTGGACCTACGCACGCGCTCGTCCGATGCCGGCTCACCTTCGTGCCGAAGAACTTATATGAAGATTCTTCGGGATTGATAGGGCCCCAGAGGTTGAGCGTCTTGCGAAAACGCTTTTTCGCGGGAAGATAAAGGTCGAGGAAAACCTATAAGTGTATTGGTCAGTTGATTCGCGCCCTTCCTGTAGAAAAGGCTGGGGTGGGACACATACTTGGTTCTCCTCGATCGTGACGGTGCTAGTGTCGGCGTCGGCCTTCTTAGCAAATACCGACGCGTGTACCTCCGAAGGTGTCTGGTAGTGGTCAATACGGCACTCCGTGAACTCTTCTTCTTGCTGTAGCGGTATAGCGGGTCAGGCTTTGCATAGCCGCGGCGAGAGGATATGCACTTACCGGGTCGGCTTTCTGCTTTGGTACGAAGACATGTCGACCCTTCTTACAGCCTTCGATCTTCAGGAACTCGTCGAACTCGAGCACGCGACGTTTGCAGCAGAGGTAGCCCTGCCGCCGAGCGTAAGCTACCAATGGCGATGTCGGTGGTAACATGGGGATCACACCTTGCTGCCTTCATGGAAAATCGGCTGTACGCGGCTGTCAACACACCTGAGCTAAAAAAGGTCAGAAAGGCGCGGCTCACAGGCTTCGGGTGATATGTGCACTCGGCCGCCGCGCCACCTTCCGTGCGATGCAGCTCGTCGCTCTCGTATTCCACATTGCAGCCGCTGTGGCGGCACGTCGTACCGACCGTGACGGGTGCCGACAAATCATCCTCTTCCTCCTCAAACTTTGGCGCGGGCGTGGCTTCTCGCGACGCGGCGGCGGACGGCATGTTCACGGGTGCGGACGAATACGTCTCCGCGCCGCCTTGGGACGAGGTCATCTTGAGCTCGACCTGGGGCGTGGGCTGCGCTTTCGGCGCGACTTGGGGCGCTACATCGGTGTGCTGGCCCTTGGTGCATCCCTGGGCGCGCATGCTCGCTCAGCACATCGCGCGCCCGCACGCGCTGTGGCGGAGGGGTACGTACCGGTATTTTGAGGAAGTCGTCAAAGTCCAGGACGGGCTTGTTCACGTCGGAGCAGCAGGACCATGACTTTGATCCTTCGTGGAATACCGGCGCGCCGGTGTGGTATGTGCAGCTCTCAGGGCCGTTGTTTTCGGGGCTGTAGTCCTTGCCGCATCCCTTGTGCGTACAGGTGACCATAGCGAGCAGGTGGCAGCGAGATATGCTCGGAGTGTGCTGTGTGTGTTTTCGTGTGTCCGCGGGGAGCACGGTGGAGCAGGAGAGGGCAGAGAGGGTGCTTGGCGAGGGCGGGGAGTCGGAAGAGGCAATCGCGATCGAACTTGCCAGAAAGCGCGCGCGCGCCTGGCGCACGTGGGGCGCGACTCATGCGCAGACGCGTCTCAGCCGCGCGACGCGACGCGCGCGACCAGCGCTTCCGTCGCTCGTTCCACCCGATCGCCTCCTCCCGCAGGCGCAGCCCATCGTCCCCCGCCGATTCTCATCCTCGCGGCGAATAAATGTCTATTCAGCGGGAGAGGTCGCCCCGTTTCGCTCGATTCACGTCGATGGCTCTGCAGCCCTGCCGGGGCAATTAAATCTGCATCGACATCTAGGTCCAGCCGCGTCCCGATGCAGAGTCACCCTTCGCGGATGCCAGCTCTGTGCATCGCGAATAGAACGACTCGGCGCTCCGAGCGAATCATGTAAAATAGACCGGCGGCCAGACACAACCGCAGCCCCCTGCCCACACCCTTCTACAAAGCCGGGTGCAGTAATGCCCTAGTTCCAAGTCTGGTCAGTTGTGAGGAAGCGGGAGTTCCTCCGGTAGCACCAAACGTCAAATCCGACGAGAAGTCACCTTTCCCTTGCCGCTCGAGACCGCCGCGTTGCGTCGGCCCTCCAGGGGGCGCAGCCATAAGCTGGCATCGCGCACCGAGGGTCTAGACACTCTTCCATTTGCTGTCCACCGGCCCAGTCGGACAGAGGGCGGACATGAGCAGCCCCTGCTCGCTCGCGACAGAGTTCGAGGGTGTCCAGAGGCGTGTATCACCCTAGCTGTACACCGCCGCCTAGAAAGAAGAAGTGGCCGGCCTAATTTCAGAGGAGGGCAAGGCCACGGCGATGCGCTGGAAGTGAAGCAGCGGGTTCCTCGCGGTCGAATTAGAGCATCCGGCTGGGTGAATGACACCTTGTTGCATACGCGTCCGCCTTGAGGCCAGCGGGGCGCTGGCTGTCTTCCTAAGCTGTACGAGGGTGCGGCGCGTTCCGATGCCCAAGGCATCCACGCTACGCTGGTTGGAACGTAAAACTCCCCAACGGGGCGCACATCCTTCCGTGCATTGTGTCGCCATCGGGGTGAGGTTGGCGCAGCCGAGTCGACCGGAGTCTATTTAATTTTGCGGCTGCTTGCTGGTGACCATGATCGGTGAAGTTGAAACGGTGAGGCCGCATCTCTGCGGAAAATCGACGGCGTCAACGCCCTGCCGGTAAACGTCGTTTCCTCGAAGCCTTCTCCCGTTTCGAACGACAGACGACCTTCACCCCGCCACGTCACCGAGAGCCCGCGAGGGGAGGGGCGCCGGTGCTGCTGCCCGTCCGTCTCCTGCGCAAACCCCTCTCGAGCGAGCGCTGCGAACCCCCCGCTGTCGCGGCCTCTGTGCAGATCCTCTTATCAACTCGCGCGCGCAGACAGAAGATCGACATCCGACTCAACTCCGCGACGCTTCCGCCGTCGTTTACCGCCCCTTCTGCGCCTCTGCGACCCTGTACAGAGTGCCACCCCCTGGATCCACACCGCCCGCACTGGAGAGCTCCCTGCGAGCGCGAGGCCATGGCCACCCATCCCCCACCGCTGCTCCGTCGATGCGCAGGATAATATACCCAAAGGTGGTGCGTGTTACTGCTTCAACTCCATCCCCGTCCCACACGGATCGGCAGATCTGCAGCGACCCATGACGGGCTGCGACGGAAAAACTGGACGCCAGCATTCAATTCCGGCAGCCGGAGGGACCGTCGTACGTACTGGGACCACCCGCGGCGCCCGCGTGGATGCGCTCGCCGGAGCAGCATTGGGCGTGTATATGGAGCGGCAGTGTATGCCTGACCACGCACACTCCGTGGGGATGCCGCAATGATCTGATTCGGGGTGCCTGCAGATCTGGAGGGGTGCCGTCACGGTGTCTGGCAGAGATATAGGTCAATACTACTACTACGCCACGAAGGCCGTGCCGCAGAGAAGGACGTACTGCGCAAGCCACCCATGTCCGTTATCCTTGCCATGCTCCGTTGGTGTTGGACGCTGACCATTATGCCCCGACGCATAGGGAATTAATGATGCCTCCTTTCTGTGCTAGTGCTACAGCCCGCGGCAGGCGTGGTCGTCGGTTGGAACTTCCTGAACACATGCTCCAGTGCTCTACGTCCTCGAGCACGGCCCCATCGTCCACATGAGGTAGACCCCCTGGCCATTACGGCGCAAGGAAAACGCCCTATGAACGCATAGTGGCTTCCCGGATGCTCGTCTGTCTCCTTTTGGTCAGCATGTCGAGAACACTTGCGACAGACGCACCATATGATGTCGCACACCCCGAGACAGGTCAGCACCACCAGGCCAAGCCGGGTACCCAGGGCTGCGCACACAGCGCGGCGGGCCGTTGGAGACTCGTAAGTGCACCCGAACCGCGCCCACTGGTGGTCGCGGATGTCGAACTGAATACGCAGTCTGACCTGTGCCTTCCCCATATGTATAGGCCGTCCGACCAATGGTCGCGTGTACAGTCCCGAGGGTGGTGGAGCAATGCGAACATCGTCGAGAGGATCTTGGAGCTGGTGCGGCCGCAGTGCGCGACACGACGGCGACGCCGGAGTTCGAGTTGCAGATGCGAGCTGAGGCGAGTGAGCGCCGTTCGTTCGAGTTAGGTTCCCTCCGAACTTGGTCACTCGACTCCGGCGAAGCGCGTAACTGTGACCCTCCTGCGCTCGACGTCGCGCCACGACGGCCACGCATCCCCCAGAAAGTTCAGAGTTTCCTTCCCTCTCCACACTACGCTCTGACTACCACCTCCAGACAGGAAATGCACACCGCCCGGAGCCCGGACACGTCCTATGTCGGGTTCACGATTGCGGTTCTAGTCCGTGATCGTTGCTCTCTGCTCCGAAGCCAATGGGGACGATCTTCGCTTAGCGCCGCCGCATTGCGGGGAACAGTCGGGGAACACAACGCGTCACCCCGGAGCGTGAGCAGCGTCCTCCTTTCGTCCTCCGAGCCAGCACTTGTGGGCGCCCGCACCTCCATTTGGCAGGCTAGTTGTGTGTCCCAGTTGACGCGATTCAGCGGACTCTGGAGTGTCGGATACACCGGCTTTCCGCTGGCTCCCGGCTAGGCTCCAGGATCGCCAGCCCCCGCATTGGTACCGACATCCAGTATACGGCTATCCTGAATACCAGGTAGATACGAGCATGACAAAGATCAATTGAAACGAGTATAGTACTGTGTAGATCGAGAGCATCGATTGATGTAGCTAAGATATGCCTGGTCCAAACGCTTCCCACACGAGAAAGCCAACGCCCCAGGGTCCGACACGGCCCAGCGTGCGCAAGGCGGCATTCATGCGCCGGCGCATCCGCGATGCCGAGGGGTCGTGCGGAACGTGCGCAGGGTTGCTGAAGAACGACCGCACGCCCTCTTCGTGCATCTTGCGGAGGATGACGGCCGGGATGGAGTGCTGGTCGCGTGCGCGGGCCAGCCTGTCGATTTGCACCGCTTTGCGAGCGGCGTCCCAAGGACGGCAGGTCAGCTCGTACGCGAGGCCCGCGATCGCTCCGCCCGCGACGAGCGTCGTGGCGTGTACTATCCTCGGCGTATGTCTGCGAAGCCCCCCGGGTCGCTTGTCTGCCGCGGGGGTGTGTTCTAAAAACTCTTGAGAGAGCGTCTTCGTCTCGATCGCGCACCGGCGCGTGACATCGAAGATGGCGAAGAACACCGCGAAACCTGCATTACGTGCGCGGGCATGAGTGCGCGGACACGACGGACAGAGCGCGGATTGAACGAGCGAGCGGGCGCGGGCTTACCGCAGATATCTTTGGCACACCCCCAGCCCCAGCCCTCCCAGCCGCGGCCTGCCATCTCCCCGACTTCCTTCATCCAGTCCCTGACCTGGCGCGCTTCGAGCAGCCGCTCTTGGCGCGGCAGGTCCGAGGAGGGCTCCGTGCGCCGGAAGACCTCCTTCCACGCGTCGCTCCACCCCGTCGCACGCGAAGTGCCCTCGAGCGCGAAGCGCATGTTCTCGGCCGGGGCGGCGAGCAGGGCCTGTGCGCCTCCGGCTGTGGCGCCCGATATAGCAGCGAGGGTGGTGGGATGCGAGGCGAGGTAGGGCTCGAGCGTGCTGGACGCTTCGGTGTAGGTCGACCAGAGCACGAAGCCTAGGAGGCCGTTGACGAGCATCGGCGGCAGGAAGTGTTTCGGAATCACCAGCCACTTGCGGACCGCGATGAGATGAGACGCGGCGGAAGGGGCACAGATCGCGAGACGTACATACCCCATGTTCCCTGACGAGCCACGAGAGGTACGAGGGCGAGAGCGCCTGGCCATGGCTATCGGCTAGCCCGCGAAGGGACTGCCAACCGCTCACTGGGAACGAATAGGCTGGTAAGTTGCCGTGCGCGATTTGTGCGAGCTTGGGCTGCGCACCTTTCGAAGGCCTGAAGAGCCTGACGGGGCGGGAGAAGTAGAGGGCGAGGCTGCGGGTAGCTGTGCGCGCTATTGCAGCATAGAGCTCGGAGTAGGACTGTTGCTGTTGCGTGCCATCGTCAGCGTTGTGCGACATGCAAACGCAAGCATGAAGTGCTTCGCCGCTCGCGGGAACACACTGGCTGGTGGCAGACGGCTGCAGGGAGACGCTCGACAGACGCCCAGCAGAGCCGACGAGCGACGCGGCAGGCGCTCGGCGCCACAAAGGACTCGCCCGGCATCCCCCGGCGCGCACTCCGCGATGATGTGCACCAAGATTCTCGATCGCGCACTTTGAGCAGTGCACCCTCTCTTTACAAGGTTGGCTTCCACCGTCAGCTCCCGGTTCGGCATGCGCCCATCCCTTGCTCGCATTCCCCTCAACGCAATGCCGGCTTGCAGGGATCGACCACGGCGTTGCGGGGCGGTCAGCTCACACCTATTCACTCGACAGCTCAGCGGCGCGCCGTTGCCACGAGACTTCGCCTTCTATGCGGACTTCTTCACCGTTCAGGAGCAATCCACGCTGCTGCGAGCAGCTCTGCGGAAATTAGATTCTATGGAAGGAAGTCGATTTCGTCGCCGAAGAAGAGAGTTCCTGAGGACGCCCCCAATTACTACTACTCAAGACCCGGTCCAGGCACTCTTCCTACCAGACGAACTGTATGACTTCCAGGAGGTGGGTCTATATCCGGGCGAGAATCCTGCAACAGAAGATTGATACACTCCTAGGGCCACTTCGACGGTGTAATCAAGTATTACCGTGAGATGCACGTCACCTCCTGGCCGGAAGACATGCCCGAATTACCGCCTTTGCTTGAGAGGCTCCGCGCGGTGCATCCTAATGAGGATACACAAACCCACATACTGCACCTGGCGTCTAGCGGCGAGATCATGGTGTGTGGCATTGGGCACCCCGGGGCATAATATATTCAACCGTCTTCTAGCCACATGTTGACAATCTAGAGGCCAGCGGGTGGGTCCCATCGCTTACAACGTACAACGCCTTTTCTTAGCTCTCTGCAGTTCTTGGATCCTAGGCGTTTCATTGGGCGACGAACGCATCCTTCGGCTGGAAAATCCCTCTTCCCCCGAAGAGCGCTACGAACTCCCACTCCCGTCCGGCAGTGTGTACTTACAGCGGTCAGTGATCCGTGCCTGTTTATGACCGGGCCTTCACGCCTTCCCAGCGATTCCATCCGATACAACTATCAACATTCTATTCTCGGGAAGCCTGACGGTCGACAGCGCTTGAGTCTTATGATTCGGGTGAGCACTTCGCCTCGTGTAAAGCCATATGGTCTCATCGCTTCTTATTTCTCATAGGACCGGAAAACGGCAGGAGACGCATAGTACCCGCCTCGTCCAGCGTCCATGTAGATTACTCGTATTGCAGCCGTATGATTGCAAGGGACATGCGAATAGACGACTTCGATGCCGTCACCGGTGGTAGGTTTCCAGACGCAGAAGACACAAATGGATGGCCGCGGGCAGCGCTTGGTACACGTCTTCCAGGGCTGCGTGGAGACCAACGACGTAACGCTCTCTAGGGTACCTGCAGAGCGGTCAGCGCGCGGCTCTGCACCCGTTGGCCGTAAGTCCTTGCCTCGATCGGACGATATCGTCTACAGTGCACCATACGTCTTCATACCGAACAGCGAAGGGGCGCAGCACATCCCGTATGACGCTTCGCACGCCCGGTCCACGGTCTGGCATCTTCGATCAAACATCTGAGCACGCATCGGCAGACTGTAGCGCTCACCTCCGCCATGCCCGCCTGAAGCGAGGGTTCCTGGTATGCTGTGGTACGCGCGCGAGGGTTGGTAATTGGTAACAAGGTTTAAATTCGAGCAGGGAAGCCCTACCTCGCGGCATCGTCCGCCTGCTTGGACGCCGGGGCGAAGGGCCCAGCCGACACAGTTGCGACTCTGATGCCTAACAATCCCCACTCCCGGCGCAGGAACTGCGCGGCAGATTCGAGTGCATGCAAGTGTGCAGAGCGCATCTCGAGTTGATCGCCGGCTGCGTAGTATATTGAGATACACGCCGCACGGGGAAAGGAGGCAGAGGCGCTGGAAATAACTCACATGCGAGCACAAGCACGACCCGCCCAGAGGCTGCCGCGAGCAGCTTGGAGTAGCCGTGCACCACGGATATGGGCGCCACGAGGCACCGGCGGACGACTTCTGCCCAGGCCGCGACGTCCGCCGCGCCGCCCGCGAGCGGCTGCGGCTGGGGAGCTTCAACGTGGGTGCGTGTAAATCAGGGTCGACGCGCAGACGACGGGTTCCCACATACGGGCGGGAGCACTCGGCGGCAGCACGATCACCGCGACGAGGTGGAGGTTGTGCGTCGCGCAGTAGGCGTCGACGGTCTCGACCGCGTGCGCGCGCTGCGCCCCTGAATTCATGTCGAGCACGATGGGCGCGAGCAGGCCCCACCGCGGCGAACGGCCGGATCTCTTTATCCTCTTGTGCCACTCCTGGATAAGCTGCCGCGCGGGGGTTCAGCTTCAGCGTCGCGAGCGCGGGCGGCAGGCGGCAGAGGGAAGGGTCCTCACTGCAGACACGTTCGATGCGTCCTGGGCGGCCTCGCGCGAGCTCTGCGCCGGCGAGGCTGGGGCTGAGGCTGGCTGGTCAGGGCAGAGCGCGAAGACCGTGCAGCCCTGCTCGGAGAAGGTGAGCGCGAGGTGCCTGCCTATGTCTGCACGGCGCGTTGGCGGTACGCCCGCGTCAGCACGCCCGTGATCGCCTCCTATCAGCTGCAAGGGAACGAACGCACCGTCATCTCCGCCAACGATTACGACGGCGCTTTCTCTGGGCGGGTAGACTTGGCAGGGAGGGAGGGTTAAAAATCGGCTGAGAAGCTCATGGGCCGTGCGTGCGACACCCTGCGAGAGGGCGAGGCACTTGAGCAGGAGCGGGACGTAGATACACGACAGCACCTCAATGCAGAGCTGCAGGACGGACGAGAACAGGGTGCTCGGACGCGCGCCGTCCTGGCCCGCGGTGGAGGTGTTGCGGAGTCCTGGCAGTGAAGCGGTCAGTGCTGGCATTTCATACGCTGCGTGGGTGCCCCAGAATGTCAGTCGGCGGAGATTGAGCGACGAGTGTGCTAGGGGTTGGTGAGAAAGCAGCAAATCACATTCACTGTTCTCGAACGAGAGGCAGCATGCACGAGCTCAGAGCACTCCGTGGGGCGCTTAGATTCGGCGGCCGTGCTACACCACTAAAGGCAAGTACGATCATAGCGTTGCTTAGACGGGGCAAAGACGTTCATTCAGCATGGTTTCTAAGTACCTGCAAGAGTTCATCTGAGGGCGTAGCACACTTGTGTGTGTTAGCGGCAGTGTATACCGAATCGCCGAGCGGCCCATGCCCATTCAATTGCTCATTTATTACTTTGTCGGCCGCCCGTGATACATGCTCGACACCTGGGGCATACTGTGGGTCGCAGGCACACATGTAATATACTCAGATGCATCGCACAACGACCCTCCAGAGATTGTACATGGATAGAAGGGTCAAAGGGGATCGAAAGGAGTGGAACACGTACACCGACGGTGTTACGTCCTGGTGAACGCACGAACCTCAAGAAAGACAGCAGCAGTACCATGTCGAGGACGAAATGATCTGCATGCTCAGCTGGAATGAATGAGATAGGAAGGCACCACTACCATTAAAGCAGCCGGCCATCACAAAGTGGACGATGCGGACATCGCAGCCGGTCTTCCAGTGGATCCTCGAACGCAATTGCCCACGCCCTCTGCGGCCGCTTCCTTCAGAGGAAGATCGTCGGGAAACCAGCTCAACAGCAGCTGATAGCGTACACCGGAAGAGGAGCAGCGCGGCGCATCACGAAGCATGCGCGAGGAGGTCAGTTGACAACCCGCCTTGGGCGAGGAGAAGGCGAAATGAGGAGGTCTTAGTGCGTCTAGGCATCTTAGCAGACCAACGTGCGAGGAGGGCGATAGCGGAGTCTGCGATACATGGGGTGTAGGTGGAGCTGAGGGCCTCTCAGTCGCAGTCGGGGGTTGCGGTCAAGATGCACGCAGCGGCGGGGGTACGAGAGAGTGGGAAGCAGGCTGGAACGGCAGCCCAAGCGCGCTTGAGATTGGACGAGCCACGAGCGCCTCGGACATTCGGCTCGTGTTTCGTGCGAGCGGCAGTGGTGTTCGCGGAAGGAGAAGGACGGCGCGAGGGCCCTTCGACGTCGACGTCTCCGCGTCGAAGACCTCATACGTCCTTGGTCTGCATGGATCATTCTCGGAGGCCGAGGCACGTCCTCGTCCAGCACGCCCCCGCTTGGTCGCAGAAACGTCCGGCGGAACGCGCAAGTGAATCCATGATTTCCGCGAGAAATGGGGTCCAAAGCCGATCGCGCGATGCGTGCACTCGGAACCGATGTGTATATCGTGAGCGTCCCAAATATGGTGTATATGTCTAGCGGGTATACAGTGCGAGTCCGGGAATAGTGTCTAAGCCGGCCATGGAGAATACAACGACAGAGCAGCAGAGCGTGGAAGCGATACATCTATGAAGAGGTCCGTGGAGAATAATAATGTGCGTGTGCGCGAGACGTCTAGTAGGAGTCCGTCGAGCCCGGAAGATAGTACTTTTGGTCGAGTGCCATGAGCGCCATGGCCGTCGAGGGCGGGTGGGATCAATTGGCTTTTGAGACGCTGTTGACACTGGACAAACTAAATCTAATCAGCCTCGGGAAGGACGGGAAGGGAAGGCAGGTACGCACGGCAGCTTCACAGGCCTTGGGTTGCCGTCGTCGAGCTTGATGATGACAAACCGGAGACCCTGAATTCCGGTGAGCAAAGCCGACACACGGGACCTGAGACACGCTCACCTCGATGGTCTCGGTGTCTTGCACTGTGCCGGTGCGAGTCTTCCCGCCCTCGAGGAAGAAGACGCGAGTTCCGATCTGGCGGCGGGTCAGGTCAGTGAGGCACACCCCGAGGATGCTCTGTGAGCCACCTACGGGGAAGGGGTCCATGAGTGTCGGTGAGTGTGGTGCGGTGGGTGTGGGTGTGTTGGCTTACCTAGAGCGACCATGGTGCTCTCTCTTATACTGGAGGCGCAGAAGGTGACGACGCTGAACCCTCTGGACGGCGGATGGATCGGGCCAGCATTTGTATGCGTGGCTCATGGAAGGACGCTTGGTGCATCATCTCAGTTGCAAAGGGGAGATCTATTTTGGTAGGTAGGGTAGGGTCAGAAAGAGGGTTCGAGCGAGTGGACGAGTGCAGAGAGGGATAAGCGAGAGAAATCCCGGGGACAGGACGTACGCCGATGGCGGATCGCCCGGGAGAAGTATAGACGAGGGGGAGGACGCATGCAAGTCAGGGAGCGCAGAGGCAGGCTGGGTCCAGAGCAGAGGTTGGGAATCCATAGCCCAGATAGAGGTGCTTCGCGGGAGGGTGAGGAAAGATACCGGCCTGGTGGGCTCGGAGCTGCAACCAGGGTTGACACGGCGAGACTGCGCAGAATTGGTGACCCGGGATGCTCGCTGCCTGATTTGATTGGCAGAGCACACGAGGCCTGGCTTGAAGCATAGGTCTGCGCCATGACGCAGAGCTTAAGCCTAACAAACCGGCCGGCCTAGCTGAGAAGGGGGGAAGCCTGGCGTCTGTGCAGGGTCTGAGTGTGTTCACCACGGTGCATCTGCGTAGTAACGGCGTCACAGCGCAGTGGAATTAATATTACAATCTTCGATTCGAGCCGCCGGCAGGAAAAGCGACTAGACTGGGCATGAAGCCAAAGTCAAAATCAGAATACGCGAGATCCAGCATGGCGAGGATGACGACGAGCAGAAGACGCAGATGCATGCGCGTGCAAAGCAGAGTGCACAGGCGCTTTAGGCAACTCGCGCACACCGGATACCGCCCCGTCTGATGGCGGCAGCGCTGACGTAATCCAGCTACCCCAGCCACTGAGTCTGCAGTCCGAGCGCGAGGGCCGCTCAGCTCCCTCTCGCCCGACGTCGACGCGACGCTCGGGATGCCTGTGCAGTCTTCGTCTACAAGCTCAAGATCTACCACTACTGCTGCTCCCGCTCGCGCCGATATGTCCGTCATTCTCGTCACCGGCTCGTATGACCATGAAATCCGTTTCTGGGAAGCCTGGAGTGGCATATGCTCCCGCACCATCCCCCGCGTCGGGGAATCTGGAGTGAGGCCGTTCGCTGCGTGCGTCAGAGACACATCATTTATAATTCATTTCGTGTGGTGCCACCCCCACAGCAAGTCAACCGCCTAGCGATATCTCCGGAGTAAGGACGCGTCTCGCTCTGGGCATTCCCTAAAGGCTCATGTCTGCGACATGTAGCAAACGCCTACTAGCGGCCGCCATCCACAAGAAGGCATACATCTACGAGATTGCGGCTGCACCCTCCGCGGGACCGGTGCGTCGCCCCGTTCTTCATGACGTCCGCCCTTACTCAATGCCGAACTGCTCGCGCGCACCAGATTGCGATATTCGAAGGCCACAACGGTAACATCACCGCCGTCTGCTTCCACAGCGAAGGGAAGTGGCTGGTAACGGGAAGCGAGGATGGGACGATCAAGATTTGGGATCTACGGTGCGTAATTGTGGCAAGTCCGCTCGTCCGATCGCTAAGACTGTGGCCTCGCAACACGCAGGAGCAACAGCCATCTCCACCGTAATTACGATAATGAAGCACCCGGTAGGACGGTCTCGCCCCAGTCTTGTTCGCGTCCGACTGACGCGTCGGCTGCGCAGTTAACGACGTCGTAGTGCACCCAAATCAAGGGGAGTTGATTTCGTGCGACCAGGCCGGGAGGATAAAGCAGTGGGATTTATCGGAGAATATCTGCACACACGAGCTGGTGCGTCCTGGCTGCATGGTCACCCATATGATGCTGACCGCTCCATCTCCCAGACTCCCGGGGGTGATACTCCGATGCGCTCTATCAGCCTTGCCTCCGATGGCTCCTGCCTCGTCGCGGGAAGCGTCAAGGCTCGTGCGCCTGCCATTTCTCATGATCGTCTCGCTAACCTGTATCGGCGTAGGGGAAATGCTACGTCTGGAAAATCAACGAGGAACGATCTGATCTGCCCAGATTCCAGGCCGTGACAATGTTCCAAGCGCACAACAAGTACCTCACTCGGCTCCTCTTAAGCCCTGACGTAAAGTCAGTGTCCACAGCGCTTCTCTGTACCTATTTAGGAGCGTTGAACGAATTTCTGGGCAGGTTTCTCGCGACCTGTTCTGCCGACACGACCATCAAGATCTGGTCAATAACGCCCAACTACGAATTTAAATTGGAAAAGACTTTGCAGGGGCACCAACGGTGGGTATGGGACTGCGCGTTCAGTGCGGACTCGGCGTACTTGGTGACCGGTACGTACACGTTCGGACCGTCCTCGCGCTGTACCTTGAGACAAATTGCGTGCCAGCCTCCTCGGACCACACTGCGCGACTATGGGACATGTCGACCGGAGAGACCGTACGACAATACAACGGACATCAGAAGGGTCAGTAATTTCGCATGGTGTCACCGAACGCGCGCTCACGCTCGACCTTCCCAGCGGCCGTGTGTTGCGCATTGCACGATGGGGCTGGTTAGTTTTTTTGCACCCCGGATACCTCGTGTACAGTATCACACAGCGACTTTGCTCGGGCGTCGGCGGCGGGCATGTATTCTCTGAAGTTCTCTTGCGAAGTCTCGAGCCGCGCTGTCTGCGGCCCTCGGGATGGGAACTACTTCCCTTGGTGGCCGGGAGTTCCTCCAACGGTACGTCACGGTGCGCCTGCCCTGAGACTTCTTTTCCAAGGAACCTCAGCACGAGTTGTTCTAGGCTGGCCAGCACTCTGAAATTTCCGAGGTGTGCCGCATTATAGCAGGTGGAAGTCACGCATGCCATAGATGAGCATGCGAGGCCCTGCACGGCGGCTCGATCTGATGGAATTGCGCCCTGATGGCGATCTATGGTACGGGGGCTCGCAGCGAAGCTTCAAGAAGGGGAATAGACTCGATCACACTTCTGCGGGACAGGTCCTCGTCGCGGCCGCGGTGTGGGAGCGCGAGGGCTACTTACCAGCCGTCGGGCAGAGTTTTGCGCGCGGAGGGCAGGAACGGTGGACGGCATCCGTCACGGAGCTGCCGTACCTGCCCTCGGTCTCGTCGCGTCCACATTCAGTCCGCGAAGGGTGGATGGGAACGCTGGGGGACATGAGTGGGGAAAATCCGAGGTTTCTGATATGTGGAAAGCGTCCGTGTGGAGGGAGGGCGCGGGCGGGGCGTCGCGTGGCGGAGCACGCCTCTGGGACATTTTTCCGACGTAAGAGACGGGGAGAGTCCAAGGGGCTCTGGAGCCTCTGGGCGTAGGAGCGTTCCCGCGATTCATGCGGGGGCGCGCATCGCACAGGGCCGGGGACAAAGATACGCCCGCTGGGAACGCTTCGGGGAGCGCAGGTCGTCGACGTCGGGGTCGGAATGGGGGAAGTGGGGGAGGGGAAGGGATACACGTTTGGCTACTGACGTGCGAGGGGTGCGCGCGCTGGGCTGTTCCTTGGCCGTTCCTGGACGATCATGAGCAGCTTCGGCAGCCGCGCGCGGGTTCAATGAAGACGTTCGCGGGTTCTGGCATACGACGAAGGCGCGCTCGAGGGCAACTGAGTTCGGGGGCAAGCAGGACGGTGCGCGGGCGAGACTGGGCTGTGGACGGTCGGGGAGGGCTCCGGTCGGGTGTGGCACGGGAGCGGGCGAGGGCGCCGAGGAGGACGGGACGGAGATCGGGGAGCGGGGGTGGCTGCGGCCGCTCCGGGCGGGGTCCCGCGAGATAAGATGAGATGCGGAATGAGATGGCGTGAATTTGAGCTGTGCGCGCTGTGATTGGCCGGCGATGAGATAAGGGCTGCTAGATGGTTGAAGCTGGGTGGAAAGTGGCGGGAAGGCGATCGGACGCTCGCCCCTCGGGTGAAGGCGGCGGGCGGTCTCTGAACGCTCCCCCACTGACTCCAGCGTCCTGGACACTCTGACTCGCCCTCGCCGCTAGAAATTTTGGCTGCTCCCCGTCGTCGTCCTTTCCAGCGCGCAACGCCCCTTCCCTCCGCCCACCACCATCCTCCCCGCGTCCCCGCGTCCCCGCGTCCGCGCCCTCCTCCACGCAGTTCCCATCAATCACCCTCAGATCTCTCCCTGCGTTCTATGGCTATCGCTGATCGCCTCGCCGATCCCCCTCCGCCTTCCTTGTCTGCCCCAGAGTCTGATTCGCAAAATGGCTTCGATGCCGTCGAACGCGACCCTACGTCGTTCGACTCCTCGCTGCCCGCCAGCCAGGGCCTGTACATGAACGACTATGAAAAGGACGCATGCGGTGTCGGCTTCATTTGCCACATCAAGGGTGACCAGTCCCACAAGATCGTCTCCGACGCCCGCCAGCTCCTGTGCGCCATGACCCACCGTGGCGCCACCGGTGCAGACAGCCGCGACGGTGACGGTGCGGGCGTCATGACCGGTATTCCCCACCTGTTCTTCAAGCGTGAGGCCGAGCGGGACATCGGCTGCGAGCTTCCGGAACCTGGCCAGTACGCCGTCGGTAACGTTTTCTTCAAGGCGAACAACCCCGTCGGCCTCCAGCAGCAGCAGGCGATGTTCTCCAAGATTGCGAACGACTTGGGCCTCCGCGTCCTCGGCTGGAGGGAGGTCCCGACGGACGGTACTATTTTGGGGCCCGCCGCGGCGAGCAAGGAACCTGCTATCCTGCAGCCCTTCGTGGTTCTGCGCTCTCACTACGGTGACGGTACTACCGCGCGTGGCGGTAACTTTGATGCGAAGCACTTTGAGTGTCAGCTCTACATCATGCGCAAGCATGCGACGCACAACATGTTTGTCCCCTTCCCCTATTCACCCGCTATGAACGTAAGCTTAAGTACCGGACCCGTTTGTCTTAAGTTCGCTCTCGAAGGGCTTCTATATTTGCTCGCTCTCCTCGAAGAACATCGTCTACAAGGGTCAGCTCTCGCCGCCGCAAGTATACAACTACTACCACGACCTTAACCATGTTCTGTACCGCGCGCACTTCGCGCTCGTGCACTCGCGTTTCTCTACGAACACCTTCCCGTCCTGGGACCGTGCGCAACCCATGCGTTGGGCCGCACACAACGGTAAGTCCACAGACGCCGCCTCCTCATATAAGGCAGCTCGTTGATTTCGTACGTATCAGGTGAGATCAATACCCTGCGCGGTAACAGGAACTGGATGCGCGCCCGCGAGGGTGTGCTCTCATCGTCTCTGTTCGGAGACCAGCTGGACCTCCTATACCCCATTATCGAGTCCGGTGGTTCCGACTCTGCGGCGTTCGACAACGTGCTCGAGCTCCTCACCGTAAACGGTGTTCTGACGCTCCCCGAGGCGGTCATGATGCTCATTCCCGAGGCGTGGCAAGGGAACGAGACGATGGAGCCTGAGAAGAAGGCGTTCTACAGCTGGGCGGCGTGCCTTCAAGAGCCGTGGGACGGCCCGGCGCTGTTCGCGTTCAGTGACGGTCGCTATTGCGGTGCGAACTTGGACCGTAACGGTCTCCGTCCGTGCCGCTACGTCGTCAGCGATGAAGATATCATTGTCTGCGCGTCCGAAGTCGGCGCCGTCTACATTCCCCCGGAGAGAGTTATCCAGAAGGGCCGTCTTAAGCCCGGACGCATGCTGCTCGTCGACACCGAGGAGGGTCGCATCGTCGATGACAAGGAGCTCAAGCGCAACACCGCGCGCAAGCAGAACTTCGCGTCATGGATTGAGTCGAACATGCTCAACGTCCCGACGATCGTCAAGCGCGTTCAGCGTTCCACGTCTGTGGCCCCGACTATCGACGAGTTCTCACTCAGCACCGACCCGAAGCTGCTTGCGTTCGGGTACACTGTCGAGCAGCTGAACCTGCTCATGCTGCCGATGTTCTCGGACGGCAAGGAGCCGCTCGGCTCTATGGGTAACGACGCGCCCCTCGCGGCAATGTCGTCGCAGCCTCGTCTCATCTACGAGTACTTCAGGCAGCTCTTCGCACAGGTCACGAACCCTCCCATCGACCCTATCCGCGAGTCCATCGTCATGTCGCTCGAGTGCTACGTCGGTCCCGAGGGTAACCTGCTCGAGATGAACCCGCAGCAGTGTCACCGTATCGTGCTGCCGTCTCCCATTCTCACGATCGAGGAAATGAACGCGATGAAGAACCTCAAGTCTGCCTACGGTACCTGGCCTTCGCGCACGATCGACATCACCTTCCCCAAGGAGTACGGTCTTCCGGGGTACAAGACGGCGCTCGAGCGCGTCTGCTCGGAGGCGACGCAGGCCATCGACGATGGCATCAAGGTCATCATCCTCTCCGACCGCGACACTAGCTCCTCGCGCGTTGCGCTCTCCGCCCTGGTTGCGTGTGGTGGTGTACACCACCATCTCGTCACCCAGAAGAAGCGCGCGAAGGTCGCACTCATGATCGAGACGGCCGAGGCGCGTGAGGTCCACCACCTCTGCGTGCTTCTGGGCTACGGTGCGGATGCTATCTGCCCATGGCTGACGATGGAGTGCATCCACAAGGTCGTTCGCGAAGGATTGTGAGTGTTCCGTGATTGACTTCTGCATGGAAGCAGCTGCTCACGCGCTCTCTGGCTCTAGGATCAAAGAGGGTAAGACCCTGACCGACCTAATGGACAACTATCGCCACTCCGTGGACGGCGGGATTCTCAAGGTGATGTCCAAGATGGGCATCTCGACTCTGCAGTCATACAAGGGCGCGCAGATTTTCGAGGCCCTCGGCTTGCACACGGAGGTCATCGAGAAGTGCTTCGTCGGCACCGCGAGCCGTGTCCAGGGTGCTACCTTCGATCTTCTCGCCATGGATGCGTTCGAGATGCACGAGCGCGGCTGGCCTTCGCGTGAGACCGTTCTGCCCCCTGGCATGCCAGAGTCGGGCGAGTACCACTGGCGCTCCGGCGGCGAGGCGCACATCAACGACCCGTCCGGGATCGCCAACCTCCAGGACGCGGTCCGGGAGAAGAACCAGGGCGCGTATGACGCGTACGCGGACAACGCGAACGCGCAGACCCGCGCGGTTCATCTCCGCGGCCTTCTCGACTTCCGCTACGAGAACGCGGCCGCGATTCCGATCGAGCAGGTCGAGCCCTGGAACGAGATCGTGCGCCGGTTCGTGACCGGCGCGATGTCGTACGGCTCGATCTCGATGGAGGCGCACTCGACGCTCGCGGTCGCGATGAACCGCCTCGGCGGGAAGTCGAACACGGGCGAGGGCGGCGAGGACGCGGAGCGGTCGCTCACGCTCCCGAACGGCGACACGATGCGCTCGGCGATCAAGCAGGTCGCGTCCGGCCGCTTCGGCGTCACCTCGAACTACCTCGCGGACGCGGACGAGCTGCAGATCAAGATGGCGCAGGGAGCGAAGCCCGGCGAGGGTGGTGAGCTGCCGGGCCACAAGGTGTCGACGTCGATCGCGCGCACGCGCCATTCGACGGCCGGCGTCGGTCTTATTTCGCCCCCGCCCCACCACGACATCTACTCGATCGAGGACTTGAAGCAGCTCATCTACGACTTGAAGTGCTCGAACCCGCGTGCTCGTGTGTCGGTCAAGCTCGTGTCTGAGGTCGGCGTCGGTATCGTCGCCAGTGGTGTCGCGAAGGCGAAGGCGGACCACATCCTCATCTCCGGCCACGACGGTGGTACCGGTGCCTCGCGCTGGACTGGTATTAAGTACGCCGGTCTGCCGTGGGAGCTCGGTCTTGCGGAGACGCACCAGACGCTTGTCCTCAACGACTTGCGTGGCCGTGTTACGGTGCAGACTGACGGTCAGCTCCGTACCGGTCGTGACATTGCCATTGCTGCTCTTCTCGGTGCTGAGGAGTGGGGCTTCGCTACCACGCCTCTCATTGCTATGGGCTGTATCATGATGAGGAAGTGCCACCGTAAGTTGCTCTCCAGTCGGACATTGCGGTACGTGTTTATTGACGATGGTCTGTAGTGAACACTTGCCCTGTCGGTATCGCTACTCAGGACCCCCAGCTCCGCGCCAAGTTCTCTGGCCAGCCCGAGCAGGTCATCAACTTCTTCTACTACATCGCCGAGGACCTCCGTCGCTACATGGCCAAGCTCGGCTTCCGCACCATCAACGAGATGGTCGGCCGCGCCGACATGCTCAAGGTCGACGAGAAGCTCCGCACGCCGAAGACCGCGCACCTCGACCTCAGCGCGATCCTCAAGCCCGCCTGGCAGATGCGCCCCGGTGCGGCCACGTACCGCGTGCGCCCGCAGGACCACAAGCTGTACATCCGCCTCGACAACAAGTTCATCGACGAGTCTGAGCCCGCGCTCACGAAGGGCCTGCCCGTGCACATCGAGTGCGACGTCACGAACACCGACCGCGCGCTCGGCACGTCCCTCTCGCACCGCGTCTCCAAGCTGTACGGCGAGGAGGGCCTCCCGAAGGACACGATCCACATCATGATGCGTGGCTCCGCTGGGCAGTCGCTCGGCGCGTTCCTCGCGCCCGGTATCACCATCGAGCTCGAGGGCGACGCAAACGACTACGTCGGAAAGGGTTTGTCCGGTGGTCGTCTCATCGTCTACCCGCCCAAGCAGTCGCAGTTCAAGGCCGAGGAGAACATCATCATCGGCAACGTCTGCTTGTACGGTGCGACGTACGGTGAGGCGTTCATCCGTGGTATCGCTGCCGAGCGGTTCGCCGTCCGTAACTCGGGCGCGAACGCCGTCGTCGAGGGCACGGGTGACCACGGTTGCGAGTACATGACTGGTGGTCGTGTCGTCGTCCTCGGCTCCACTGGCCGTAACTTCGCGGCCGGTATGAGCGGTGGTATCGCGTACGTGCTCGACACTGCGCACACGTTCGCGTCGAAGGTGAACATGGAGATGGTCGAGCTCGGCAAGGTCTCCGACCCGCGCGAGATCGCGGAGCTCCGTGGCCTCATCGAGGACCACCGCCACTACACCGGGTCCGAGGTCGCCGACCGCGTCCTGCACGACTTCCACCACCTGCTTCCCCTCTTCGTCCGCGTCATGCCCCACGACTACAAGCGCGTGCTCGAGGAGCAGTTCGCGAAGCAGAAGGAGGAGAAGATGCGCCAGAGCGTGATCGACCTCGTCCCCTCGCGCACCGCGTCCCAGGTCGACCTCGCCTCCGAGGGCCTCGAGGACATCCTCCTCCCGAAGGAGCCCATCCCCCATGCGAGCCGTGCGAGCTCCCGTGCGCGCATCGAGCCCAACGTGGGCGACATGGAAGACTCGCTCGTGGACGACGCGACGACGAAGAGCCGGCTGCACAAGCTCGACAAGACGCGCGGGTTCATGAAGTACAAGCGGCTGACGGAGACGTACCGCCCGCCGCGCAAGCGGGTCAAGGACTGGAAAGAGATCTCGACGCGCCTGACGGACGACGAGCTCAAGTACCAGTCCGCGCGCTGCATGGACTGCGGCGTGCCGTTCTGCCAGTCCGACACCGGGTGCCCGATTTCGAACATCATCCCAAAGTGGAACGACCTCGTGTTCAAGAACCAGTGGCAGGACGCGCTCAACCGCCTGCTCATGACGAACAACTTCCCCGAGTTCACGGGCCGCGTGTGTCCTGCGCCGTGCGAGGGCGCGTGTGTGCTCGGTATCAACGAGCAGCCCGTCGGTATCAAGAGCATTGAGTGCGCGATCATCGACAAGGTATACATTCATTGCACATTCTTTATGTACCGTATGCTGACGTCTTTTTCAGGGCTTCGAGATGGGCTGGATGGCCCCGAAGACTCCTCAGTTCCGCACTGGCAAGAAGATCGCCGTCATTGGTTCTGGCCCTGCGGGTCTCGCTGCTGCCGACCAACTCAACAAGGCCGGCCACTGGGTCACCGTCTACGACCGTAACGACCGCTTTGGTGGTCTGCTCATGTACGGTATCCCGAAGTACGTGTCTCGAGATTCTCCTTCCGTAGATTCGTCTCTGACACCCACTACAGCATGAAGCTCGACAAGTCTGTCGTTCAGCGCCGTATCGATCTCATGGCGGCTGAGGGCGTGACCTTTGTCCCCAACACCTTCGTCGGCAAGGACGTCGACCCGAACGACATCCGCAGCGAGCACGACGCCGTCATCTGCGCGACCGGCGCGACATGGCCGCGCGACCTCAAGATCCCGAACCGCGAGGTCGACGGGATCCACTTCGCGATGGAGTTCCTGCAGATGAACACGAAGTCGCTACTCGACTCGGAGCTCCAGAACGGGTCCTACATCAGCGCGAAGGGCAAGGACGTGATTGTGATCGGCGGCGGCGACACGGGCAACGACTGCATCGGGACCGCGATGCGCCACGGCGCGAAGTCCGTCACGAACTTCGAGCTGCTCCCGCGCCCGCCCGCGGGCCGCGGGCGCGACAACCCGTGGCCGCAGTGGCCGCGCATCTTCCGCACGGACTACGGGCACACGGAGGTCGCGGCGCACTTTGGGAACGACCCGCGCGAGTACTGCATCTCGACGAAGGAGTTCGTCGTTGACGATGACGGGAAGCTGTTGGGTCTGAACACGGTGCGCGTCGAGTGGACGAAGGACAGCGGCGGCCGGTGGAAGATGGAGGAGACGCCTGGCTCGGAGAAGTTCTTCCCCGCGCAGCTCGTGTTCCTCGCGCTCGGTTTCCTGGGCCCTGAGGCGGACTTGCTCAAGTCGCTCGGTGTCAAGCAGGACGCGCGGAGCAACATCCAGACCCCCAAGAACGTACGTATCCTCGCCAACCATGTTCACATGAACGGATTCGCTCACATCTTTCGCGCTATTAGAAATACACGACGACTGTCGATGGCGTGTTCGCGGCGGGTGACTGCAGACGTGGGCAGTCGCTCATCGTCTGGGGTATCCAAGAGGGTCGCCGTTGCGCTGCCGAGGTCGATGCATGGCTCAGCAACGGCTCTACCCGTTTACCGTTCGACGGCGGTATCAAGACGAGGGTAAGCGCACCCCTCTCTCTACTTCATCTTTTGGGTACATCGATGCTGACACCCTCCTTCAGACCTTCATCCCTCCCACGACGACGCTCACGGGCGGCGCGCGTGCGCTCGAGGTCGAGGCCTAAGGCACCGCGGCCCCCTTCTTCTCTCATTTCCGTCCGGACGCGGTTGTAAAACAAACGGTGCGCAGCGGCGCGGGTCGTGGGCCGCCCCGGGGAGCGGGGCGGCAGGAAAGTACACTACTACTAGTATGCAGACCTCTCTGGCGGGTACGATATATTGTCGTTCGCACAAGCAAATATGTACGGAATACGCACTGGGCATCCTTCTCGTCACGCTGTATCGCTTGTATAAATCTATCTCACTATCTTTTTCTCCCTCATTCTTTGGTGTGTGCGTGGGTGATGTTCAAGACGATGACATTGCTATCGGGTTCAACTCGACAAAACGAATACATGACGGATACGTATGATATACTATGTCTAAAAGGTATATCGTCCAAAACTACGTGCGGGATATAAAGCAACGATAAATGTACAGGACAGCGCTGAGTTCATTATCCTAAGACCCCAGCCGAGACTTCACATATTCTGCTCTTCTTCGTAAATACGCACGCCGCCCCGCCCCCAGGTCTCGAGGACGGCCTTTCCGGCCCCAGTCGGCTGTGTGAATGCGACCTCGCCCCGGGCGGGGTCGAGCGGACATCCGAGAATAAACGTCTGCGCGGCTACGGAGAGCAGGCGCGAGGCGATGCCAAGGCGACGGTGCGCGGAGGACACGAAGAGTCGCGGGATGCCGAGCGGAGTGGAGAGGGGTGCGGGGTGCACGTAGAGGTTCGACGCAGAGTCAACGGGGAGCAGCGCAGGGGCTGGGGAGGATGTAGAGAGGGATGCGGAGAGAGATTCAGACTGGGAAGAGGGTAGGGAGGCTGTGGCTGAGGATTCCTGGGAGGATGTCTGGGATGAGGACTGGGAGAGCTCGGCGGGGTTAGCGATGGCCATAGCGGTGGATATGCGTTGCGCAACGACGCATCCGACGATCTTCTCGCGCGTCGTAGTGGTGCCTGGTGTAGACAGAAGGAAGAGGTATATCTTCGATCGTTGAAGGACCGCAGGCGATAGCGGCGGAGACGAGAGCGCCAGGCGGATCGTGTCCAGCAGGATCGCGAGCTGCAGCACATCGCGTCAACCAACGCGCACCAACATAAACAACCGGTGCAAACTCGCGCACCTTCGCTCCAATTTTTCCGCCGACGTCCGGGCGGAAACACACAATCCGTCCGCGAGCGCCGTTTGGAAGCTTCACGCTGCTCTCGAGCTCCTCAACGCCCGCCTTCTCCGCCTCGCGCTGTTCCTCGCGTCCCCACTCGAGCCCTCGCTGGACGCGCGCGCAATGCGCCTTGTGCAGCGTCTCATCGTCCGGCGCGCCGCGTGTGTACGAGAGGTCGCAGAGCGGACATGTGCGCAGCGTCGGGGTGTCCAAGGAGAAGTGTAGTTGCGTGAGTTTGCCCTGCTTCGGTTTTGTGGCTGCAGAGGTGTCGCCCGCCTTCGCCTTCGAGGTAGACGCGCCCAGGGCGCGACGGGGCTTCTTGGATGGTGTGTTGGTTCCTGTGAGGCGATCGGCGAGCGGCCGCTTCCGTTTGAGCGGAGGCGGGGAAGTGAGCTCGGAAGGTGGAGATGAGGGCGGCGCGGGTTTCGCTGCGCGGGTGCTGTATGTGCGTTTGAGTCCGGCGGGCATGGTGAGCTCTGTTCAGGTATCGCAGGCGGGATGGGGAGGAGGAGATAGAGGGAGAGGGCGAGGGAGACACGAGGCAATGCGGGAAGTGATCAATTGCCACCCGGCCCTGTTGACTACCGCCGTCGCGTCGCGTTGGTCTTGTTTGGCCCAACGCGTCAGTCACGTGAACCACACTCGCGCTTGTGGCGGCTCGTTCCTCTGTCTTCTGGGCTTGCAGGGAGAAGACCGGAGTGAGATGTAGTGAGAGCGGGAGGGAAGACTCGGGGCTTATGAGAAGTAGGCAGAGTATAACGGAGGCACTGCGGCATATGCTGTAACAACCATTCCACCCAGTCCTTAGCAAAATAGCATATTATATATCGTAAAGTCTAACATCCAGCCAATCCCTCGCAGCAGTACTTGACCGACGAACATCCGCTCTCTAGCCCATCACCTTCACCGTAGCTCACAGCTCGGACGAGCCCGTGGCACGACTCAGGACCTTCGACCCAAACGAGCTCGCGGCGTCTCGGAGGCGAATGAGCGAGTCGGCGGCTCCCGCAGCGTCGCTGCCATAGAGGTAGTATGCGGCGCGTCCGTGGAGGAAGGAGAGGTGGTGCGGGAGGTAGAAGAAGGCGGCGAACGCGAGGGCGAGCAGGATGGCATACACCACGTACACTGCAGACGTGCGCGGGCAGTCAGAATGCGAGCTAGGACATACTTGCATGCGATACTCACTGACGATGAACCTCTCCCAGGGCTCCATCATGGAGAGCGCGAAAGTGGCCTCGATCCAAATGCGTCGCCGCCAGAAGAAGCGGGCGACGGGGGAAGAGGGCTTGCCGTACGGACAGCGCAGACCGAAGAGGATTTGGGGGATCGTCGCCTCGCGCTTCCACTCGGGGTACGACATGGCAGCAGTTTGGTACGCGGGGTCAGACACGGTCGAGGAAGCCATGTTGGTAGTGTATGCGTGAGGTGGGTGTGTCGTGATAGGTGCAGAAGCCTGAGAAGGAAGTCGTCGGGCAGTACAACAGAGCTGGTGGTCGTAGGGACGAAGGACTCGTAGAAGTGGATGATTAAATGAAATCAGCGGGAGTGACTCCTCCGGGCGTTGCGAACTTACCTAGACTTACCCACGGCCCGTCTCGGCGGCGGTGACTTGATACCATCACCGAAACACTACTTCGAGACGCCGATCTCGGGCACACTTTCTAGACAGGTCGGCCGCTCGGCCGGCCTCCTCTGTCTTCTCCGGAGCCCTAAGTCTCAAGATACAACCAACCACCACCAGCCCAATTGCTTCCCTCAAGCCTTGCTCGGTCAGCTCAACTACGCACATCTACGTCGACGGCGGCTTCTAGACGTTGGCTATGATCAATCGAATTGGTAATTCATCTACAGCGCGCTCACGCAGATGTCCTCATACACTTCAGTACAATCGACAATGCGCCATGGTGCCCTGGAACCGCGGGATACCCAGCCCCAGCGCGCACATGTCGATGTATGACGGGCCAGATCAGTACCAGGCAGGGCCTTGTAACGAGCGACGCGTTTCGTGTGTCGTGATGTTCAGTTACGCATAGGTTTTCTCGAGCGCGGGCGCAACGCTTATTGGCAAATCGCGCCAAACTCGGCGCGCAGGATTGCCAGAACAAATATCGAAAATGATACTTCTATGTGAGTCCAAATACCGTTTCACGGGCTGCAATTGGATCTGACTGGCTTGCGCAGGCATCCCGAATGTGCGCTTTCGACGTCAGACGGAGGTCTCTTCTCTCTCATCACAGGCCATAGCTCAGCGCCCGGCCTCAGCGAGGAACACCACCATCCGCCGATCATGCACGGAACCTCCGCTGCGAGCGGGGTGTCGAAGCACAGTCCGCACAACACGGCATTGGTGCACACCTCGGCCCTGAGCCTATGCGAAGCGGCCTCAAATGATTTATACCATACATAACCAGAAGATACATCGATACAAATAAAACACAGCTACACACTCTCGTGTCTATATACTCGTCGCTCGTCGTGCATGTCGTCAAATATTCACACCCGTCCCTCCTACTTGGTCCACACCGTCGCGGTGTCCGCGAGCCCGTTCGGGCCCGCGCTCGCGGGGACGACGCCCTGGCCGGCGACGCTCAGCGACCACGTCACGCCGACGGTCGACAGGCTGTACACGCTCACGCCCGACGCAGCGTCGATGTCGAACAGCTGGCTCTGGCACGAGTTCGTGTTCAGGCACGCCTGCCCGTAGTTCTGGAAGAAGCTGTACAGGCCCGCGCCTGTGCATCCAGTCATGTCAGCTTTGAATTGGGGACACAGTATGGATGCATGGGGGGAACGCACCGAAGATGGTGATGGCCTGCGAGTTTGAGATCGATACTGCGAAGGCAGACGTCTGCCCGCTGGGGAACGTCGGGTCGTTGAAGTTGCTGTTAACCGAGAACGGTGCGGGCGCGGCGGGAACGGGTTGGTAGTATGGCTGGATGCACATGCGCATAATTTAGTTTCCCTCGTCCACAGTTTATTCGAGACCCGTGATAAAAACACATACCGTCTCAGTCTGTATCAAGCCCATGTAGTGGTTCGCCGCGTTCGCTAGGCGGTACTGGTAAAGAGTGTGGTGCTCCGCTGCAAGCAAAGCAATCAGTACCTGCTCGGCAAAACGATCCTAGAAGATACACAAGGTACGCACAAGCAGTGCCGATCATCCACACCGGCCCCTGAGATTCGGACAAGATCCCACGGCCGCTGAAGAGCGTCGTCTGGCGCGAGCCTCCGCTGTCGAGGTCGTGGTCTGCGAGCCACACCCACGTGCCCTGTAACACGCGTAATTCAAATGAGCGTCTGTCCTGGCGTGGTACCTGCGATGGACATGGGAGGCACTGACCTCGAGGTACGCGTTCGACTGGGGCGTGAGGTGGAGCGCCATGAAGGCCGCAGAGCAAGCCGCGTTGTTAGAGCCGGCGGGGCAGTTGTTGATGAGCAGGTTCGTTCCAGCAGCTGTACGCGCACACATTAGCGACTGTAGTGTTTCGGGACTGCAGGAGCCATAGCTTACCACCACCAAGCCTGATGTGTGTGTCCCACATACCCGCACCACCTTGCGTGTTCGAGTGCACGTTCCACTCGACCACGATCGCGCCCGCAGCTATAGAAAAACAATCAGCGCCAGCCTCCTCGTGCGTAAAGACCACTATCATCGCGTTCAGACTCACCAGGACCGCGCGTAGCAAAGATAATGTCTGAGATCTCGGTGACGCCCTCATCGCCCGGGTTCCCGACACGCACGACCGGGATCGGGTTGTTCTGGTCCGCGAACGCGTTCCCGCCGCCCATGATCACGCTCCACGCCTCGCCGACGAGCTGCGTGCCCGCGGGGATGGTGAGCGTGTTCGTGACGAGGTACGTGCCCGCGTCGAAGAAGATGATCTTGCAGCCCGAGAACTGCGATTGCGGGGTTAGTCATGGCCAATGTGAGGGCGGGGAGTGTCATACCTTGTTAAAGATAGCCTGCAGCGCAGCGGTGTCGTCCGTGGTGCCGTCGCCCTTCGCGCCCTGGTCGCGCACGCTCACGAACTGGCTGACCGCGAATGCCTCGTACCTATATCGCAATGAGCATTACTACTCACTTTCATTCATCAGTACTCACTGAGGGTGCGTCTTCCCGAAGATCCGTCCTGCACTGTCAAGCAGACTCGCCGGCTTGTTAGGCGAAGGAGCATTAGCCTGCGCGAAGCGCGCCGGGGCGTTCGCGCCCGTGCCCGAGAACACGTTCCCCTGCGCCCAGGTGTCGATCGTGGTGGTCCCGCCCGCGAGCACCGTCGCGCCGCCGACGACGCCGACCGCGGTCGGCACGTTCGTGAGCCGGATGTTGTTCAGCACGAGCGAGCCCGCGAGCTTCCCGTTCGAGGGCGCGGAGCTGCGCACGAAGATGGGCGTGTTCGAGACGGTCGCGTCGATGACGGCGATCGCGCCGACCGTCTGCGTGTCCTGCGTGGTGCCGCCGGTCATGAGGTCGAAGCCGACCTGGCAGTTGTTGACTGCATGCTGTTAGCTCTGCGTTCTCGGAAGGCCGGCAGAGGGGACGTACTAGTGACGCTTTGGAAGGTCCATCCTGCATTGAAACGTCAGTTACGGTGAGAGCGGCCCATAGCAGGGAAGAAACTCACCCCAGTTCCAGATAGAGAAGATAGCTGTATGACAGGCGTATTCGTCAGTACAGCAAATAGCACCGAAGCAAGAAGGTATGACGCACCAGTGTCGACGTTGTTCATCGTTACATTGCGGACCGTGAACCTGCGAAGCGCGCATCAAGCACATTAGCTCGTTTCCGCAATGACAGGCCTTACGCCAAAAAGCAGCGAAGGTGTACGGAACAGATGTCAGATTGACGGATACGCACTGTTGGTTCCCGACCCACATGCCAAACTTGCCTGTCGATGCGTAATTGCGTCAGCAGCGTACATCAATGCGCACAGGTGCTCAACCCGTATGACGCGCCGCGTGAATTGGTGCCTTACCTCCGTTGAACACGAGATCTGGAACCGGGGAAATAGACGTCAGCCTATGTAGTTATTTTAGGATGTGGGGCGGAACAGAGTACGTACCACCCAGGAATCCGCCAGAGCCGTTCTCCATCCAGATACCTGTTGAATCCGAGGTGAGCACTTGACGTCATATCGCATAGTTGCAGCACAAGAGCCTCCGTGGAGTGGGACGCGCATGACGCGCGCCCGGCGTCCAAGCGAGAGGTACGAATAGAAAGAAGGCTAGGAAAGCGGTGATATACCTTGATGGGCGTTGCCGGCCGCGGTGCTCATTTCGAAGACGATGTTCATGAGCGACGTCGCCTGCGAGACCTGCCAGTGAATGCCCGTGGCGGACGCGCTGGCGGGCATCTGGCGCAGGTCGATGACGAAGTTGCGCACGCTCCGGAAGAAGTTGTTCTGGTTGACATACCACTGCGCCCCGCCGCCGCCCGGGATGTACGGGTCCGCGTCTGCGCCAAAAACAAAACATATTCAGCACTGGGCACGCGGTCATGGCCCGACCACGCGTCCCTGCGGGTTCTCAGGGTGCGCGTGGGGTGGGAGCGCGGCACGCACCGATGACCGCCATCCCGACGAAGCTCGCGTCGGCGAGCAGCGTGGGCACGTTGCGCGCATCGCCGATGAACTGCGTGTAGTAGTAGGCGCTGCGGGGGCACGCGGGTCAGCGGCGGTGGGATGCACGGCGAATTGCACACATACATGAGGGGCGTAGTAACCTTGTATGTGCTGCGGGAGATAGAAGTGAGATGGGCGCGGTTGCGGTCACATGGACGCGAGGCGTACGTACCCTTTGGGGAAATAGACAACGGCAGGCGTAGTGGTGGAGGAGTCGCATGAGCCGCCTCCGCATCGGGCGCCGGCAGAGATGGCCGCACTGGGGGGGCAAGGGGTAAGCACACATAGACTGGATGTGAGTGTGCAACCTACTTGATGGCAGCAGTATCGTCGGTGACACCATCGCCCTTGGCACCAAAGTCTTTCACGTTACGGAAGACCTGGTAGGACGATGGGGTAGGGTTAAAGGCAGCAATGCCTTGGTGTTTGATGGTCTCCATCCAGAACGCGTCGCCTGGGGCGGCGGTTCCGGGACCAAGAGGGCTGGAACATGTCGAACCCAAGGCCATGACAGGCCCAACGGCAGCAGCGGCCGCTGCTAGGAGAGTCAAAGCGAAGGCGAGCATGATGAGCGGGGGAGGGCGTCGCGTCCGATGGCATGCAAGAGTTCGGACGCGGGGGTTATATACATTCCATGCGGGAGAAGGAAGGCGCGCCACATGTTAAACGAGCAGCGTCGGAGGGAGGGTGACATGAGCATGCAGGCACACGGGGCCGGGACAGATCAGGGAAGGAAATATGCATCGAGACCGAGATCCGTAAGAAGCGCGGCAGAGCACTTTTGGACAGACGTACGGCGGGTCTGGTCGACCATTGGCTCAGGCCCGGACGCCTTGCCGAACTTGTCGTGGACGCGGTGGACGAATTTCGAGAACCGCGTGCGAGCA
The DNA here is from genome assembly GCF_000271585.1 of Trametes versicolor FP-101664 SS1. Classification (NCBI taxonomy): domain Eukaryota; kingdom Fungi; phylum Basidiomycota; class Agaricomycetes; order Polyporales; family Polyporaceae; genus Trametes; species Trametes versicolor. The sequence continues at coordinate 279,368 of NW_007360324.1, forward strand.
GATCTCGGGGACGGAGGTGCGTCAGATGTGGACCCAGCGTGATCCTCGGGCGCAGGCGCGGCCATGCTGGGATCACGAAGGGTAGCTATCTGGGTAGCAACAGATTTTCTTCGCGGTAGGAGCACAAGGTCGTCCTCCTCGAGCGATCACACCAGATGGGGGGCCGCAGCAAACAAGGCAGGCGCCCGCGACGATCCTGCTCACGCGCCGTCTCCCACACGCGCTTATGGTAGGTGGATCGCTTCCTCCGTGCCACAACGCTCCGGCCCTTCCGTTTTCACATCTCTCTCGCACTCGCGCTGTCGATTTAACACACGCTAGAGCTCATCAGGCTAGCCCCGCCAGTACCTGGCCTACAGCCGAGGCCGAGCTGTCGTTTCTAAACCCGTCGCGCGTGTACACTTGCCTCCGATCCGCCCCCTCAATCATGTTCGCCCAGACCCTCCGCCGGTGAAAAATAGGCGTATTTGGAGTCTCAAGAACCACATAAGGGGACATGCTTTGAATCTTCACCCACTCCGACGGACGCGAAGGGCGTCGAAGGAGAAGCGAAGCGGTGTGCCCATGCGTTCCTTTCGTCTCCGCCCGACTACAGACTTGGCTGGCCAGCTATATCCGGCTGCGAGCCCTGCATCTCCCCCATCTTTCTCGATAACAGCATGCTTATTACCTCATAGGATCCCGCACGCCAGGCCACGGTTGCCATTCATTTTCTGGATCGAGCTCCACCGTCGCTCTCGGTACCTTGTTCCTTGCCCCTACTTGCGCTGAGCTTGAAAGGTTGATTACCCCGAACTTCGACACTTGAATGCCGGATCGCCCTCTGCAGCGCATGGACGAGGGCTGCTGCAGAGGTGCGCAAATCATTCACGCGTACCAAGTGCGTATGATCCGTCATATCTTTCCTGATCTCGCCAGCGCTCTGCCAATGTCACGATGTCGGCCACCCTCCTCGGTGTCAGACAGCGCCGCGCATCACAAGGATGTGTCCCGTATGCTTTCACGAGGAAGACGGACGGGAAGCCCCACTATCATACCGAGCGCGCCGCCCCGTGACAGCTACCTCCTGCATATGATGCCCGGTCTCCCACGTCGTCTTGCTCATCCATCGTTCTCTGTTCGCAGGCCTCCTTCTTGCGCGTCGGGCCAGTGATGCAACAGGCAAACGCACCGTCTCCCTCTCTATCCGAGCCTGACAAGCTGGCAGCTCTCCGCGGCTTCTCTCCGCCCTGGGACGCCCCACCCTTACGTAGCGGGGCAGCTTCCGAGTGCAGTCTCCGCTCTGAAGGGTGCCCGCGGACGGGTGAAGCTTGAGTCTGACCACAGGACTGAATATCGTGACGGCACCGAGACCTACCGCCCGGGTCATCCTTGTCCTTTGCCCAGACGCTGCACGATGCGCGAGCCCACTGGAATCAGTAGCCATGAGAACAGTGCGCACATGTGCGGAGCTCATGTGTTCTTCCTTAACACATGCAGTCCGAAATTTGCTGGTCTTCAGATCGCGGCATGACCGCAATAGAACAAGGACATCGGCCCGTGTTCCTCAGGCTCATCGTCGTCATCATTCTGTCTGCCTCCCAGTCCCAGAGGGCTAAACGGGGCCTAGGCGCACCGTCAATTCAACGACCGACCTTCATGACGGATCACCGCCACCTCCAGGGACGTGCCCCGAAAAGGCAGGTGTGTATGTACGCACGCCCGGGAGCGGTGCAGTTCCCCTTGGAGCTGTGTCAAAGCTACCACCTGCTACTACTGTAGCGAGCGCCATTTGTGTGAGCCCCGTGATGGTCAAGGAGGGCTCATAGCTGACCCGTACGTCGTTTTCTGCAGGGTCGCAGGTGGGGGTTCCGGCATACATTGCAGAATGTTTTGTCAGAAGCCGAAGCAGAGCGGTATCCTCGCAACGCCGCAGGAGTCCTCGAGGAGTTCCGGGCGTACGCCACGCTTCCTGCACGTGGCGGCGGCGAACGCGTTCTAGGTGAGAGCCTCACAGCATGTCTGACGGCATGCATATAGCCTCACACATGCGAGCGGGTTTAAGAGACGGCGACCTTTACCACTGCCATGCTTCTGTACCCACAATCTCCGCTCTTGCTCCGCAGTAGTGGGTGTGTCTCGGCCGGTGGGTTGCAACGAGGCGTGCCTGCGGACGAAAGGTCGCAGGAATGCAGAGTACCGGAACAGAGCGGTCGCAACGGAGCAAGCTAATCTCGAGCGTGTCCAGACACTACTTGTATGTATGTGTCGCGCTGTACTTTATTGCCTGCCATATTTCTGCAAGAGTATGTGAGAGGCCTGAGGCAACTCAAATGCTTCATCACAGCGAACCTCGCGCGAAACTTCTGACTGCTAGGATATACATGACAGGCGGATTTGCCTTTCATGGCGGTCAAGGCACCCGCCGGGCCTCACATCTTGAGGGCCGTCTCATTCGTCTGGCAAAACACCTGCAGTTGCTGGCGGTTTATAATCAGTCAGGAAGATCAGCGGTCAAATGACAGTAGTGCTGACATCGCACCTGCACTGGCTCGCCGGGAGTGGAGTATGAGCAGTCAGAAGTCCAGGAGAACGGTCACACACGGGCTTCCTTCCGTTAGACTTTGAGTCCGAGCCGGACACCCAGGCTGGAAGCCTGCTTGGGTATTTGAAGCTGAGTACTAATCAGACATGGAAGTTCGAACCGGAATGGTGGGCGTGGCGTTAAGCCGTTACAAACCGCTTTCAACCAACCCGCATATATGTCGCCGATTCATGAGGTTAACAAAGGACGTTGCGAGCACTGGCAAACCGGAAGACTCGGTGGATGAACATAATCACCCGGGACGCTCGAGAGGCGGTGTGCCGGTTTGCAACGGTCGCGAGTCGAAAATACCTCAACTGGAAGTGGTCATGAATGGTCTTGCAGATAGACTGATGCGAAGCCCTCAGAAATACCGTTTGAGTAGATCTGTTCAATCCTCGGCGGCTGCCAATCCGGCTGTCGCCCAGCGCCGCTATCTAACCCAAAAGCCTCTTTCGACTGTGCATGGACGGTTGCAATGAGCACCAGGGCGCACAGTGCGAAGTTTGTTCTGTTGTCATTCTCGAAAAAGTTAGGATGCGGGACGCAGCAGGCGGCCGCCCACTTTCGTGCGGACAATTACACCGCTTGTGACCGTAGCGGTCGCGTACACAGAATATGCGTGCTATTCCTAGCTCACAGCGTGCATCTGAATTTGATGAGCAATGGACTGAAACACTACGTGGAATTGAGGAGAAAGAGGGTGACTGCGGTAGATACTTTGGGATCTCTTTGGACCGTTGTTAATCCGACGCACCTGGTACCATGGGTGAGGGCCATCCATCTACTACGCATACACCCTGTGGAGGTGGCCAGGCGAATATTATCGATATACTGAGCTGCGATATATCGACCGACCGATTTCGCGTACGGTGCCAGCTACAGGTGGCTGTGCTCTAAGTTTGCGCCCGTACGCTCTCCTTCGCTAGCGTGAGTGCATGGCGGGATTGACGCAAGAGTCTTTTCCAGGAAATTCCGGACAGGTATACGTGCGGAGCCTCGTCAAGTGGATCGTAGGGCTTTTGGCAAGGCAGGATCCTTAAGTATTCCGACAGATCGGCCGAAAGATGCAGCGGCCAAGCCCGCAGTTTCGAGAGGCCCGTCAAAGCAGGATCAACGACACAGCACCGCAAGTGAAGCGGATGATATATAACGGGATCGCGCACCGGAATACAAATACGCTACCTCCGAGGTGGATGCGTTCGACTAGAAGTCGTTGCCATTATGTATCGACGTCGTCGAGACGGGGACGGCCAACGTGAGATGGGCGCGGTTTGTAAGTCATCCCGACCCACAGCGTTGACCGCGATCTGCAAACGGCGGGCCCCAGATGACAGGCTGTACGAGTGATATAAGCGAGATATTGCGGTACGCCATGATGGTTCAGCAATAGCTTGAGCAAGTTATACATAGACGACATGAACCCCTTTCGCGCTGGAGGTTGATATCGATCCAGTGGATTTTTGGCCACAAGAACGTTCTGATATAGCACTCACTGCGTCTGTGCGCCTTCGAAAGTCAAGAATAAATCCGCAGGCGGGTTTGCCGCCCTCGGCCGAACAGCTGCTCGACGGACGACAAACAAGGTGCCAGGAATAGGTTCCGAATTGCACGCGGCTGCAGCCTTCCAGCTTCCAGCTCGGCGGCCATCAAACTCGTGTTGTGCTTCCGTCCAGAATGCGGTATGCCGAATGAAGGAATGAGTCCTGTGCTGCAAGCCGAGCGCGGACGCTAGCGAGTATCTTTGCGTACCAATGGAAGAGGATGATGATGAGCGTCCGATGGTTCTGCGAAGAGGTGACGAATTTCAGGAACCAACCGCAACTCGCGAACGCCACACTCCTCACCGTGGGTCTCATTTTTACCTTGCGAGAGGCTGCGCAACTTATTTTGGAACGCTTCCGAGTATACGGGGCTAATATGTAGTCATTGCCAGCGCTGCTCTCGACGATTTTACTCGTACGGAAAAAGCGATGCTTTTTGGGATTTGTGTGCCTCCTTGGCGTCGTCCAGGGGCTGATGTTCAAAGGTCAAGTGACGCTCCTTGACAACCTGTAATAAGTTATGCACGTATGTGAGCTGCGTACCTGCGGGAGTACCTCGAGGCTCCCTGCGCGGATGTCTGCCAAAACATAGGCCATAACACGCGTGCAGGATGCGGAACGAGCAGACCGGCGAAATGAACTTCGACGATGGTTACCTCGTGTGTCGTGGTTCATCTTGGGATGTGATTGGCTCCCCGGGATTTCGGGATTGAGAAGATAAAAGAAGAGGGCCGTGCCGAGATCAGAGGGGAGAGGAGGCCGGAGGAGGGGCAGGGAGAGTGCACCGGCCGGTGATTTACATCACCGCTGGCCGTCTGTTGTTCCGTAACGATGCAACGGTTCGGACTTCAGTGCACGTCAGATCTTGCGCGTAACGGGCGTATTTGGCAGAGGTACCACTGCAATGAGAGGAGGTGAGGACACAGAGGAGACTTTTAGGATTTAGAGAGACCTGATCGAGGCGAGAGGAGGAGGAGCGGGGGCGGCTGATCGACGCAGTGGCCGGAGGGCTCGGCACGGCGCGGCAAGATATTGTGTTCGCGGCGGGGTGTGGGGGAGCGCGCGTTGTGCCGTTCGGTGAGCCTCTCTGCCTCTGCTCTATCTCTCTCTGTCCTGCCTCGTTCGTTTCTTCTCCCCCTCACTCGTTGTGCTCCTCGCTAGCCGAGCCCGCCGTCCATCTCCTACCGAGACCCAACGCACAGGACACACCCACGACGGCACGCGCTCCGTGACTATTAGCCTCACGCTCTCTAAGCGACCCGCTCGCACGACGCTAGTCTACCCCGGTGTGACAGCCGCGCCCCGCCAGTACGTCGCTTCCCATATATTCCCGGCCTTATATCTCCACCCTCGGCTAACCTTTCTCTCTCCCGCGTCCCCCTTCTCTCGTTCTCTGTCGCTCTTTTGCACCGTTCCTTCTGCGCTCTGCAGTGTGGTCTTCCAGGATGTCTGGCACGCCCTACCAGGCTGTATTCAACAACAGTAACGCCAACCTCCACCCTGCAGGCCAACACGAAGATGCTCGCGATACCCAGTACTACACTCCGGAGACTCAGCCACTAGAGCTTCATCACGATGACCTCCCTGCGGGCGCTGGTGCCCCGCGTTTCATGGGTGCTGCTGCCCAGTACGAGGGCAACCGCGCGTCCTACGCGTCTTCCCAGAACAGTATCCCCACTGTCGTCGGCGACGAGTACGACGGACAGAAAGGCCGCGGGTTCTATGGCATGAACTATGATGAGTCCGAGTACGCCTCTCAGGCTGCTCTTGGCGGCCCCAAGACCTCCTCCGAGGGTTCCCCCTATCTCCAGCAGCGTAATGCCTACAACGCCCCAGCAAAATCCCGCAAGAAGATCATCATTGGCTCCCTCATCGCCCTCGCGGTCATCGCCATTGGTGTGGTCGTTGCACTGTACTTCACTGTCATCAAGCCCAAGAACAAGAACAGCACCAGCAACAACACAGCCAGCGGCGCGTCGAACAACGGCTCTTCCAGCGACAACGGTAGCACCTCATCCAGTCCTTCCTCGCTTGTGGCTGTCAGCGGTGGCGATGGCAGCACTGTTACGATGTTTGACGGCTCGACTTTCACGTACACTAACTCTCTCGGCGGCACCTGGTACTACGACCCCGCGAACCCCACTGCGAGCGGTGCGCGGCCAAACTCTTGGACTCCTGCTCTGAACGAGACCTTCCAATTCGGTGTCGACCCTATTCGAGGGTGTGTACGACCATCATGCATGCTGACCTAGTTGACTTAATTTTTACTGTGCAGTGTCAACCTTGGCGGATGGCTGGTTACCGAACCGGTACGTCATTATGAAAGCCTTATTGTGACAGATCTGACAGAGACTGATTGATTCGCCGCAGTTCATGTAAGTGTACTTTGCGAGCCAACTGAGGTAAATGCCGGATTGCTCAACCTCTACGACAGTGTTCCTTCGCTCTACGAGAAGTATGTCAACACCTCAACCCCGGTGGTTGACGAGTGGACCCTTACCCAGCGTCTCACTGCCGACGGCGCCATTGACGAGCTTGAGAACCACTACAAGACCTTCATCGTGAGTCCGAGCCGTGGCATATCCTGTGCCGCGTGTTGACAGCATTGCCGGGCAGACCGAGGCAGATTTCGCCGAGATCGCCGCCGCAGGCCTCAACTTCGTGCGTATCCCCATCGCCTACTGGGCCATCGAAGTCCGTGAGAACGAGCCTTTCCTCGCGAAGACGTCCTGGACGTGCGTGACAACAATCCCTACACATGGCGTAGTCGTGCTCACGCTGTCGCATACACAGGTATTTCCTGAAGGCTATCCAGTGGGCGCGCAAGTACGGTCTCCGTATCAACCTCGACTTGCACTCTCTGCCGGGTTCGCAGAATGGCTGGAACCACTCCGGCCGTCTCGGCGACATCAACGTGCTCCTCGGTCCCATGGGTATCGCGAACGCGGAGCGCTCGGTGGACTACATCCGTGTCATTGCCGAATTCATCTCCCAGCCTGAGTACAGGGACGTCGTCCCCATGTTTGGTGTTACCAACGAGCCGTTCGGCCCCACCATCGGCACGGACGCTATCCACCGCTAGTAAGTATCCAATAACGCTATCGTCTGTCACAGTGGCTCACAGTTTCGTAGCTACCTCCAGGCATACAACACTGTCCGCACTGCCAGCGGCACCGGTGAGGGCAACGGTCCCTGGGTTGTCTTCCACGACGCGTTCTTCGGCCTCACGAACTGGGCGGGCTTCCTCCCGAACGCGGACCGCACGCAGCTCGACATCCATCAGTACATCTGCTTCGGCGGGCAGTCCGCAGACAACTACGGCGCGCGCGTGAGCGCGAACCAGGCGTGCAAGACTTGGGCGTCCGGCCAGAACGACTCGATGACCGCGTTCGGCATGACGCACGTCGGCGAGTGGAGTCTTGCGATCAACGACTGCGGGCAGTGGGTGAACGGTGTGAACCTCGGCGCGCGTTACGACGGCACGTTCAGCGGCGGTGGCTTCCCCTTCACGGGCGACTGCAGCACGTACACGGACTACACGACGTACGACGACCAGTGGAAGGCGGACATGAAGCAGTTCGCGCTCCAGAGCATGTCTGCGCTCCAGGTGCGTGCCCATGCCCCCCGTGTCCGCGCCGCCCCCGTGCACGTTCATGCTGACACTTTGCGCTCTTATCATAGAACTGGTTCTTCTGGACATGGAAGATCGGAAACTCGACCGTGACCGGACAGCCGCCCTCGCCCGCGTGGTCGTACCAGCTCGGGCTGCAGCAGGGCTGGATGCCGACGGACCCACGCCTCTCCGAGGGCATGTGCGACAACAGCGACCCCTTCGTCGGCCCGCTCTCCGCGTGGCAGACGGGCGGCGCGGGCGCGGGCCAGATCCCGCAGACGGTGCAGGCCGCGCTCGCGTGGCCGCCGACCTCGCTCACGGACGTCGCGAACGTAGCCACGATCCCGCAGTACACGCAGACCGGCGCGCTCGTCACGCTCCCCGCGCCCACGGTCACCGCCGTCAGCGGGAAGGCGACGTCGACGCTGTCCGAGGGCAGCTGGAACAACCCGTCGGACACGCCCAGCATGTTCGTGCCGATCGCGACGTGCGGGTACCTCGACCCGTGGATGGGCCCGAACGCGACGCCCGACCCGTGCCCCGCGCAGACCTCTGCCGCCGCGCGCCGCGAGTACGCGCCCCGCGCGCACATCACGCCCGCCCCCGTGCGCTCATAACCGCACTCCCCTTCTCGCCGCTTTCTTTGTTGTGTTGCATACGTCGACGATGACGAGGATTTTTACGGATAGGTACCCTTTAGTAATTAGGTCGGAACTTAGTAACGGGCGCGGCCGGCGCGCTGCGTGCGCCGCTGCCGTGAAGGACAATGCTCAGAATCTTGGACACTGGTACAGCGCCGGTGCATACATATTTCCCCCCGCACGTATACGTACTGTATGCTACGGTTCTACTTACACTTGCTGGTAGCGGACGCGGCCCCGCAGTGTGGGGGGCCGTGGTACTGTGTAGTAGCGCACTGCGAATCCGACGGACTTCTTGGATCGAGGCACGGAGTAAGGGTGGTGCTGCTCATCCACAGCACAGATACATCTCCTATCGTACATGCACTCTGTATACGGCCTCTTCGGGATTTGACGTACGTCGCTCCGGACGCGATCAATGCATTCCGTAGGTGGTGGCGTAGCGATCTTCGAGATCCTCCTGCCCGCCGTACCCGCCCTCGAAGTTCTTGTCCTCGGACTCCGACTTAGCGGCCTCCTTTGCGAGGTCGTCGCGGATCGCCTGCAGCTGTTCCTGCTCCTGTGGCCATATGTTGTCGAGTAAGGATGTATAGCGAATGGATTTATGGACAGAAACCACGTACCTTGGCGCGCGCGTACTGCCCCTCCGCGGCTTGTTCTCTCGACTTCCAGGTAGAGTCCTGAGAGATCTGTGGTCAGGTTGTGTCTATATTAGGAGGAGGTGAGTATACCTCGGCAGTCTTTCCAGATGACATGGTGGTAGGTTGAATCGTGTAAATGCGAGGGATTGCTGGGTCTGTATGCTTATGTCCTCTGCTGCCGGGGGCCTACGTCATGATGTCCGTTTTCGGAGCCTCACTGGCAGCTGTGCCTCCGCCGGACCAACGCATCTCGACCATGGTACAAGAAAAAAACTCGTGATTGTGCAGAAAACAGATAGCATGTACGATACGACAACATTACACATCTACGACACGAGAATAAGTTACGAGTGCTGGTACCCCCCGCCCTGCTGGCCTTGCCCTTGCTGCTGCTGCTGCTGCTGCTGCTGTTGATGTTGCTGCTGCTGTTGCGCTGCGTACTGGTGCGCCTGCTGCTGCTGCTGAGCCTGATGAGCCTGTCGCTGCTGCTGCTGTGCCTGAATCTAGTCTGAGCTCAGAACACACACGCGCACGTCCGGGGCGCGCGCAGAACTCACCTGGGCTACCATCGCCTGCAGCTGCTCTTGCGTCAGCCCGCGCTGCTGCATCTGCATGTAGTACTGCGCCACGTTCTGCGCGTGCAGCATAGGGGTCATCGGCACGCCCTGCACAGATTGGCCAGGGACGACGGATGGCGGTCGCGCCACGGCGGCGTTCGCTGGGCTCGCGGCAGGAAGCGGAGGCGATTGTTGGGGAAGGCCGGGCGATGAGCTCGTCGCGCGCGCGGCGAACGACGGCGAGAGGTGGGCAGCGCTGAGTGCCGGGGCGGCCGCACTGAGCGCAGCTGACGCTGCGGACGGCTGCTGCATTTGCGAGGGGCCCTGGCCGCCAGCCTGCTGGGCCTGGCCCTGCTGGGCGGCCGCCAGAGCTCGGAAGTGCGCTGCTTGCGCTGCTGAGAGCTGTGGCGGGGACATCCGGTTGTTGTTGGTGGCAGCAAGAGCGGCGGCGATGCGCTGCTGCTGCTGCTGCTGCGAGATGCCGACCTGGCTCCGTATCTGCTGCACCATCTGGGGTTGTTGGATACCAGAAGGAGGCCGGGACACCCCGTTGACCGCTGCTGCCTGCTGTGTGAGCGGGGTCTGAGCCTGCTGTGGTTGCTGCTAGGGTAGAGTGAGTATAGATGATTAAAGGTCTGGAAAGAGACGAGCATACAGCGTTTGGAGGGAGACCTTGGACACGCTGCGCCTGTTCACGCAGGAGGTGCTGTCGAGCAATTTCGTCATTTCGCCGTCGCATAGACAGTTCTGTGGCATCTCTCGCCTCCTTCTCGGCTTTCATCCGACTGAGCTCAGCCGGCGTTAACCGTGTCAGTTTGGTCACCGAGCCGTGCGTCTCGTGGACAGCCGTGGCCTTGGGCCGCGGCGCAGCTGTGGTAAGGTGAGCCACTGGGACATGCACGTTATGATCGGCAGGAACGCACCGTTCGACTTCTGCACTGCTTCCCTCCGCTTCGCCGCCTTCCGCAAGGTATCGTGCATATGGGCATGCCGGACCTTCTTCTTGGGCACCATCAACTGGCCAGCGTCGTTCACCGCGCTCCCGCTCGGACCTGCCACGCTCTGGCTCGCCGTCTGCTTCCTCGTCTCCATGCGCGGCGAGGCGACGGCTAGAGCCCTGCTCCGCTCGTCCTCGCCTGCGACCATGTCGTTGTTCAAGAGCGTCGTCCACCGCGCCAGGCACTCAGCCCCGGTCCGTCGGTCCATCGCAATCGTCACTCGGGCGGAGTTGTACGCTTCTGCGACGAGGCCCCAATTGCTCGTGTACTTGTAAATCATCTGTCGCAGGAGAGCATCGTCGGCGGGTGTCCAGACGGGAGCGGGAGGAGCTTTGCGTGCGTCCCCTCTGTCCCTATCAGCTCTATCCCTCTCAGGTCTAGGAGCACCAGGCGGCAGATGAATTCCGGACGGAAGCGGCTTGCCACCCTCGAATAGAGCTGTAATGAAGTATAAGGCACGGCCGCTGCATGTCAGGCCTTCCAAAAGACCTACCACATAGATTGTCCTCTATCGGTCTTGCGGACGGCACCTCGAGGTCAGCAAAGATTGGTGTCTCCTCGATGCGTTTCCAATGCCCATCCTTCCAGTTGACCGCAGGCTTGAGTGTGCCGACGAGCGTCGGCTTGATATACATGTACTTGTTCAGCGGGACGAGTTTCGAGTACGTCGCGTCGTCACCCCGCCTGTTGGGATCGTCCTTGTCCCCTCTTCGATCGGACTTCTTGCGGGTGTCTAAAGTGGGGATCGGAGGCGCGACGTCGAGCATCTCGTATGGGTGCAAGTCGGGGAAGATGGAGGCAAGGTCAGCGGGTGCCGGCGGAGCAGTTGGGTTAAAGTCGTCGGTGGAAAGGTCTGACATGCCCTTGACGAGGTCGAGGTCTTCGAGGTCGAGAAACAGCTTGTCCAGGTCGGAATATACGATACGATCCCGTAGGTGCGCGTACTGGCTCGCTTTGGACTTCGGCTTTCCGTGCGTGCCATCGCCCTCACCAGTTTGTTTTCCGAGTACAGGGTTCTTTGAGGTAGTCTTGAGGGCTGGATGGGCTTCTGATTCCGTTGCTGTTGGTTTCGCAGCTTTGGGCTGCTTGTCTTTCGGCTCCTGCGCTGCCTCTGCCTTCGCGCCATCGACGTCCATGGCGCTCTCGTCGCGAGTTTGACTGGCATCGCCTAGAGAGGCAACATCCTCAATGTCCTCGATCTTCGGCTTCATAGAGACACCCTCATGGGTACCAGGCTGACTCTTGGCGTGTTCTTCGAGCTGTTGTAGGGCGTCCTGAAGGGCAGTCCCAGGCTCAAGGGTGTCAACAACATCCTGCTGTTCCTTGTCTTGCTCGTCCTCGCTCTCCTCATCGGACCCGTAGTCATTGAGCGGCGTCTCGGTCTCCCTCGAGTCAGCACCAGTCTCGTCGGCCTCCTGAGATTCGCGGAAGGGGCCGTCGACCTCACTCGCCTCCGCCATATCGATGTCCTCGAGCGGGGGCGGCTTCCACATCACGCAAATGCCGAGCCGGAGGCGTTCGTCGGGCGTGCCTGCTTTATGCCAGTCTACCGCCGCACGTGCCAGCTTGTACGCGAGAGCCAGCTTCCACCGTCGTTCCTCACGGAAATCAGTGCGCATCCATTTCTGGGGTCGCCCTTAGTGACTGCATGGCAAAAATAAAAACCAGCGTTGCACTACTTACCACCTCGTCCATCAGATAGTCCCAGTGAGTCTTAGTCGACCCACCGACGCCTCGCTGCTTCTTGACTTGCCGGAAGCTCCATGATCCCGCGTCTTTGAGCATGTCGATGCGGTCAAAGGTGCGGATCAAACGCAGTTCCTGCAGGCCCACCTGCACGCACGGCCGTTAGCCAAACCCAAGAAAGCGTGTCTCGAGCGCGCCACGCGGTACTCACGGACCAGTCGCGCGTGCTCAGACACTTAGTAGCACGCTGTAGTTTCTTGTGCACCGGGTTGGCGTGCAGAATCGCGTTCCATTTGACGAGGCTCAGCGGCTGCCAGTCGTTCCTGGACACGCCTTCCCGTTCCTTGTCGCGTTTGCGTTCCCGTTTGGACGTCGTCTTGCCTCTGCGGTGGAACTCGCTCGGCATCAGGCTTAGGGGTGGGAGAGGGTAAGGAGGTTCGGGCCCGAATGGCTGGGGTGGGGTGATATCCATGTCTGTTAGGCCTGCCGCTGCGTCCGAACCAAACGCGAAGTCGATAGAATGCCCCTCGGGTGGTCGAGGTATCGAGTAGTCGATGATATGGTGGTGTTCACCGTCCTCCTCGGCAGGAGATGCGAGCTGGGCGGGAGCCAGAATGTCCATGATGTGATCCTCGCTGTCCTGCTGAGTGAGCTTGAGTAGTTGTGATGGCTGGATGCCTTGAGCCTGAGGCTCCTGTAGCGGGAGAGAGCTCTCAGCCACCTCCATCGGCTCGTCATCCAGCGGTTCAGCCTTGACGGCGCTTTCCTCCCTGCCAGCAACTTGTGACGCGGAAGAAGGCGAGCGCTGAGGACGCGGCGGCGATACACGCGCAGACGACGGTTCTCGAGTAACGGATGGTTCGGTATATGACACGGTCGAGGAATGGTCAACCGACTGCGGCATAGGCGATTCCAGGGTGGTGTCGACGACAGGTGCTTCTCTGACTGCAGCAACAGCCTGGACAGCGGGCGTTCCGTCACGACTCGGCGACCCTTCTGCGGTATCGGCGGGTGTCTCCTCGGCGAGCTTAACGTCAGGGCCAGAAGAAGGCTCCCGAGACGTCGTCCGCCTAGGGTCCTCGTGCGGTGCGTCTAGAACCTCGGGTGGCTGGCTGGATGCGTGGGCTGTGGTTTCGTCAATGTCCATGTCCACATCATGGTCCTGTAACTCAGGAATCCGCGGCTCCTCCTGCACCATATCCTGTTCAACAGCAGGAGGGGGCTCGAGGGACGGAGAGACCGGTAATTCCGAGATGTCATTGTCCTGAGCGGGTTCGTGCCCAATGACCGGCGAGTACGCGGGCGGTGTGACCGGCAGTGCCACTTCCTCGTCCTGCAAACTGTCGATGCATCCCGAGTCCGGGCTGCACAGAGTGAGAGCCATGAGCACCCGGCTAGCTGGCCACACGCGCCCGACTATAGTACTCACTGCTTCTCGAGGTCGAACCGCTCCAAGAACAGCTGCAAGTTCTCCTCTTCGCCGTCGTCTTCGAGCGTGATCACAGAACCCAGGTTGTCGCGCTTCTGGACGAGGTGATACATCTCGCGCAAGAGCGCGTTCCGCCGCTTGCTGATTTCCCTGTAGTTCAGGTTCACCCTCACCGACGGCTCAAGCGAGACGGCACGCGAGGGCACTCACTGTAACTGCATGACGCGCTCTTCAATCAGGGACTCTGCCGTTCCAGACATGGCGCTGGCGCGGTGCGGGGACGCAGGGGGGAAGAATGTATGCAGGGAGTGCGGGGAAGTCACGAGTGTGGCTGAAGGGCAAGCTGGATACCTGGGGTGCGGGATCGTGGTTGCGAATGGTGTTTCGCAGCTTTTTGAATCTTGGTAGGGAGTTGAGAGTCAATGACACGTTCTCGAGGGATCCGGAGGGGTATAAAGGAGACAAATGGCCACAAAGTAGGGGAAAGAGGTGGGGGTAGGAGGGAAAGGTGGTTCGGCATCCTCCGAAAGAGTGTCGTCCCCGTTTCGGTAGTCGACTATGTTCGTTAGACGCCCAAACACTCGGACCGACGCAATGGTACTCGCATGCCGGTGCTTCACTTGTCTGACCATGGCACACGACAAGGCAGCCTAAATGTGCGCAAGAGCATGCATAACATTAGGTGTGCAACTCCACAGCCCAAGAGTTCCCAAAGTGCATACATCACATCTCACTAGGATTGTTATTACGGGTATCGAAGAAATGCAGCTGTACAAACGAATGGCGTATGACGGCACCGACGACGAACGAAGACAGATGCGAGGTGCTGGTGCGGACACGATAGTAAGTTAACTGAATGACGAGCAGAGTCTATGAGCGTCCACAGAGAGAGAAACCAGCGGAGGCGTCCGGCCCGCGCGCTCCCCCGCGCCCCTCGCTAACCCAAAGCCGAGCGGTGGTTACGACTGCGCATGCTTCAGCGACTCGACGGACGTCACAGAGTCCGTTCTCCGCTTCGCGCCCCCAAGCTGCCCGAGCTTCTTGAGGCCGGCGGAGATGCTCTTCTTCTTACCGTGCTTCTTACTCGCCGTCGACGCCTTCGAGTCCACGGACCTGATTGACGCGACGTCCGCCGCAGGGTCTGCGTCGGCCTCCGTCGTATCGGCCTCATCCACCAGCACGCCGTCTGCTTGCAAAGCATCGTCAGAGGTGCCGACGATGCCGCCTCCGCCGATGAGCCGGATGGTAGTATCGGGGTCCTGGTCCTGGATCGACACATCCGGCGCATCCACGAGTACGGGTGAGTCTTCTTCCGACTTTGCCGTTGCGGCAACCTCAGGCTGGGTCTGCGAAGGCCCTGCGAGGGTCGCAGCATCGACGAGAAGGTCGGGCACAGTGGGCGGTGACGCAGTGATTGGCATGACGGGTGGTGAATTTGTGATGACGATGTCGATGGCGGGCTCGGGGGACTTCGACCGTGCCCGGACTTTGCGCGGGGGCACTGCTGTGAGAGGGACGGTGGACGTGGACTCTTGGATAGCGGGGGCGCCTTCGATGTCGTCTTGCCGCGGGAAATGATCCTCTTCGGTATCAGAGTCGAGATTACTGGGAGAGGGGAGGTCGACCGGCATCGGAGCAGGTGGTTTCGAGACAGAAATTGTGGGCAATTGCTGTCGTTGCGAAAAGTTCGTGACGTTGCCTAATGGCGTCGGAAGGGAAGACTCGTCGAGCACAGACGTTTCCGTCTCGCCGTCCGCGTCAGCCAGGACAGGTATAGGGACCTCTGCGCCATTTCCTGTAACCTGGATAGGATCGAGAGAAGCCTTCTCCTGCACATTATGGTTATGACGGAGACCAAGAGACGGAGAACCATGACGTACCTTGCCCTTCTCCGTGTGAGGCTGCATTATGTTCTCAGGAACTATGCCGGCATCGATCCACCTCCGCACGCTCCGGTCTGCCCATGCCTCGAGGACGGGCCAGCCCTTATACTCCCCTGCCAACCGAAGCCCACCCGTTCCTGCGTCGCCTCCCGTGTCGCCCTGACCACCGCCTACTCCGTCGAAGAAGTACGAGTTGTATCCCACGTCGTCCTCACTGCCCTCGCTGCCATCGGCGCCCGTTCCGAGCTCATACCCTTCTCCGCTCTCGAGATCCTCGACAAATCCAGCAAGGAACTTCGCCCACCCGGCCGGGCCGTCGCCCCTCCACATCACGACCTTCGTATCGAAGTCGCGGCCGAAGACGATGACCTGTCCCACGGCGCCGCCCTCGCCGGGGTTCATGTCGATACCGAGGTAGTTCCCGCCCTTGTCCGCTATAAGCGGTATCCAGCCGCGACACGAGTACTCCCTGCGCACCCACCCGGGCGGGATGGACTGCATGAGTTCGCGCAGCGAGGCGTTTGCGCCCGTCGCCGGGTCGTCGTCGACCTCGCGCCAGAAGCGCCATTCCTCCAGGACGTCTTCCAGGGGCAGCAGTGTTAAGCCGAAGAAGAGCCCTTCTGAGCATCCCGCTGCGGACTCCGGTTCCTGTCCGTCGACACACAGATAAGACTCACGCACGGGAGCGGGCAGCGAGAAACCAAAGGCCATCTCCAGTTGTGCGAGGTCCTGCGGAAGAATACCGTAGTTGAGAGTGTCACCAAGTTCTTGATACTCGCGCTCGAGCCACAGCCTCAAACGAGCCCATGTATTCGACAGCGGAGGGTAGGGGTGCCCTGCCGCTGCGGGCTGATGAAGTGGGAGTATTGTGTTAGGGTTGGTGCGGGTAGCACTAGGTGGCATCAGCAGGTCAGTTTCACCTGGGCCGCACGGATGCAATGCATGGAGACATACGAGGGAGGCACATCGTAGTACGGGCCAGAGGGAGAAGCAGGAGGATACGAATACGATGCCGATGAGCCGTATCCTGCGGTTGCAATGGTCTCCGGGTTGAAGGCGTCTGGGTGTGCGCCCTGACTTGGGGAGGACGTCGGGAGACTGAAGGCCTCGTGTGTCGACGTCATGGCCTTGCGGGAGGAGTTGCGCGAGTTTTTGTTGGAGGAAAAGAGGGAGGTTAGCCAGCTCATGGTCGCAGTCCGAGCCTAGCGGGCGGTCCGGGAGGGGAGGGGGTCGTGGTGAGGAGGCAAGGGTGATAGAGGCAGCGGACGGTGGAGCGAGGCAGAAGAACTGCGCCTCGGCGAAGCGCCAGACTCGGGTTCTCTGGCGAAGTGGCCGCAATCACACGAAATGGCTGTGCGCCGGACTGGAAGCAGGGCGCAGACGTGCAGGCAAGCGGGGAGGACGACTGGAGCAGCTTGGAGGACGTCGGGACGGAGAGAGGAGTGCCAGATGTCGGTCGCTCGAACGGGAGCTCGAACAGGGCAGGGGCCGCCGGCCAACTTGAAACATATCACAGTCTCCAAGCGCCCGCAACCAGCAGGCGCCCAGCATAAACCGCCTTGTCCGCACGCCGCGCATGTTAATGCACCACTCTGCTCTGGGCCCCTAGGCTCGTAAACCATCCGTCCGGACATTCGAACTCCGGTGGGTGAGGTTGTCCGAACGGCTGGTCCAACTGGGCGCCCTTTTGGCGGGGTCGCCCAATTAGGTACCCCGTGTGAAAACGTACTTAGCAGAATCGCGAAACGGTGTTTTGGAGTTTGCTTGCTCTATCGTCGAGAGCACGTTGGTGGGCGAGCTGAATTCATTTCCTGGCTCGGACGGCGTTTGAGTACCCGCTTCTCAATTTTTATGTGTGCCGCGCAATGGTGGCCTTCGTAATTGCAGAAATTCACTTTCTAGAGCCTTCAAGCAGGGCACGGTTAAGCGCTGGCCAGTCGGCGGCTACGCGGGCGCTTCCGCGAGCTGTGGGCGAGTGCGCCGAACCTGCGCAGGAGGGCGTAAGTGTTGCTTTATCACCGTTGCACCAGCCCATGTAAGATATCAAGCACACCTGTGGGGACAAGCATGCACCAAAAGTGTTTGGGGGAATTTTTGTGGCTAAAAGAGGCTTACTGGGGCAACTCGCAGCCATTCTCCTGAGGGGAGGATGCGCGATTCTGCTAAGTACGTTTTCACACGGGGTACCTAATTGGGCGACCCCGCCAAAAGGGTGCCCAGTTTGACCAGTCGTTAGGGACGCAAGCTGTCTTTCACTCTCCGCTCCCCCCGAATGACAGCTCCCATGTGCGTCCCGATCGACTGGTTTCGAGTCTACTGGGCCCCGACCCCGTCGCCGCGCGGTGGCGCTGCCCGACCATCCTTTTCCTAGCTCATTTGTGTGCTTACATTTGCCGTAGTATCTTTCACCGTGCGCGTGTGAGCAAGTACTGCTCCAGGCTTCCGCAACCCCGAATGATGTAGGCACTGATACTGGATGCATATGGTACCTCGAAAGCAACATCCGCCGAGCCCGGACTAGGTCCAAGACAGCGCGTCCGAGGGCAGTGCGGTCCTTCTTTGGAACTAGCAGATATGGTGTATTCACATCCTGGTATCTGTGGAGGATCACGCGCACAAGTCGTCTGAGGTAATACTCGCACTTCGGCCAATAATGAATGAGGTCGGACAGGTGGCAATCGTCCTTAATCACCGCTCAGTCCCACGAATCTTAGCCCGGTATATTACACTGTATTACGGTCCCTACATGATACACTAAAACACCCGCAATGGTCATGATGTATGCAAGAACGGATGTATGTACGGTCCGATCCATGTCTCCGCCCACTCAGAACGTCGCCAGCGGGCTCGCGACCTCGAAGTCGCACGCCGTCTTCGCCTTGAGCTCATCCAGCGTCACGCCCTCCGCGATATCGGTGAGCAAAAGCGTCCCGGCCGCGCGGTCGACCTTGAACACCGCCATGTCCGTCACGATCAAGGCGACTGACCGCGCGCCCGTGAGCGGAAGTGAGCACTCCTTCACGATCTTCGGCGTCCCGTCCTTTGCAACGTGCTGCATCGTCACGATGACCTTCGTCTTGTCGGGGTTCGACACGAGGTCCATCGCACCGCCAATGCCCTTGACGAGCTTGCCCGGGATCATGAAGTTTGCGATGTCTCCCGCTTGCGAGACTTGCATCGCGCCCAGGCAGGTAACGTCCATATGTCCACCGCGGATCATGTTGAACGACTCGGCGGAATCTGTACGGCGGTCAGTCGATCCACTATGGTGTAGCGCTGCAAGATAGACGCACCGAAGGTAGACGCGCCGGGGAGCAGCGTGGTCGTCTCCTTACCCGCGTTGATGATATCACTGCAAACGAGCGCGTCGTCAGAATGCGCACAGGCTGCGGGTATGACGCGGCTACGTACGGGTCAACTTGCTCAGCCGTGGGGTAGGGGCCCATGCCAAGGATACCGTTCTCGCTCTCCAGCCAGACCTTCACGGCGGGGTCGAGGTGCTGAAATGACATGTTGGCTTCAAGCTGCAGCATGCATAGGTATGGCAACGCCTACCTCAGGAATAAGCGTGGGGATGCCGACACCGAGGTTGACGTAGAAGCCGTCGCCGATCTCGCGAGCGGCGCGCTTCGCAATACGGTGCCGCCAGTCCTTGGACACCTTGTCGTCGCTCTCTCCAGGAGCGGGCTCCTTCGTCTGCGCCTCCTTGCTCGGCGCCAGCTTCGTAACCTCGATCGACTTGGGCTCGGTCGCCTTCACGATGCGATCGACGTAGACGCCAGGCACATGGATCGCGTTCGGAGACAAGCTTCCGACGGGCCTGCATAATGGGCGTCAGCACATGTCCGGAGCTCGGGCCAGACGTAATGACATTGGACGTACACAATCTCCTCGGCCTCGACGATCGTGAGCTTCGCGTTCCGGGCCATGACGCCGTTGTAGTTGTTCGCGGTATACCTGAACACCAGGTTGCCAACCTCGTCGGCCTTCCACGCGTGCACGAACGCGACGTCGCCCGCAATGGCAGGCTCGAGGATAAACCTCCGGCCATCGAAGTCGCGCCCTTCCTTCTTGTTACCGGGGATCAGGACGCCAGCGCTCATACCGCCGGGCTTGTAGCGAATGGGGATACCGCCATGCTCGACTTCCGTGTTCGCACCGGTAGGCGTGTAGATGGCAGGCTCGCCGGAGGCATGCGCGTGCAAACGCGCGACAAGCGTGCCCTGGGGCACGAGCTCGATACCGACGTCGCCGTTAAGGTATGCGGACTCGAGGTACTTGTTTCTGTAAGCGGGACGCCGTCAGACGCGCGCCAGAAATATAACCGAGCGGTGACGGCATACCCTCCGAGGTATGAGATCATAACCTTCTCAAGCTGACCAGACTTGATGAGTTTTACTGTGACGCAAGGATTAACGTCGGAGGTGATGATATGCAGGTCGAGGGGACGTACCGAGACCATGGTCTCCTGCACCGGCGTTGTTGGAGATGGCGGTGAGGCCCTTAACGTCTCGCCTTTTGGTCATGGCATTGATGAGCGTCTCGGGGATACCAGAGAGTCCGAACCCTGCGCGTACGTTAGCATGAGCATCGCGGGATGTGTATACGTCAACGTACCTCCGGACAGGATGATGTCGCCCGACTTGACATCCTTGACAGCCTCGTCTGCAGAGTCCCAGACCTTGGTCTTCTTGGGTATAGGCGCGTTCACGACCACAGAGTAGTAGCGTATGCGCGCGGCGATGGAGATCCTGCTGCTCGTGCGAGCGCGGGGAATCGCGACGGCGCGGGGGCGAAGTGCCAGCATGGTAGTGGTGGGGATGGTGATGGTGCGAATGTGAACGTGAATGCGGGGTATGCGCGAGAACGGTGCGGGATGGGTGCAGAGAGACGAGCCCTTCGTCTGGCTGCCTGGGTGGGTACGGAGAAGCGAAACGTGGGGTAAAGTGGGGGAAAGATGCCGATCGAAGGGCGGGGAGTGTTATATATGTTTTGGTGGTGGTGGGGAGAGGGCAGCAGACCCTTCCGCCGCATTTCCGTGGCTGCATACTCATCCATGGCAGAGAGTGCACTCGAGAGGTCCAACCACCGCACTCGGCCGCATCCCTCCGCGAGCGCCGGCCGCCCCCGAGCGCTTCCCCGGCCCAGCCAATCACACCAAAAACGATCGAAGCCGGAATGTTCGGAACGTCCTCGACCAATCTCCCGCCGGCCCCGAGGTTTCGTCCTCAACGTTGAGATCGAACCACCCGACACCGTCGTGCGGGAGGGCGGGCGACTACGGCAAGCACGCGCGGCATGCATGAGAGAAAGAACCAGCGCATCCTATCCGAGATATCGCGATATATACAAGAAACGTACAAAGTGCAGATGATACCGCATGGCTGGTAGACCCGTGAACCAACCTCACGTTCAAGTCCGGAGGCGGAAGCCAATCGTTCCTCCCGAAGGGTTACATCTGCCCGAGCGAGCTCGACACATTGAACTCACAGCCCGTCTTCGCCTTGACTTCCTCCAGGGAAACCCCTTCCGCGAGCTCGGTGAGAGTCAACTCTCCTCCTACCCGGTCCACGTCGAAGACGGCCAGCTCGGTGATGATCTGGCTGACCGTCCGCGCACCAGTGAGCGGCAGCGCGCACTCCTTCAGAATCTTCGGGCTGCCGTCCTTGGCGCAGTGCTCCATCACCACAATCACCTTCGTCTTGTCCGGGTTGGACACGAGGTCCATTGCGCCGCCAATCCCCTTCACGAGCTTACCAGGGATCATGAAGTTCGCGATGTCACCCGCCTGCGAGACCTGCATGGCCTGCGAACACAGATCCTTATGAGCGCACTACGTCCACCGGGTGGGGGAATATCGGACTTACCCCTAGGATAGCAACGTCGATGTGCCCGCCACGAATCATCGCGAACGACTCGTAGGAATCTGCAGGTACCAGGAGTGTCAGAATATTCCCGCAGAATCTGTTATGGGCGGTTTCGTACCGAATACTGACGATCCCGGGAGGAGCGTGACCGTCTCTTTTCCGGCGTTGATAATGTCGCTGTGGGCCGGAGGACGCCGGTGAGCATATATAAACGGGCGGCTCGAGTTCCTGCACGAAGCCGGACCACTCACGCATCCACTTTGTCGCTCGGCGGGTACGGGCCCATTCCGAGTATTCCGTTCTCGCTTTGCAACCACACCTTCACGCTGGGCGGCAAAAACTGTTCGTTTGCACACGACGTGAGCTTCTTACACTCGGAAGGAGCGCAAAACGGCGAACCTCGGGCACGAGCGTAGGCATCCCAATACCGAGGTTGACGTGGAAGCCGTCCTTGAGTTCTTTCGCAGCGCGGCGGGCAATCCGGTGCCTCTGCTCCACAGCAGCCTTCTTTGCCGGGTCGACGGGGTTCTCGTCCTTCGCGTTCGCGTCCGTGGCCACGGTGCGGAACTCAACCTGCTTGGGCGCGGTCGCCTTCACGATTCGGTCGACGTAGATCCCAGGGAGGTGGATCGCGTTCGGGGATAGCGATCCCACGGGCACAATATTCTCGGCCTATGGGGCACACTCAGCCGATGGCCTCTCGATGGAAGTTGAAGCGACGTACTTCAACAATAGTAAGTTTTGCGTTGCGCGCCATCGTGCTCGAGAAGTTGTTCGCGGTGTAGCGGAACACACAGTTCCCGACCTCGTCGACCTTCCACGCGCGCACAAACGCGACGTCGCCCGCGATCGCCGGCTCGAGCACGAACTTGCGCCCGTTGAATTCGCGCGTCTCCTTCTTGTTCCCCGGGATCGCGACGCCTGCCTTCATGCCGCCTTCCTTTAGGCGAATGGGGATCGAGCCCTCCTCGACGGCAGTGTTTGCGCCCGTGGGTGTGTAGAACGCGGGGAAGCCGGCGGCTTGCGCGTGCAGACGACCTACCAGCGTCCCCTGTGGGATGAGCTCCATGGAGATCTGGCCGTTCAGGTAGAGGGACTCGAAGTGCTTGTTCCTGGGCGCGATATCAATATGGGTATAAGCCACTCATTCGTGAATGTCTTACCCTCCAATATATGACGCCATAACTGTGCCGATCTGTCCAGTGTACAGCAGCTTACCTTAATATGTACTGGCGTTAGAAAATGGCCAGTTGGAGGTTTGTGGTACACACCGAGCCCCATTTCTCCTGAGCCTACATTGTTGGACACTGCAGTGAGGTCCTTCACTTCGTCTTTCCGCTTCGCGAGGGCTGCGATTAGGGTGTCTTTACAATATTGATGTTAGGACATCGGGATATCTCCTGTTATACATAAGATAACCCACCTGGCGTGCCACAAAGTCCAAACCCTATCCATGACGTCTAGATGAGCATCCCCATACGTACACACGACGGTCCAGGTCCACTCACCGCCGCTCAGGAGCACGTCGCCCGACTTCACATCTGCGATCGCCTCGTCGACCGAGTCCCAGACCTTCTTCTTGCTTGGCACCGCGTCCTCCGCCGCCGTGCTGTACGCCCTGCCCGCCTGACCGAGCGTATCTGCGAGACGGACGAGTGTGATCGTTCCGCGCGCATTCCGGGCGGGCTGCGAGCGCAGCAGCGCGCGCGACGGGACGACCCGTGAGGCGTATGCTCTCCTCGCGCACTGGAGCATCCTGTCTTCCTGACGTTTTCTAGATCACGGCTTCTCAGGTCCGCGCCCTGGGCTTAGACGTTAGAGATGAGACGGGTGCGATGGGAGTGGAGGGAGACCCGGAAGACAGTCGAGGCGCCGCGACGTCTGGTATGTAGTCAGCGTTATAAACAGAGCGGGACGCGCCCGTCCGCCGCCTGCTTCTGGCGGCGCGGTGCCCGAGTGCAGCCCGGCTCTTGCGCTGCATCAGGGGTAGTGTTGCCGCAAGTTGCAAGTCCAGGCAAGTCGGACTTGTAGCTTGGCTTGCGACAACTTGCTCCCACGATCAGCTTGTGCAGCTCGTCCGGATTAAGGACGACTTGATAGCTTGCTTAGTAACGCTATCCCACAATACTATTCGTTCAATCCCTCCTGTAGCCCATCGTGGATCTGTGCTACTGAACTCCATCATCGCGACTCGACTCAATCGCTACGCTATCCTAGTTGTCCTGACCGTAGTTCGTCCCCTTCCCAGATTTCGCTACCCTACCTGCAAACTGAGCAATGGGCTCCCTAATAACTCTGATAAGCATTCAATATACACGTATATCTAACGCTGATGTCGACTTCAGACGGCGCACTATGCATGCGAAACTTGCATAGCATCTTCTCAATGTTCGCAGGCACCTTCGGCCACTTCGCGCGCCGCGCGTGTCCTCTCCTGCTGTGTAAAATGCTAGTTTCGCGGCTACTGCTGCTTAGGAAAAAGGTAAGGCATTGCTGAAGGCTATCGGCAAGGCTTCTCGTCGTTCCGCCTCTACCTTGAATACTAGTATACCTAGCGACCTGTCTTCCAAGGCGACTCTCCCGGCTACTCCGGTCGCTTGCGCCACTGCCTCTGCCCAAAACACTCCCGCCACTGGACCGGCCTTGTCAGCTTGTACTGCGCCCTCCAAAAACATTCCTCTACTCGCTACTACTCCCACCGCCGTCGACCAAGCCCCAGCATCCCTCGAGAGATACTCAAGTATGCTTACACAAGCAAGACAGGCTATCCATAACCTCGGAGCTCATTGCCAAAGAGCGCGACTACACTCTCGAAGGGCAGATCACTGACAACGCCGTTCAAGAGCTTCAAGTTCTTGCTGCGGGAAAGTACTAGTTCTACGAGCTCGAAGACCTGCTTTCTAGTGTAGCTTCACGATAATGAAATCTGTTATATTTTATTCATGCTGCTCAATATGCCGCTACACGCGTGACGATTATCGCTGCGTACTAAGTACTGTAATTTTGAGTAGACAGCATCGGATGCGCCGCTCAGGAGGACCAAGCGCCCTGTCCCGTTTTGGTAGTTTGCGGGCGCCGGACTCGCAAGCCAGCTTGCCGACTTGGCTTGCTCGAGCTTGACTTGCAAGCTGAAAGTGATTCAACCAACTCGACTCGACTTGGCTTGGCTTGCGGCAACACTAATCAGGGGATGTGTACATGTGAGAGCGCATGTGAGGGAACGTAGTGACGCATTTGGGCACAGATCAAGAATGGTTCCGTCTGTTCCGGCCTGCGCGACACAGGCACGATGCGGGGTAAACACACAATGCGGGGGAGTCCGCGTAAACTGTTTTACATACACCGTAGGCAGATTTAGGACGTTTGGGACTAATAGTTTGGGTCGTTGTAGGCCACTGTACATATAACCCTTCAAACACCAGCGCAATCCATTCGTACGACCTAGGTGATTCATCCTTCCTTCTGCTTTGATCTTCTTCGTTATGCACATCGGCGATGACCGTCCTTCACCGTTTTCTGCCGGGACCCTTCGGCCGCGCAAACGGCTTCTTGTCCGAACCCTCCGTAGGAACGCCTGCCGTGGCCGCGGACGCACCGGTGCTTGAAAGTCCAAGCTCGGCTATGAGGTACTTCTCATCTAGCTCCGAGGGATCTGACGTCTCGACCTTCCGCGATGCGATGGTAGAACTGCTTCCCGACGAGCTCAAGAGTTCCTTGACTTCGCGCACTACGGAAAGAACTGCACTGGAGTACAGCATACGGTGTCGCACTGCCGAGGCGGACGGGCAAGAGTAGATTGGGACTGTAGACTAATTTAATTGGTGAACGGGTGTATTCTTGGACGCTGACTTACCAACATCCCTGCGTGGGGGCGACGTAATGTTCTGTGGCCAGGCGAAGAATGCGTACGCTGCGTGTGCGGGAGGTTACTCAATGCACATGAACTCGATGCATCATACGTACAAGGGTCGGAGGCCGGAAGCGCGCTGCTGAGGCCAGAGACGTCAACCTCCTGCGCAGAGGTGAGCAGCAAGGATTCCGTAGCGGGATCAATCGACTACGTTCCGACATGAGATATGCGCATGCATCGCAGTTTGCAACAGGTACACGCACAAGGACCACAAGACGGCTATCTTCTGCCGCGCCGAGCTCTTTGATTGCATTCGCAGCCTCGTCTGTCCAGTTCAGGCCAACACCCTGGCCAACATGGCTCTGCCTTGCCCGACTGCCTTCGTAGATTCTTCCTCCCGCTTCGCGCTCTGCTGCCTTAACGGCTTCCATCTCCTTCTCTCTGGCGCTCATCGGAGGCGGCGCGGCAATATGACGCTTGTGCTTCGCGTATGCTCCTGCGCCGATATCGTCCTTCGAAGTCGCGAAGATGTTGTCCGTGAAGTGCGCCGATCCGAGGCTCTTGGTGAGGGTCGTGCGCGTAGCAGCATACAACATCTGGACCGATGCTCGCCCAGAGTACTTTCACGCATAGCCCTGTGATCTTACCTTATCCCTGACTTTGGCATTATCCGGTACATAATATATGGCTAGCCATTCTGTCGGAGGATCATCCAGCCGAACAAGGATGTATGCCGGCACGTTGTCCTCCAGAATGTCGACGAGTTTGTCCAAATCCTCTTCTAGCGTACCAGAGGGGGCGACCGCGTCACTGGGCACGAGGGATTCTGGCGGGGTGCGCGATCACGATGAGCGACAAGGGACAGAGGCAAGAGAGGACTGTCAGAGACCATTCTCGATTGAGACCTTGAGGAAGCGAATGTTGTTGGAGTCGACAGCGTCTGAGAATGCAGAAGCAAGCTCTGGAGAGACAGTGATGCCGGTGGGCGCAGACATGGTGGTCGTTGTGGAAGGAGCGGAAGCGCGACTGCGAGATTGGGATGTGTGTGCCGGAGACGCGCTCCGGCATCCATGTCCAGGGCTGGTGGCACCTCGGCTCGGAGTTCGTCCTATCCCTCCTCCCACTCGCTTGCTCTCGAGTCTCGACGTCGACGCAGGCCGTCCTTGCCCCAGCTGCCTCCTGTGAGCGTCAGCGCACTGTTAGTATCCATCTGTGTGCTGACACCAGTCATATGGAAGACAGGAAGCGGTACCGGCCAGCACGGCTTCATCGCTCTACGCAGCGCTGTGACCGGCGCGCATACATAACTTACATTGCTCGGTGGTAGTCTCAGCACAGCTCGTTGCAGGCCATGGAGAATCCTCCATACGTCCCATACCAGGCTTACAAGGTATGTAGTAGCTAGTTGTTTCACTTGCGTCTGCTGAGCATGCCGGGTAGTCAAAACGTCATTCCCGCGCCCTGTCCAACCAGCAATCAATTCCGAATATCGCCCCTGCACCCGTGCAATCGCGTCCTGGCGCTGCCCTGAGCAATGGGCACACGTATAGTGAACCCGTCGTCTCGCAGAGCGTCGATGGCGTCGCGGACGCGGAGAAGCAATCTATCGCCCTGCTCAATGGCCGTGGTGCTCTGCAAAGGCCAGTCTCGATGATTGATACCTACACAACCTCTCGTCGAGAACCCTCCCCTGCACCACAGCAAGTTACACGGAACCAGATATCGAAGCCTCTCCCTCCACCTGCGCCCATCCCTGTCCCCGAGCTGCACAATTTGGATCAGCCTGTGTCTCCCTTAGAGCCACGCTTCACGGCTGCGTCTCCTCCAGCAGTGTCTTCTGCTGCACCCTCGCCGTCTCCCGCTCCCACTCCGCCTTCGCATGCTACCTCACTACCCTCGTCTCCGTCCACCCCGGCCTCCCAGATCTCGTCTCCGAAAGCTAACGGCAAATCAATCGCACAGCTGTCACCCATTGCCGGCCCATCTACACTTTCTCCCGCGCTCTCGGAAAGACCGCTCGCGTCGCCGCGGAAGTCTTCCACGTTCCGGCATGTTCGTCCGCCCTCCGCCAGACCGTCCGCGCCATCTTCACCTCTGCGGCCCGCAAGCACGCATGTGAGGAGCTCCTCTGCGATGGTATCCTCCCCGCTACGACCTCCAGACGCCCGCCTACCTGATTCGATGAACGGTGTATCCTCGACCGCGTCGACCCCAAACATGCACGCACTCGACCGTGCGCTACCTGCTATACCCGCGTTCGAACTGCACTCTCAGACACCACCATCGCGCTCTGCTGCCCACTCGCCTGTCCCCGTGGCTCCCGTTGGCCCACCACCGCGGACGTCGTCCTTGGGTCCTACAGGCACGCAGCAACCCACACCCTTGCCACATACCGCTACACCGCCGGCGCTCACACCGTCTACGTCCAATTCGTCTGCAGTCACAGTCGTCTCGCGCGTTTCAGGACGATCCCCGGCGCCTTATAGGCCCGGGTTCCAGCCCAAGGGCGTGTATCGACAGCGCACGGACGAGTTTATCGAGGCTCGTGCACACAGCCGAGACGTCGGCAAGATCGAACGCACACGTCTCGAGCGACGGTTGGAGAAGCTTATTCAGCTGCACTTTCCCCTACCCGGACAGCGGAAGGAAGAGGCTGTGCAACAGCGTCCGATGCCACAGAACCGACGGGCCTCGTCATTCTGGGATCTGGACTTTTCGGACCTTAAGAGCAAGAGTGCGGGCGATCTGTGGCGGGGCGTACTGCAGACACAGGCGTCGTCGCAAGGGACCAAGAACGATATCCGTGGTAAGTCAAACCAGGGAAGTATCCTCTCTGTACTTTGAGTGACACTTTATGCTAGCTGCTGAGCAGAAGATCACTCCTTGGGAGGACGATGCGACCGTGTCACAGTGTCCTCTCTGCACGTAAGTCACATCTGTCGCTCTACCTATTGTATCTCCTCAGATTGACTTTCCGTAAGTGCGTCGTTCCACCCTCTCACTAACCGCAAGCACCACTGTCGCCTATGCGGCGGGATTGTCTGCTCGCTACCAGTCAAATACCCCCAGCGCCCT
Organism: Trametes versicolor FP-101664 SS1; assembly: GCF_000271585.1. NCBI lineage: Eukaryota > Fungi > Basidiomycota > Agaricomycetes > Polyporales > Polyporaceae > Trametes > Trametes versicolor. The sequence continues at coordinate 307,715 of NW_007360324.1, forward strand.
GAGACGTGTTCCCTTTTATTCGTCGCCGACCAAAGCACTGGTCGAATAGAGGAAGTCGGCGAAGGTGTCGACTACGGCGTCCGACGGCGTACCCCATCAAATGCAGGAAAGAAAGGTGAGACCCTAAGTGAGGAAGAGAAATTCCTTAAGGGTGTGCGGATATGTCGAGAATGCCGACCGGTCTTGCTGTAAGTTGCTCATTAGCGGGGGGATTTTGCAGTGAGGCTCACTATGCATCAGACGACAGCAGTACAGGCAAGAGATGGTCAGCACTCCCTTGTTCTCGAGGCTTTACGAGGTAAGTTGGCTTCCTCGCCAGTGCGGCCGCCGCACTCACGCGTATCGCAGGCCTTCATCAGCCTCGAGAAAGAGATCGAGGAGGAGCTCCCGGTGTTCCAAGAGCTTATGATCAGCCTCAGGTTGGTCCTCTCTATCTCTGCCTCCTGTTTGCCATCTATTGACACGATAGCGCAGTAAACAGGAACGCCCAACTCCAGAGGCGAGCGCTGCGCGGAAACGGCTACTGGAGGCGTTCGCACAGTACGATACGTTCGCGAAGCGCATTCGCAAGCTCCCCTGCGCACCCGGGAGTTCGCAGGACCGCATCCAGAACGCAGTGCTTACTCGCGCGAACATCTTCCTCCAGAAGCACATGTTCCCGCTCCAGGTTCGTGCAACCTGTCGATTATTGATCAATTCCGATGGCCTAATATTCTGCGTAGGCGTTGCCCAAGCCTAAGAAGGCGGGAGCCGCTACTTCACCCGGTCCCGTCCAGCAGGAGGACCAGATCATCGACCCGGACTCTGAAGTCGCGCGCGTCCTGCAGCCGCTACTTGAGCAGGAGGCCTTACTGGAGACCTTCGTCGAGGAGGCGAAGGCGCATCGGAAGTTCGAGGACCTGAAGACGCTGAAAAGCAGTCTGCGGGAGATCCGCGCTGAGATCGAGCGCATACTCGCGAACGCGGAGGAGCAGGCGTCTTCCGGGCGCAGAGCACGGACGTCAACGGCGTAGAAGGCGAGTTGGGTGCCGGTCTCGGTCTTGGTTTCTTGCTAGAGCATATGTTGTACCCTGCTTCTTGGACGATCGCGCTCACGCACATGCTTGGAGACAATGGGATTAGGTTGGATGTGGAGGAATCAATCGCATTCATTAGGACGTCTCGCATCCGGCCGAGGGGCGTGCATCAGTGTCAAACAGGGGTAGTGCGTATGAAGACATTAGAACGATGCGTACAGGACATGGGATGCAACGTGACAATGGAGTAAACGAAAACCGAGCCATTAGCGGGGATAAGTTATGTCGACCAAGCGACGTAAAGGGTTCCGAAAGCGCCGTATTATCGTGGCCAGCCGCACTATACCACACACCTCCCCTCCCCCTCTCCGACAACCACAACTACAGCCAGCGCATGCCGCTGTCTGACACCGCTTCCTCCTCGATCGCTAACGCAGACGACCGGACGCGCCCTGGCTGATACAGATGACAGACTACAGCAGCTTCGCGCCCGATGACGGATTGGCGCTCCGGCTGCGCGATATGTTCGAGCCCAAGCGTCCATCCTCGATGACAGGCATAGGGGTCGGCAGCGGCGACGCGCCGAGCCCCACGCCCGCACCCAGGCCGACCATGGGCGAATACGAGCGCAATCCGGGCGTCGGCGCAGGCGAGAACGACGAGACGTGGAGGAGCATCACGAACTCCTGCGTCGCATTTGTCAGCTGCACTATCTTCGTCCGCAGGGTCAACGAGAGGGTGCTGCCGGCAGCGGGCGCGCCGTTCGTTGGGTGTAGACCTGGGGTACCCGGTGCTGCGACAGACGCGGGCGCACCGGAGGGGCCGCCAGGCGTGCCCCGCGTCTTGACCGCGTTCGACAGTTGTATGACGGTCTAGCACAAAAGGGGTCAGCGGCGCCGAAAGAAGACAAACCACGACGCCAGTACTAGCACGATTTGGGGGGTGATAACCGCCCCTAAATCGGCAGATGGACGGATGGTGCAGCCCGGGTGGGGGTGGCAGACACGAGGCGGCGGCCCACTCACCTTGACGAATATATGTGCGTCGTCGTGGAGCGCCTTCCCATCCATGGCCTGCAGGTGTGCCCCCTCTTGCACCGCGGCGATGCTCTGCCGCAGCCGCTCCGTCACGTCCTTCGCCCGCGCGAGCACCTCCCTGAACTCGTCCTTCCCGCCCACACTCGTGTCCTCGCTATCGAGCATCTCGTCCATCATCTCCCAGATCTCCGGCGCGGCTTCGACCGCGGCCTTCATCGCGCCGATCACCTCCTTATCGACGAGCGTGCTCGACCCCGACAGGTTCCCGCCGAGCTGTGGCGACGAGTTCGACGCAGGCAACAGCGAACTCTGTGACCCTTGCCGAGAATGACTCCCCAGCTGTGCGTCGTACGCTTGCTGCCCAAGCGGGAGGACCAGTCGCCGCATCGTCCTCGGCTGTGGCGGCGTTGAGTGGTGGAAGCTGCCGTTAACCGAAGATGGGAAGGGCGGTGGAGGAACATCGATGTACGACGGTAGCCTCTTCCCGATCTCGACGTCCTTCGAGCTGAAAGACCCTGCATGCCGCCGGCTGATGTGGCTTCTCCCCAAATCTAGCGAGCGCTGCGTCGCCGTCGTCCGGAGGTGCGCGCGCTGAGGGTTCTCCGTTGTAGGCGAGAATGTCGGGGACATCACCGCTGGAGCTGACGCCGGTGGTCTCGGCTTCTCCGTAGCCGCGGTACCGCGCAACGTCGGGGTCTTCGAAACGTAGGATTTCGACGCAGGCGGTGGCCTGGAGTCCCAGAGGTAAGGCCGCACCGCATCTACATGACTTGCCATAGACTGCCACGCCGCTGAGATCTCCGACATCGCACCATACAAGACCAGCAACATCTGTCGTGTATAGCGCACGTCGTCGTGCTTCGCAAGGACCTTCAGCTGCAACGAGAGCATCCCCACCGCCTTCCCGAATACCGTCACGTTGTCCCGGCAGTTCTCCACGACCGCCCTGCATATCGCTGGGCTGGGCAAGGCTCGCCTGCTCACCGTGTCGAATTTGTCCAGGGCGTTAATGAGTTGCGACATGTACGTGCACGCGGGACCAAGCACTTTCAACAGGACCGCCGACAGCCGCTCGTCGATGGCATACACTGTGTAGTGCTGCAGCGTCTGGTAGATATGGGAGAGCGCGAAAAGGATCCCTCGGACGGCGTCGACCACAGCGAGCAACGAATCCGGGATGGCCTTCGAGATCGTGGCAGCAGATAGAGTGGAAAGCCGGCGGAAGTATGAATTTCGCTCTGTGTCCATGGATGGCGCCGGCCGGTCTATGGATATTGGAGACGCTGATACCGGCTCGTCCATAATGGTATTGAACGGGAGATGATGGCTGGAAGACGCTGAGTCCTATCCTCATTGCCTTAGTAAACGAGACACTCACCTAGGTAGGTGATCCGCCGAGGCTGCCGCTGCCCGTTGCGTCCCATTCGGTAGATGTAGCCTGGGCCGCATGTCGGGCAAGCTTTTCTTGATGGCCGGGCTCTTCAGAGGTATTCGAGTCCCACTATGACCGTTTAAGTGTGACGGTATGCGGGTGTGGTAGGCATGAATTCCGTTGGGGCCGGCAGAGTCGTCACTAGGAGATACGCTTGCGTCTGGTGAGCGTGAAGGAGACGGAGATGCGCTCTTTCCCTGGATGCGGGAGAAAAAGGGGTCCAGGTGGAGGCGAGGAGGATTCTCCGGGTGTGGTCGCGAGGGTACCGGAGAGCGGTCAAGTTGGAAGTACGAAGACGTATCAGACTCCAGCGAGAATGAACGTGCATGGTACAGCATATCGGTTTGCAGTGGTGTCCGATCTCGAGGTGCGTCCAATCTGATTATCCGCATAAGAAATAATAGACGACCACGCGCAAAGGACACTCACAAACTAGAGTCGTTTCCCGCGTCACTAGACAAGGAATCATCGCTGTGTTTCCGCTCGCTAGAGTGGTCTTCAAGCCATGTCTGAAGGTGATGAATCCATTCGGTCATGACATGAGGGTCATTGGGGTTACGCGATGTGTCCATTACAGCCGGTGGTGGCCATTCCAAGGGGTTCTGGTCTACTTTGAATAGGCTGAGCTGCCGAAATTGTGCCAGGTAGATGGGAAGTCGGTGTAATTTGTTTCTCGATAGCGAAAACACCTGACAGAGTGTAAAAGTGGCGTTAGAACAGCTTTAGCAAGGGGATATCCAGTAATGTAAAGTGCGCAATCATAATGATTGCGATTGAGCGGTAGTCGAGTAGGCAAAGTTATCCCGAGTCGTAATACTCCACTTAGACCCGGAGAGCTCAGTGTGGACTGCCGCAATCGAAAGGTAACCTTGTCTGTCATTAACGTGGCGGGATCGGCGGCGCACCGTGACAAGCTTAGTGGAACGCCCAAGCCCAAAATGTGCCAAGATGCGGGGTAATGAATATACCGCATACATCGCTCCTGCCGCTGGTAGCGGTTGGTTGTGAAGCACGAGGAAAGGGATGCATACCCTTAGGTTGACCAAAGAGCCTGGTTGGGATGGTAGCCGCTTGATCTTGTTTCGGCTGATGTCCAGGATTTCCAGAGACGGCATAACGGTGAGCTATAAGGCAGGGCTCAGCGAGCGCGTATAATTGCTCAAAAGCGCGACATACGACGTCGGGAAATACGGAGAAGCTGTTGTTCTTCAGAACGAGATAGCGAAGACGCGACAGCAGGGAAAACGCCATAGGTAGAGTGGTGAGGCGATTGTGGGCCAGCGCGATACTATGGGTCGCGTGTAAAACATATATGCAAAAGCACGGGCAAGCGAGCGAAGACGCACCGTACTACGGAGCTGTCCGACCCTGTGTCCTCATCCAGACCAATGCTCGCGAGCTCCTCGGCCCCTGACTCTCCGACATCGGTGAGACCCTTGTACGCCAAGTCGAGAGTCGCCCCGCCATCCGGTGACTTGGCGAGGGCCTCAGTAATATAGTCGCGGGTCAAGGAGAGCGAGGGCAGGGGAGAGAGGGTAGCATTCTTGGACGTCCCAGACGATTTACGTAGAGAATGTTCGCCATCAGAACTAGACATTCGCTAAACAACCTACGAGAGAGAAGACCAGCCAACCAGAACAGCAGAATAAATGAAGAAGACACGACCAGGAGCCCAGACGACGTACGAAGAGGGGGGAGAGAGAGGGGGGAGTACAAGGGCGGGCAGACGCTGCAAGAGCAAGGGGAACCGAAGACGAGCAGTCGAAGGACGCGGTCCCTGCACAGGCACAGACGCCCGCGTCCATACCCGCAAGATCGTTTCAACCGTCACCGTCACGCGTCCTGCCCCTCGTGACCGTGACATGCGCGTCCCAAATTGCAGGCGCTTCTTTTCCCGAGTCTCCGTTAGACGCCCTCAGCGCTCCTCTTCCTCCGTACCTCCGCTCATCGACATGTCTGCTTCGACGGCCTTTGCGGGCAAGTGGGCTAGTCTTCCAGTAGAACTCACGCCATGGATGTATGTCTGATTCCACTGCATTCATTCAATCGAATCGAATTGACTTCTACTCAGTCTAGACGTTATTCACTCTATGGGACACACTCAAATGACGCCTGTGCAAGCGTCCACTATCCCACTTTTTATGAAGCACAAGGACGTCGTCGTTGAGGCCGTCACCGGGTCCGGAAAGACACTCGCCTTCGTCATACCTATCCTAGAGAAGTTGATCCGGAGGGAGCATAAGCTAGCGAAAAACGAAATCGGTGCTCTGATTATCAGCCCGACCAGGTATGTTTCTCGACTTGCTCGCGTAGTAGCCAGCACTCATATATAACCAGAGAGCTGGCCACGCAGATACACTCCATTTTCTCTCTCTTTCTATCATCCCAGCCGTCCCGATATGCGGCCTCCCCATCCCCGGACGAGGCCTCAGGCTCGAATGTCCAGCTCGAGCCGGAATATCCCTCTCCGCTCTTGATGATATCTTCCGACTCTCCGCCTGCGGAGGATGTTCAGCGCTTTCTCTCCACCGGTGCGGACATCGTCATCGGTACACCGGGTCGGGTGGAGGAGTTCCTCCTCGGAAAGGGCAAAAATGTCGTGAGCGTCAAGGAGTTGGAGGTCTTGGTTTTGGACGAGGCGGATCGGTACGTCTATCCCCCTTTAACTTCGACGATATCTCGCCTCACGCTTCCATGAAGTTTACTCGACCTTGGGTTCCAAGCGGCACTGTCCCGGATATTGACCCACCTTCCTAAGCAACGCCGGACCGGTCTCTTCAGCGCAACTATGACAGATGCCGACGCTCTGTCAGAACTCGTCCGCGTCGGGTTGCGCAACCCTGCACGCATCGTCGTTAAGGTTCAGTCAAAGAAGCTAAAAGGCAAAACCATCGCGGCCGATGGAACTACTAAGGTGGAAAGAGAGGTCATTGAGGAACGTCGAATACCTGCCAAGTGAGTGTCTGGCTTCTAGTCCCATGCCTGTCGCAAGCTTATATCATATCATTTCTTTAGCCTTCAGAATTATTACATGACTTGTCAAGCCTCCGAGAAACTCGTACAGTTGACTCGAATTTTACGACACGAAGTAGAACATCAGAAATCTGCGCGGTTCATTGTTTACTTTGCGACTTGCGCATGCGTGGACTACTTCTACCGAGTAAGATGATTTTTCTGAGGCCGATATATCGCAATGCTTACAGTTTGTGATAGGTCCTGACTCCCTTGATGCCCTCCAATACCACGCTCTTCTCTCTGCACGGTCACCTCCCACCTGCCGCCAGAACACGGACTCTCGCCAACTTCGCCACCTCCGCTGCACTCCCATCGGCCCCATCCATTCTCCTTGCGACCGACGTCGCCGCGCGTGGCCTCGACCTTCCCAACGTCGACGTCGTCATCCAATTCGATCCGCCAGCCGACCCGAAGGCGTTTTCGCATCGCTGCGGGCGAACAGCCCGTGCAGGTCGCAGCGGTACGGCATGGGTTTTGTTCGTCGGCCGTGAGGTCGACTATGTCGAGTTCATGTCCGTACGCAAGATCCCCATGAAGGAGCGGCGGCCGTTCAGGCAGGACGGCTCGGTACGGTCAGATGATGATATGGATGCGGAGGACCCGGAGGTGCAGACCGCGATGCAGACCATCCGAGAAAAGCTCCTCACCGATCGCGCGCTCAGTGACAAGGTTTGCACTCTCCGTCTCAATATCGAGCAATGTACTGAATATCCGTTCAGGCTGTGAAGGCATTCGTGTCATTTGCTCGAGCATATTCGAAGCACGAGGCTTCGTATATCTTTCGGCTGAAGGACCTGGACATGGTTGGACTTGCGAAGAGTTTTGGGTTGCTGCGATTACCGCGCATGCCTGAATTGAAAAAGCTTTCACGGGACGGCTGGCAAGATGCCGACGTGGACGTAAGACGCTACCTCGTTCTTTTCGGGCCGCTAGCTAACGGTTGAATACTGATAGTGGAACACCTTCGCATATGTCGACAAGGCACAGGAAACCAAGCGACTCGCGGAAGCGGCAGCTAAGGCCGCGCCGACTCCGGAGGACATCGAGAGACGCAAAGCGGCAAACGCTGAAAAGCAGAAGCTGAACTCGGCTTGGAGCGACAAGATGAAACAGAGGGAAGAGCGGGACAAGCGGAAGGAGAAGAAGGACCGGAAGAAGAAATGGCTCAAGACGCAGGAGGCTGCTGCGGATGCGGCTGCTGCAGAGCAGGGGAGCAAGCGCGGGCTGGAAGACGTGAGCGGGGAGAGTGGAGGCGAGGGCGACGACTGGGCGGAGCTGGCGCGGGAGGAGCGGCTGGCGAAGCGGGTGAAGAAGGGGCACCTGAGCCAGAGCAAGTTCGATGCTGAGTTTGCGGACCTGTAGAAGTAACAGTATCCCACCTTCATGTATCCTTTGCATATTTTTGCACTACGCACACAAACCTGAGCTGTTGAAATGCTCCAGGAACGATACGCGAGTCTAGAGCCGGAGGCGTGGGCGCTACTTACATACGCAGCGGACTTGCTCAAACAAATGTTCATGTGCACAGTCTTGCAACATCTTTCTGCTTCCCGCCCTGCGACGCCTTCACTCTCAGTGTCGAGATGGCCTCAAAATTTTCCCATGGCCAACCACCCCAATTTCTGAAGGCCTCGCGGCGATGTAACGTGAGTCTCCCAGTTTGCATATGCGACCCTGAGCCCGCATACGCGCCTCCGCTCGCTCTTGTTCGCCTGCTCGCGCGCTGATTTCATGCCTTCCTCCTGGGATCCTCGCCGATCGATATCTCTGGCCCACCGCGCTCCCCACGCACCCACAGTTTTACCAGGAGAACGGTCAGCCCTTTCCGGACCGCGGTCACTGCCCCAGACCCAGCAAGCGTTGCTGGTACGCACACCCGGACGACCCGGAGTGGCCTACCGCACGCCTCGTTGCCCCATACGTACCGCCGTACGCACCACATCCAAGCGCGCGCCCACCCTCGCCGTACGGTCCGCCACCCCCTCCCCCGCCGCCGGTCAAAATCGAACCTAGGGAACGCATCCCGAGCTTCTCCTCTGCGCACGGTGCGCACGTAGACCGCGACGGCGACGTCGACATGCATCCACCGCGGGCGCCACACGGACGGGGCCACTCCCCGGCGAACTCGATCGCGTCGTCTTCGGCACGCCGTCCGTCCTATGTCGCGAGCGGAGCCCGAATGCGAGACGAGGAGAAGGACGATGAGAGGGTGCGGTACCGGGACGATGATCGCAGACGAGAGGACGAGAGAAGGTACGAGGAGGACCGGAACAGAGACCGTGACAGGCGGAGAGACGACGACCGGCGCCGAGACGATGACTATCACAGGAGTGAGAGACGACGAGACGACCGATCCAGGGATCGCAGGAGCCGATCGAGCTCGCGCGCTCGGAGGCCGTCGTCGTCCTCTCGCCACCGCCGACCGTCCTCCGCGCACACACCACCGAAGGCCTTGACAAAGGAAGAGAAGATACAGCTTTGGTTAAAGCGCACCGAGTGCGTTTACAATATCTATTACCGTCCAGCTACGCCCATAACATCCATTCGTGCAGCGATTTGAAGCGGACAGTACAAGCCCGCAGCGAGCACCTGCGCTTGCATGAGGAGGTGAAGAAGTACGAGCGGCTCACGAAGTCAGCGCAGTACGAGACCCTGCCAGAGGAAGAAAAGGCTGCGCTCCACAAGCTCCTCGAGTCTACCACTTCGCGCTTCCATGCGAAACAGACAGAGTTGAACGGCCTTGCAGGGAAGCTCGTTCCCGATGACTTCTGGCCCTTCTTCGCGCAACGCGCGCAACAAACCACCGACCCAGGCTATCAAGAGATGATCAGAACCCTCGCCGGTCTGAGGGAGCAGGTCGAAGGCCTTCACGGCGCACTGGCCAGCGTGCAGCCCTCGCAGCCCTTGACAGCGGCGACAGCGGGTCCTTCTACGTCTACAGCGGTGGCTGCGCCTGCGTCGAATCCAGAACCCGGCGAGATCTCGAATGACCCTCCCGCTCGCCCCAAGAAGCGGCGGCGTGTCTCCGTCGACGCAAGTGCACGAGTACCAGACCTCTCCGCGGGAGAGGCGGAGAAGATGCAGGACCATCTCGCCGAGCTCACCCACCGAATCTCAGAGCTGCGCAACGATTTCCTCCAATACGACAGCAAGATTGCCGACGAAGTGGAAGCCGAGCTTGACTACAGACTGGCTGGCCTACGGCTGGGAGTGGGTGGAGAGGAAGATAGGCCCGCCGACCCCGAGCTTCAGCAGAAGGTACAGAGACTGTTGGACGCTAGCAAGGTGGCCGACGAGAAAACAACACAAGCCCTCGCAGACCTCGCAGACTTGAAGACTAAAGGCCAAGCGGAGGAAGAAGAGCGTGCGCTTATGCAGACACAGAGGGACGCCGTTGCGAAGTCTCTAGAGGAGGTACGTCTCAGCACCAGCAGGAATATTCCTCCAAGCGCCTCCTCTTACCCAGCCTACAGACCTTGGCGGAGTTCGCGCAGATGTCGAAGACCATTGCCGACCAAAGGGCGGAGATCCACGCGCTGAGCCAGGCGATCACCGCCATCGGCGCGCAGGGGTCACATCCGCCCCTCCCGCCCGCGCCCCTCACCGCCGAAGAGATCGTCGAGGCGATCCGGCCGCAGCTGCTGAACGCCACGCGTGACGACCTCAACGCGATCCTAGAGGATGTTCGTGCGCACATCCAGAAGGAGCTGCAGGAGCAGTCGAAGTCTGTTAGCGGCGACCTCATGACGCAGATCGGCCCCGTCGTACGCTCGGTCGAATGGATCTCGGCCTGGATCGACCGAATACGAAATCAAAACACCACGATTGTTACGACCTCAGCCGCTGGTAGTTCCACCTCCGCCACCACTACAGACAAGGGGAAGGGTGTTGCGCGATGAAGAAGTACTCAAGATTCTGTAACTCTGTTTTGAACCTCTCCGTTGTTGCTTGTTGTACTTTTTGTGTATATCCTGTTAATGACCCGTCTGCACTATTATCCCAATACTCTACGTAGTACTCAGATATGTCCCGAAGATGCCGCACGAACGCCGCAAAAATCTGGTCCCTCCGAGGATCGAACTCGGAACCCTTGCATGACAAGGCAATTGCATCCCTATAAGTACAAAGCTCTAACCAGTTGAGCTAAGGGACCGCAGGCGTGGAGCTGTTTCTGTTTGACCTGACCATAGGATGAGCACTTCTTCACCTCGATTACTTCTTACTTGAATACACCCGTTCTGCAATGACTCTGGTAGCGATTCGGAGGGAACAACACACGAGCCTACAAGTTGACCACTATTTAATATTATACCCCAGGGTCCGTATTGTCCTCATGAACGCCGCCAGACGTTACGCGAATGAAGCGTGTTCCAACCCGTTCGCCCTGCTCTGGAGAGTGCGTGATCCATATAACAGACTTCAGCCTCGAGTCCGGGGATTTGACCGCTGACGCAAGGTGTTCCTCTACCTTGCCCGATGACTCGGCGTCCAGCGCAGATGTGGGCTCTAGAGACACGCGCCGTCCACCGTCAGTCCGCCGTTATGGGGTACAGCTCCAGAGTAGACGGACACGCACCATCTAAGAGGAGGACCTCCGCCGTGTCAAGCCCGACAGCGATGGCAAGCACAATACGTTGCGCCTCGCCGCCGCTCAGGTTCGCCCACGAGCGGTCCCAGAGCTCCGGCTGTATGCCCCAGGACTCGGCGACCGCGAACGTCGCGTGCGATTCACTGAAATTTGATTCTCCCTGCCGCGTCCCAAGCGCCTCGGAGAGCGCGACCGCCGCCTTGTCCTTCGCGGAGGGGTTCTTGTGCACGGCGAAGGTGGAGACGGCCTGGAGGAAGTCGCGCGGGGAGCCCGGGAGGAGGGACGGGCGTTGCGGGACGTAGAGCACTTGCGTACGGAACTTCGGGATGCCTGGTTCAGAAGGTCATGAGGCCGCCTATAAATATGAATTCGCCAGGCGCACCATAAGACTGCGGTGTCCTGAAGAATGACTGTAAGCTAATGGTTGAACAGAAGGTGCATATAGGGACTCACCGGCCTCTGTAGAGCACTTCGCCGTCGTAGACGTTCAAGTGGGATATACACTTCAAGAGAGTCGACTTCCTATACCATGAACGCGATGCGTACAATAATTAGCACAGTGTACGCTTATACAGGCCACATAGAACAGACCCTGAACCACTCTTGCCTTGAAGTACCACGACCTCGCCCTCGTTGACTTTGAGGTTAACATCGGCGAAGATGGGCTGGCCCTTCTGCTTGTAGCAGCCGATATTCCTCAACTCGAGCAGAGGTGTACCCGGCATTTAAGCGGTCCTGGTAGCTCTTGTGGAAGAAGAGCAGAAGAGAGTGCATACTCGGCCCGACGCAGTTTAGTGGTTCACAATGGGAACAACGTCATCGCCGTCGACCTTGGGCGCTAAGGGGCGCGTCCCAGGCATCGAGCTACGCGCCTGCGACAGATTCTAGAGATTCGGAGCGGAGACTGTGGAAGACCTGGGGAGCTGCGGTGCAGTATAAGCTGAAGGACGATGCAAGATGTGATTGCAAGTATTATCAAAGCATGAGGAGGGGGTACGGGCACACGCAGGCACCTAATATTCTACGCTAAGGTAATGTACTTCAAGGGTCTACGGCTGAGGCATGGGGACAGCGGGGGAGCCGGGTGGCGGGACCATCCCCATCTCCTCGGGACTCAAGCTCGAGGAGTCGATCATTACACCGACGCCGACCTTAGCCGCGTTCTACAGAGAGGGGTGAGCAAGGGCGCATACACTGAGGAGACGACGAGGAACGTACCTTGAAGTGGTCGATCTCACCGGAAACCAGGAACGAGAAGGTGGGGGCGAACCGCTGCTCGAGGTATGCCGACACCTTACCTGTCGAGTCGAGCTGCGCGCGGAACGACGCCATGCGGAGCTCGTATCGCGCCGCGAGCGTCGCCAACGCATCCCGCCGGCCGGGCGCCGCCATGACCTGCAGGTCCGCCGCGACGTCGACCTTCTCGCTTAGCTTCTGCCAGTACGTCGCCTGAAGCACGCCAGGGCCCTGGACCTGCGCGGTCGCGATCCAGTTCCGGTCTGAGCTGGTGTACTTGGCGAGGTACGCGGCGCCGATGTCGGACAACCCAGGCCCCTGGTGCTGCAGGATCGTCTCGACCCCGAACGCGAGGTTTTTCGTGACGGACTGCATGTACGAGCCCATGTAGATACCGGACAGGTCCGCCGGGGACGGGTTGACCGCCTTGGTGTTCAGCGAGTAGTCGCTGCCCTGGTAGTCGTGCTCGAGCTGCAGGAAGCTCTGCCCCGGTTGTGTCGACAGCTGCGGACGTGGCCGTCACTTCCTGATGCTGACGTGTCGCTGTTGCGAGATATGGGGGGTACGACGTACCTGCGCCTGTGCTTTTGAGACGTTGTTCGCGCTCCAGCCCTGGTTGAACCGTCCTGACAAGTTGCCGTCGTTGTCGATGTTACCGTGCAAGAACGCCTAAGGACAAAGTAAGCGGGCTGAACGAGTGGCAACGTGTTCTCCGCCAGCGGTCTGCGTACCTTGTCGTTTGCGAACATGGCACCGAAGTGGTATGTTGGCGGACTCGTCTGGGAGCCCAAGTGGAACGAATGCGTCACTTGGAACATCGGGTTCATCGACAGGCTCTTGGAGAGGTCGGCCCTCGCGCCATCGAACGCATAGTTGGTGAGCAGTGTCTCTAAATGGAGCTCATGAGCATGCGTGAGTGGCATTCACTCGCCACGACATACGTTTCGCCTCCTTTGAGAGGTTCTCGACCGTGCCGGGGTTAGGGAGGTCGAGTGACTTCCTCCACGTGGCGAAACGATTGTAGATGCTACCGAAGGGCCATGATGAGGACGATGCGACCGGCGCCGACGCTGGAGGGAGCGGGACGGGGGGCGGGTCGACGGTGACGGGGGTGGGGACAGACATGACGACTGCAGACAATGCCCGCGCGCGCTGGTGTAGCCTCCAAAAATTCAGGCTCGATTAGGCAGCTGCCACGATGCGCCCCCGGGCGCGACCGTCACGGCTGTAGGCGCTGGCTACTCAGCCCCAGTGAAAACCCCCCCGGTTTGGAACGTATTGCGATGTTTTGCCTCGGGTAAACGCGTATTGGACCGAATAAAACGGGGATATCTGGGACTCGAGTGAAATAAGCGCCGTGCGAAGTCTTCTTTCGACGTCATGCGTGTGTCGAATCGCAGCTTTCGCAAGTTTTTCTCCTCCGACAACGGTCGACGGACGTCAACATTTCTCAATTTCGTGCTGTTCAAATTGCTCCTCGCCATACCGTCACTGTGTCGACACCGCACGAGCGACGTAGCAGCCGTGGGAAGTGCGGCGTCTCCTTCCATTTAAGCTACACTGCAAGTTGGTTTTCCTCTCTACGCAGCTCTTCTCTCGACCACCATGACGACTCTCCCGCTTGATACATCTCTCTGCCTCTCTAGCTTAGTAGGCTGTCTCGCTTACTGTCTGCCGGTCTATGGTAACGGCGCATACAAGCAGGCTTGAGAACTATGCAAGTGAGCTTCAACTTAGCTAATCAACGACGATGACACGACTCTCCGACTCACATGGCGCGACGACAATGACGCGGCTCTCCTAGGACTCACGCGACTCTTGCGACTCTCCAGCGACGACGCAGCACTCCGACGGCGACGCCGGCACAACACATCGGCACAACACATCGGCAGCACGATGTGGCTTTATTCTCGTACCGCGACTACTTGGCAATATACGGAAGGGGGCTTATGATGCCACCTCTGCTCAGTCTTTGCATGCGGACGTCTCCTCGTTCAACACTCCATGCGACCGTCGACGGCTGCCATGTCTGCAGGTGCGGCCAACCTTGCACATACACCGCGACCTTGTTGTGTCGCCCTTGCTAATACGACTACTCGATAGAAGCACTTCCAACGAGGAGGTAAGTAGCCCGCTATCCTCAGCTCTATATGCTGCTAATGAGCCCGATCCGGTTCGTAGAGTGCAGCGCTGTGACGCCTTCGATTGCAGGCGGGGTACGAGGGTACGTCTTTTGTCCTGCATATCATTGTCTTTGGAATTTTGACAGCTCTCCTTAGTTCAATGGATATGCCAGAGGAAACCCACGGGGACTGTTAGTCCAAGCACCAGTAGGTGGGGTTGGAGACGGGTGCCCGGGTGCCACTCGTGGGCGGCGGAGGCGGTGGGCGGGAGTGATCCGGGCCAGATAATACGAGCCTTACTGCATTAAAACGGTCTGATTCAATACAATCCGCCTGCATACGCCAACGGAGGCTGCCTGCTATACTGGAATTTCGACAGTATCGCGTATACGCTGCAATCCGCCCCCATACGACGGAAATCGAATTAATTGTATCTCGTCGGTTTGTCTACGACTCCGTGCACCGTCTTGATACGAATCTATCCGCCCCAGTACGCTCGATGGCGGGTATACTCCAGATCGTCGTATAAATCCGGAGACACCGCTGCAAAACGAATCAATACGCCCCCATACGTCCCAGATACGTCCCAAACCGGGGGGCTTTTCACTGGTACTCAGCGCCGCCGGTCTTTGACGGTACATACACGTACGCATGCACAGTACATCGGCAACCACAGCGGTAGGCTCGAGTCTTGGCCAGAAATACGCGTTTAAGCTGCCTACTTGTACGATGACGACAACTAACTACTACGATGCCTCATGTCCGATAATCGACCACGCTCTCATCGCGTTGATCTGCAGTGGTCAATTATACCGGCTGAGCACTGGCGCAAACACAACGGAAGACAAGCACGTTGAGAACACGATGAGCAAGTCCAGACGCATGTCGATCCCTAACGGTCGTATCGATGGCTCGTCGGATGGGCAGTGAATAGACAACAGTCCACGGCAGCCGTGCAACTGACGTACGCGATAGAGAAAAGATGACCGCAGGCCTTGCGGCTGTAGATCCATGGCGCAGGTCTATAACACCTGGACGTATTCGGAAGACGAGGATCCAGTGGTTGTGCGCGCGAAGATCCCGAGGGAGATGAACTTGAGAGAAGGTGCGCGTCGCGTCGCGGATAGTAGGCGCTCGCCCCAAACGCGTCATGTACGCGTCGCACAAGTGCTCGTGAGTTCTACGAGATGTCTGGCGGTATGGAGAGTCGCGGTGAACTGTCTGCAATGTTCCAGCGTATGTCGGGACAATGGAGAGGGCTGAAAGGGGGAGAGGGAGGAACTGGCTGGAAGGGACGGGCGTGTGACACACGTGACCTGGGCGGTGACGTGACGGGTAGAAAGCTCTGGAAAGGGAAAGAAAGAAGGTGGAATGTGCCGGAACTGTGTCGAAGGTCTACGCTCAACGATGTATATAAGCCCTCGCCCGAGATCGACGCCCCCCAACGATTCAGTTTTACGACGGACTCCCCCTGTACTCTCATCTCTCCTCTCTACCGCTTTTCTTAATTCCCCCCTCTCAAATCTCCACCCACCATGACCAAGGCTATCGGAATCGATCTTGGTACCACCTACTCGTGAGTTTTGCTTTTTTCATGGCCCACTCGCGCAGCGTCCTGACTTTTTTCTCAACAGCTGCGTCGGTGTCTGGCAAAATGATCGTGTTGAGATCATCGCCAACGACCAGGGTAACCGCACCACCCCCTCCTACGTCGCCTTCACCGACACCGAGCGGTTGATCGGTGACTCCGCGAAGAACCAGGTCGCGATGAACCCCCACAACACCGTCTTCGACGCGAAGCGTCTCATCGGCCGCAAGTTCGCGGATGCCGAGGTGCAGTCCGACATCAAGCACTTCCCCTTCACCGTTTTCGACAAGGGCGGCAAGCCCTACATCCGCGTCCAGTACCGCGGTGAGGACAAGGAATTCGTGAGTTCTTTGTTTACATGTATGTGGCTTTGTGCATCATGCTGACTCTTCGCTTCACAGTCGCCTGAGGAGATCTCCTCCATGATCCTCACGAAGATGAAGGAGGTCGCCGAGTCCTACCTCGGCGGCACCGTCACCTCCGCCGTCGTCACCGTCCCCGCGTACTTCAACGACTCGCAACGTCAGGCGACCAAGGACGCCGGCACCATCTCCGGCCTCAACGTCCTCCGTATCATCAACGAGCCCACGGCGGCCGCCATCGCGTACGGTCTCGACAAGAAGACCGTCGGCGAGCGGAACGTCCTCATCTTCGATCTCGGTGGAGGAACCTTCGATGTGTCCCTCCTGACCATCGAGGAGGGTATCTTTGAGGTCAAGGCCACCGCTGGTGACACTCACCTTGGTGGTGAGGACTTCGACAACCGTCTCGTCAACCACTTCGTCCAGGAGTTCAAGCGGAAGCACAAGAAGGGTGAGTTTTTAATGACATCATCGCTGTTTAGGACTATATGCTGATTTATTCTTCGTAGACCTCTCGTCCAACCCCCGTGCTCTCCGTCGTCTCCGCACGGCCTGCGAGCGTGCCAAGCGCACTCTCTCCTCCGCCGCGCAGACCACCATCGAGATCGACTCTCTCTTCGAGGGTGTCGACTTCTACACCTCCCTCACCCGTGCGCGTTTCGAGGAGCTCTGCCAGGACCTCTTCCGCAGCACCCTCGAGCCCGTCGAGAAGGTCCTCCGCGACGCGAAGATCGACAAGGCCGCTGTTCACGAGATCGTCCTCGTCGGTGGCTCCACTCGTATCCCCCGTATCGTCAAGCTCGTCTCGGACTTCTTCAACGGCAAGGAGCCCAACAAGTCGATCAACCCTGACGAGGCCGTCGCGTACGGTGCCGCCGTCCAGGCCGCCATCCTCACCGGTGACACGTCGGAGAAGACCCAGGACCTGCTCCTGCTCGATGTCTCCCCCCTGTCGCTCGGTATCGAGACCGCGGGTGGTGTCATGACGCCGCTCATCAAGCGCAACACGACCGTCCCCACGAAGAAGTCCGAGATCTTCTCGACGTACTCGGACAACCAGCCCGGTGTGCTCATCCAGGTGTACGAGGGCGAGCGTGCGCGGACGAAGGACAACAACCTGCTCGGCAAGTTCGAGCTCGCTGGCATCCCCCCCGCGCCCCGCGGTGTTCCTCAGATCGAGGTCACCTTCGACATCGACGCGAACGGTATCCTCAACGTCTCCGCGTCCGACAAGACGACCGGCAAGTCGAACCGCATCACCATCACCAACGACAAGGGCCGTCTCTCGAAGGAGGAGATCGAGCGCATGGTCAACGAGGCCGAGAAGTACAAGGGTAAGCACAGTTCACCCTTCTGCGCCTTATGAGCATCATACTGACTTACATCTCACAGCCGAGGACGAGGAGGCAACCGCCCGCATCACCTCGCGCAACGCGCTCGAGTCGTACGCGTACAACCTGCGCAACAGCTTGACCGACGAGAAGCTCGCGGACAAGTTCGACGCGGCGGACAAGAAGAAGCTCGAGGACGCCGTGAACTCGACGATCTC
Organism: Trametes versicolor FP-101664 SS1; assembly: GCF_000271585.1. Taxonomy (NCBI): domain Eukaryota; kingdom Fungi; phylum Basidiomycota; class Agaricomycetes; order Polyporales; family Polyporaceae; genus Trametes; species Trametes versicolor. The sequence goes on from NW_007360324.1 coordinate 325,661, forward strand.
GTGGCTCGACAACTCGCAGGAGGCGTCGAAGGAGGAGTACGAGGAGCACCAGAAGGAGCTCGAGGCCGTCGCGAACCCGATCATGCAGAAGCTGTACGCGGGCGCGGGCGGCGCACCCGGCGGCGCGCCTGGGGGCTTCCCGGGAGGCGCACCGGGCGGGTTCCCCGGGGGTGCGCCCGCGGGCGAGGACGGCCCGAGCGTGGAGGAGGTCGACTAGTGGTCTGCGGACTAGCTGCTAGGGGCGTCCTCGGCCGGGTGCTGGGTGGTCATGATCTTCACGAGCTCTCGCGGACACGAAGTCAAAAGCATTCGCATGTACATTAGGCACATCTCTTAGACTCTTACGCTTTTTCTTATCTCTCAACATGTTGTGCGCGTGCTATGACATAGTTTCATGCTCAACTTCTTCGCGTGCCTGCCTCGTCGTCGTTTGTGTTATTGTGACATCGTAAGGTTGAGTGTACATGTATGATGATGATCTTGTAAGTGCTTAAAGGATTGAGGCTGCCTTCAAGCCGCGCACGACGGTTGGCCTCGGGTCGATATGGCTCGTGTTCGTCGTCATTGTACTAGAGGTTAACGTTCTCTGTACTCCTAGCCTCAGACACGCAAGTAGGTACGTTACGTGCTTCGCATTCATCAGCTTTGTGCAGCCTATCCGCCGTTTCATCCCTGAACCTTGAGCGCGCCCGCAAAGACCTTGCCTCCCGCGACAGGGCGGGAAAGCTTGTTCGCGCCTGTGAAGAAGGATACCAGTTAGCTTCTATCGTTCTCGCTCGCCCTGAGACTGAAAATGTGTACCTGCTTCGACGACGAACGTTGCGCTCGCGAACGCGTCCAAGTTCGCGTTGCCTGAAGAAGCCGTCAGCGTCATATTCCCTGAGAAGGACATGCAGTGCTCACTGATATTGCGCATCGCGTAGTACGTCGCGGTCGCGGTAGTCGTGTTCAGCGTGAGCGTGAAGAAGCCGCGGTACGAGCCTTCGCTCCACTGCAGGTCCTCGTTGATCTGCACGTAGTTTTGCGAGATCACGTCCGCCGCGGCGGGCTGGATGTTCGTTCCGAACGCGGACCCGGAGGTCACGGCCGTGCCAGCGAACTCAACGCCGATCGCGCCCTTCCCGGTAATGGGGTCGTACCTGCGTGGAGGCGTGAGTGTGGTATGAGAACGTCGCGGGGAGAGGTACGACGTACGTGACGGTGTCGTTGGGATCTGGGGATATTTGTGGCCGCAGTGAGCGATGATCTGGTGTATTGCGAACGTCATGGATCACTTACGAGCTAGATCGCTGACCCAGTTCGCGTGCGAGTCGCCGGAGAGGATGAGAGTGTTGCTGATCTTGTTATCGTACAGGTGGTTGAGCACCCGAGCGCGGTTGGCGCGGTAGCCATCCCAAGCGTCCTGCAAATCATTTCATGAGATCATGACGCGGCGAACAAATTGTACGACGGCGAGGCACTTACGACGTCAACTGTTTCGTACCGAGAAAGCATGTTAACCTTGCCAGCTACGTGCCCCAATTGAGCTCCACTTACACCCAGAGGTCTCGTTCAACTGAGTGAAGACGATTTGCTGACTGGAGGACGCATATCAGTATCGCATACGCACACCCACAGCCAGATAGCATACCCCACAACGCGCCAGATGGCGCCACGCTGTTTCGAGGCCGCAAGCGTGTTGAAGAACCCTGCGACACGTAAGTATATGCCCTCAATACGCAAACCCTTGAACACTACGTACAGCTCTCCTGGCTGGGGCCCATGAGCGAGCGATCCGTCTCGTCGGCGATGGAATCAATGACTGTAGATATAGGTGAGCATGGTCTTCTCGAGCGTGAAGCGGTGTATCTTACATTCTGTAGACCAGTCGTATTGTTTCATTAATACTGCAAACACTTGCTTGCCAATGCTTGCTTACCAGTGTTGTAGTACAGCTAGAAAGAGAGCACAGTCAGCGATGCGTCATGTCGGCCCGCGCCCATGAACGTACGTCAGTGATATCGCGATCGTATTGACCTGCACATAGTCAGTTACTCGTTCGTTCTCGAAGCTACGCACTCACGAGTGTCGAGCATGGTCAGGTCCTGCAGACACATAAGCAATGGATTGATAGGGTGATGCATGGATGCCGCTCACCAAGAGCTTGCCGATCTGGAAGTTACGCCAGATACGAAGCTTGTCATCCGGGTCAACCTGGCGAATAGGCATCCACTCATGGTACGCTCGAACGGCGGCGAGCTTCCTGTCCGTGAAGCAGGCACCCGACGGAGAAAAGCTGCAACCAACGGCGGAGTCGTTGCTGTTGGCGGTTCCCGCCTTCCAGGACTGATCCGCAACCTCGTGGTCGTCCTGAGGAGCTGTCAGCTTCGCGTGAAGAGAGGCGAGATCGCGATACTCACCCTAGACGCAGTCAAAGTAAGGTCAGGACAGTACGAAACGATAGTTGAGTGAGACACTCACCAAACAGAGATCCATGGCGCCTTGACGTGTGCATCGCGCAAGCTGACGTCGGTCCTGTACTGGTTTAAGCGCAGACGGTAGTCCGCGATAGTCGCTAGCTCTCTGCCGAGCGTTTTGCGCCCAATCTTTGCACTACAGTCGATTGTTAGTTCCCTGGCGTAACATAGGGGATGCATTATCCAACGTACCCGCTCCCAAGGGACTCGTAGATCTGATGTTGCGATCGATAAGCAGTTAAGATACAGAAGCAAGACCACATACGTAGTCACCGAGGTGCACGAAGATGTCGGCAGAAGTGTTGTGAGCAGCTACTCCGTATGCATTGAAGTAACCTATCGGGAAAGCCGTGATTAAGCTGTGCAGTAATAATGTAAATCAACGTACCGGCTTGGTATTGAGAGCAGCTGAAGACAGCTAATTCGAGCGGTTTCCCCCCGTTGACGAGGTGTGCAGGAGCTATGGCGCACGGACTATCAGCTTACCACTGCTCCATAGTTGAGCGTTGGAGCCTACTCACTGTCCGGGGTAGAGATCGTCCTGGTTGCACCGACCGGGCTGACAGTCTTCGGGTTCGTGCAGTCTGCGAACTGGAACCAGTACTTTGTGTCGGGCTTCAAGTTCGTCGCTTCGACCTTGAGGGTGAAGTCGACGTCGTAGCTCGTGAAGGCGTCGCCCGAGTCGACGGGGCGCCCGGATAGTTGGGCGTTGTTGAAGATCTTGAAAGAGACACAAACAGGAATGCTAACGTCCGAAGGAAGGGCGGTGCCAGTAGGGACCGCACGCGTCCAGAGCAGGACGGAGTCGTGGAAGGGATCGCCCTATGATATCATCAGCGAGGGTCTGCGACCTGCGTTGCATCAAGGCGTACACTGGCAACTAAGTCAAAAGAGTCAGTGCCATGGCTCGGCATTCCAGACGTCGACGACTTACCCGAGTGAGTGAAGTTAATGCCGCCGTTGTAGATCCACGGGCTCTAGATGGTCGATTATTTGAGCTAGCCTTAGCGGAACGGCTCGATCATTACTCACGCTACTGAAGTCACCACCGTAGAAGGTGGGGTAATGCTCATCCTTGAATCCGTCCGAGCTCTCGGTGTCGGACAGCTGCCTCTTCGCGTACGCGATACCACGGGCGTGTAGGGACCGAGTATTGTGGGACAGCTTTTACACCCGAGATCAGCGTCAGCACACCCTCGAAGGTCCGCAACCATGATTTAAGTGCTTACGTGCGGCGCGTCCACGAAGGGCGAAGAGTAGGCCAAGTTGCGATCGAACAACTCAGTCGCGCCCGCGACGACACATAGTGCGAAGCCTGTAAACAGCGCAGAAATCATCCTGGCTAGAACTTGTCGCCTGAAGGGACGCATCAACCAGACGTAACGCGCCCGATTTTATGGGCATCGCGAAGATGAACGTGTACCACCGACGGAGGCGTCACTCCACAAGGTAGCATGCGGTTGTAGTCTGATAGGGATACAGAAGCATGTCGTAACACCAGTCGAGGCTCGCTGCACCGCGCACGTTCGCCGGGCTGCGCAAGCGATTGGCAGTACCCGCTACGGGGAGGCGCGCCGAGACTGCAGCTGACGGTGCCAACGTAAGAGGGCACGGTCCGCGGGAGGTGGAGTTCCTCTTCATAGCTTCGTCGGTCAGAGGGGCGTCATGCACGTGGACAGCAACGTACGTACCGTTATTGCCGTTCTATCTCACGCCGTCCAGGCCATGCTCTAGATGATCGTCATATGCAAAGAAGTATAGATCATCGAGCTGGGGTGGCAGGCGTGCACTAGATGCTCAGACGCTCTACAAGCATTGGGCTGGTGAGGCAAGTGGACTCAGTTCGCTGGCTCGAGATGGACTCACACGACATTCTGGTGCAGCGGGAACAATACTGTGGCTAATAACAAGGAATTGTCAATCCAGAGCGAGCAAGGGACACACCAGAGACGTAGGACTGCTCCCTTGCAGAGGTTCCTAAACCGTATCAAACGGGGAACCATTAGACTACATACCGCATTCACTTCGGCTGCTCTTTAGTGCGCTTGAAGGCTTCCCCCGCGGTGACCGGCGAAGAACTGGGCAACTGAACTGAACCTTGATAAAACATGAAGGATCGCCGATAGACTGAACGCGGACACCACAAGTTTATAACTTGAAGCACAGATCGGTCCTTCGTAACATTAGCTTCCGCCGCGTTCTTTCCCCTCCAACCGCCGTTGTGTAGCCGTTGGTCGCGTGCACGTTCACCCTTGAACCTTGAGGACGCCTGCGTTGACTCGGCCACTAGCAACAGGGCGAGACAATCTGTTTTCGCCTATTGGTAGGTGCGATTGGCGTCAGTTCGCCCTCCAGTGTCGACGCAGAGCAACACCAACGAGTGTGGAGCTTACCTGACTTGACGACGAAAGTCGCGCTAGCGAACGCATCGAGGTTGGCGGAACCTACAGCAATACTCTGTCAGCCCGCGTACATCCGCGGTCTCAAAAGTGCAACACTCACTGACGTTCCGCATAGCGTAGTACGTCGCGGTGGCAGTCGTTGTATTGAGGGTGAGCGTAAAGAAGCCACGGTACGAGCCTTCGCTCCACTGCAGGTCCACGTTATCTCGCACGTAGTTGCGCGAGATATCGTTAGCGGCATCCGGCAGAATACCAGCACCAAAGGTAGACGTAGACGACACTGCTGTGCCCGCAAATTCGACACCGATAGCGCCATGCCCGGTGAGGCAGTTGTATCTGAAGGTGCATTAGACTCGTTCGGGGCAGGAGTGATATACGGCATGGAAATATTACGTGATGGTGTCATTGGGGCCTGTGACATGTACACATCAGCATCGTCCTGCGTTTGGAGCGATGGTGCTTACGGGCGAGGTCGCTGGCCCAATTGGCGTGTGAATCACCTGCCAGGATGATCGTGTTGGTGATCTCGTTGTCGTAGAGGTAGTCGAGAACGCGGTTGCGGTTGGCGCGGTAGCCATCCCAGGCATCCTGTCGAGATGTGAGGTCCTTTAAAACATACTATCGAGGCATATTATGTCCGCTCACGACGTCAACTGATGAAACAAACCATGACATTCAGACAAACCGGCGACAAGAGAAGATCGTCGACTTACAGCCTGTCGTCAGATCAATTTGCGAGAATACGATTTGTTGGCTTTAGACGTCGTATCAGTACCACGTCTGTGATGAAGGTGTTGTTGCCATACCCAACGATGCGCCAGATAGCACCCCGCTGCTTGGAGGCTGACAATGTGTTGTAGAACCCTTCGTATCCGCACAATATGAACAAAATGAACGGAGAAGTACGGTCATTGTACTCACAAGCCTCCTGAGGTGCCCCCATAAGCGAGCGATCCTTTTCGTCGGCGATCGAGTCAATGACTACATTGTTAATATGAACGGGACATCGATGAGAGCAGAGAAGGTCACACTCACACTCTAAGCAGGGGGTAGCATGTTGAGTGAATAGTAAGTACATAATTTCGCAGGAACGTCACCCACCAGTGTTGTAATACAGCTTAAAACAGAAGTCAGCTCCACCATTCAGATATCCTGTAACACCATATCGATACTCACATCCGTGATATCACGATCGTATTGACCTGTGAAAGCTCAAAATCCGATTCAAAGCGTATGACATACGCGCAAGACGACTGACGGGTATCAAGCATAGTGAGATCCTGAAGGCCACGTCAACGAATTTCTCGCAGACATCGTGGCTCATCGAACGACATACCAATAGCTTGCCGATCTGGAAGTTACGCCACACGCGGAGCTTGTCGTCCGGGTCGACCTGCCTGATGGGCATCCATTCGTGGTAGGCTCTGACGGCGGCGAGCTTCCGGTCGGTGAAGCACGCGCCAGAAGGGGAGAAGCTACAGCCGACAGCGGTGTCGTTGCTGTCGGCTGTGCCAGCCTTCCAAGCTTGGTCTGCGACTTCATGGTCATCCTGTAGGGCCGCATGATGATCCGTTAGGCAAAACTTTTAAAGATGGGCATTGACCTCGTACATACCCTGGACGAGGAAGAGAGGATCAGAAGGCTATTTACGAATACATAAGCTCTTCATCACTCACCATACAGTAATCCAAGGTGCATTCTGGTGTGCAAACACTAAGCTGACGTCAGTCCTGTACTGGCTCAACCGCCCCCGGTAATCTTCAATCGTCGCCAACTCCCGTCCAAGAGTCTCGCGTCCGATAGCAGCTCTAATGCGCAGAAAGTTAAATCAGCCTAACGTATGTTGGAAGAGCAAGACGAATTTGCGCCTTACCCGTCACCCAAGGACTCGTAGATCTGAAAAGTTGAGTCTATAAGCTTGCACACCGTCGCGACCGCATACGACATACATAGTCACCGAGATGCACCAAAATATCCGTGGAGGTATTGTGAGCAGCGACACCATACGCGTTGAAGTAGCCTATTCCCCACCTGTTCTAAGCATGTGCGGCAAATGGGTGGTAGATAACGATATGCATACCGTCTTGATACCGCGCGCAACTGAACACGGCGAGTGTGAGAGGCTTGCCGCCGTTGACCAAGTGCGCAGGGGCTACCACGAGAGCTCGACAGTCAAATCCCGCCACTACCGACGAGGAACCACTCACTATCGGGCCTGGAGAGGGTCCGAGTCCTCCCTACCGGACTGACCGACTTCGGGTCCGTGCAATCGGCGAACTGGAACCAGTACGTTGTATCGGGCTTGAGGTTTGTAGCTTCCACTTTGAGCGTGAAATCGACGTCGTAGCTTGTGAACGCGTCGCCCGCATCGAGAGGGTGTCCACGCAGCTCCGGGTTGTCGAAGATCTTGAAGGAGACGCAGAGGGGGATACTTTCTTCTGGGTGGCCCAGCGGAGCGGCGCGTGTCCAAAGTAAGACGGAGTCATCCAGAGGATCGCCCTGAGTATGAGTTGGGATATGAGTCTTATTCGCAAATATGTTTTAGAGTGCGTACGCTGGCCACTGAGTGAGTGAAATTGATACCGCCGTTGTAGATAAATGGGCTCTGTGGAAGGGGTGAACGAACGGCGCAGCGGCTGGAAGGAGATCGCACACATACATTGCTAAAGTCACCGCCATAGAACGTCGGATAATGCCCGTCCTTGAACCCGTCCGAACTCTGCGTGTCCGCGAGCTGCCTCTTCACGAAGGCGAGGTGGCGGGCCTGAAGGGAGCGTGTATCGTGCGACAACTGCATAGAACGAGGGTGAGTGCGCAGCTACCAGGTCTCCGGCCAGGTCTCTGTAAGACGACCACTCACCTGCGGGGTCTTCACGAAAGGCGACGAATACGCCAAGTTGCGATCGAACAGTGCAGTCGCGCTCACCAATACACCTGCAAATATCCCTATAGCCAATCTCTGGAACAGCATAGCTGCTTGTGTGCGGGAGTGCACAGTACGGACGGAGGGTGTAATGGAGCACTATAGGCTCGGACCCCCGTTGACAGCGTGGTACCGAAAGGAAGCAGTAGGGGCACGTCCCACCGCCGGAACGGAGACGCTATCTCCCTCAGTCCCTCGCAAGCACGTTCGTTCGCAATGCATGCCATTGGCGACCGAACGCCCCCCCCCCCCCGCCTGCAGAAATTGACCTGTCAAACATGGAGCAACAGGAATAGCCAAAGAGGCTTCGGAAAGGAGAGCGTCGCCTCGCAGATGGATAGCTTCTCTTACGTGTAGCACCAAGGTCGTCCGCAACTCTCCCCAGTAATCGCTCGCCGGGAGGATGGCCCGGACCTAGACCGTCAGAGATAGAAGCCAAAAGTATAACCAGAAACGAAGACATGCTGCTAATTTGAGAATTGAGCGGTCCGATACAGTGAAAGACTCGAAAACCACTCACGCGACCAGATAGCACAATAAGTTGAGACGTTCTTACGGGTTGGACTTGCACCGGTTCCGTGCTGCAAAATGATCGAAGTACATCCTGGAGTCTTGCATAGTGATAGTACAGCAGCATACAACGCGCGCTATCGTACATGATGCAGATCTGTGCCATTGACACATCCCTGAGGATTGCATGAGACCATTAGCGCAGAAAACCACATGGAAGACTCCACTACTCACGGGATTCTTATGCATTTTCGTTCTCGACAAAGCCAGCGTGTTTACAGCTTGGCCTTATACACCGGCACTCCGCGATTGAAGTCGAACGAAACGCCCTCCTCCGCTTCGAGCAGCTGGAAGCGGGACAGGCCATTGAAGTAGCCAGCGTACATCGTGCCGACGACCCCGTGCGTCAGGGCCGCCTGCTTTGGCGGTATCTTCCGCGTCTTGCGGCCCGGGCCCGCAGCCGCGGCGTCGGCGGCGAGCTGCACCTGGCACGACTTCTCGAGGGACACGAAGAAGTGGAGCGTCGCTTCGATGTTAGTCGTGGCCACCAGCAGGCCGTGGTTCTACACCGTAACGTGAGTGTCCGCGTAGCGCATGCCGTCGGCCAACGCAGCTGACCTGCAAGATAACGGCCTGCATACGATGTCAGAGTGGTATAGCGCGGCTTCATGAAGCAAGAATATATACCTTCTTATTCCCAAGCGCCTTCGCGATATTCTCCCCCTCCTCTTCGCTCAATACCACCCCGCCGTACTGGTCATACACTCCATGGTCCTAAGAAAGAAGGTTCGCGCTATCAATATCAACGAAGCCCGATATGCCCGCATGCCCCTCACCTCGTAGAACGCACAGCTGTCCTGCGTGGTTATATCGAGCTCCTTGCCGAGGGTAGAGAAGGCGCGCCCGAAGACAGAGTGGGAATGGGCAGCGCAGTTCACGTCCGGGCGCTTGGCGTGCACGGTCGAGTGTATCATGAATGCAGCCCTGTTGAGCAGCGTGTTGGGACCGGACTCAGCGAATTGGACGTTGGCATGGTGGTCCACGAGCAGGAGGTCCTCCGGTTGGATCAGCGAGAAGTGTTTCCCCTATGCGAGCGCGTGAGTGGTGCGAAGACCGAAGAGTAAATATAAAGGTGCGTACGAAAGGATTGACCCAGAAGCAGTCAGGGCGAATTGAGTCCTGGGGCAACCCGTAAGTGTACTGTGACTAAATGCACGCATCGTCGCGTGCTGCTCACCCGGACAGTGATGTGGCCCGCGACGCCTTCATCGTACCCGAGTTTACCTGATATCATGACACTGAATGAGGCAAATATCTCCTTGCAGCACAAAGCGAGCGCAAAAGCTGACCGAAGATCCTGAAGGCCTGTGCAAGACGGAACTTGATGTACTCGCGCTCCCTCTGCTTGGACGTAAACTTGGGAGGAAGCGGCAGGTCGCCAATGGCAGAGGCGTGGCTTGCCCCCTCATACGGCGCCAAAGGGATCTCGACTGAGGGGAGAGGCATGGCGACGTATAGAGCAGATACGATTGGGAGCAGGGGTGCTGCGTTCGCAGCACAAGATGCAGTAGGCTCTATATACCATGTCGGTAGCCCGGCACGTTCATCGTCATCGCGGTCGCCGATAGACGTAGAAAAAGTCAATCGCGAGACCAAGTCAAGGGCATCAGCTGGTCTTGCGCATATATTTGCGTGTGCGATGAGAGAAAGAAGAGGTCATGAGAGGAGGAAGAAAGGCGACGCCCCCAGTTGCCGCGACCAAGCCGGCGTAAGCGCCCAGCGTCTCGTCGCGGTCGTACACGTGCACCAAACGTGCACGCGACGCGACCGCTTCTGCCACAGACGCGACGCGTCGCGTGGCCACTGATCCACGGAACTCGTTTAGTCTCCTCGTCCATAATATTTTTTGCTTCGTGCTCCGAGGTATCCTTCATGCACTCACAGGCTAACTCACGTTCATCCAGTCTGGAAGCTGTCATTTATCGGTGATGTGCCAAGGACACGCTCCTGAACCAGACACTGATACATAGTAGTAACAATATTTTCCTTTACAAACGGCTACCTCTACTCGTATCAACAGGTTATACACGCAATCAACGATTCCATCGTCCCACGGCGACGTCGTACACTCCAAGAAATACCCTGCACGAAACGGGAGATCACTTCAAGGTTTGGCCACCTTCACGACCTCCCCGCGTTCGAAGTCGAACTTCTCCCCCTCCAGGTGCTCCAGCAGCTCGAAGTGAGGGCGCCCACTGAACCAGCCTCCATAGTTGGACCCGGTCACCTTGTACACCGCCGCAGCCTCCGCGGCCGGGATTTCGATCGGCTTGCGCCCGGTACCAGCCGCCGCGGCCTCAGCAGCAAGCTGGACCTGGCACGACTTCTCCATCGTCATGAAGAAATGCACCGTCGCTTCGATGCTGTCCGTGGCGACGAGGAGGCCGTGGTTCTGCCGCCCGACGTCAGTATATCAAACCCTGTCAGCTTCGGCCGCCGACGCTCACCTGCAAAATCGCAGCCTACATGACATATCAGCGGATGCCAACACAACGATAACGAAAGCCCTACCTTCTTCTTTCCCAACGCCTTCGCGATGTGCTCGCCCTCCTCCTCGCCCAAGACGAGCCCGCCGTACTGGTCATAGAGGGCGTGGTCCTGTCCAGCAAGGTTTCATCAGTCGCCGCAAGAACCGCGGGCACAGCGCTCATCCTCCGTGGGGCGCGGACCGACCTCGTAGAACGCGCAGCTGTCCTGTGTGATCATCGAGAGCTCCTTGCCCAGCGTCGAGAACGCGCGGCCGTAGATCGAATGCGAGTGCGCGGCGCAGTGCACGTCCGGGCGCGCCTCGTGGATGGCGCCGTGGATCATGAAGGCCGCCTTGTTGAGCAGCACGTTCGGGCCCGACTCCTCGACTTGCACCTCAGCGCCGTGGTTGACGAGGATGAGGTCCTCGGGCTGGATCATCGAGAAGTGCTTGCCCTGCCGAGGGTCGTGTGAGTAGGTTTCTATTGCGCATATAGGGTGAAGCGACATACGAATGGGTTCACCCAGAAGCAGTCCGTACGGATGCTGTCCTGTAACGCTTATGAGTCTACGCGCTCCGACGGTCGTCGGCGGGTGTTCAGCGTACCCGGACGGTAATGTGCCCTGCAACACCTTCATCGTAGCCAAGCTTCCCTGTAGACGAGCTGTAGTGAGCCGGCAAGAATCTTTGCGAGAGGGGTGCAGTACTCACCGAAAAGTCTGTACGCCTGAGCGAGGCGGAACTTGAGGAACGCTCGCTCATGCTCCTTCGACGCGAGCTTTGGGGGCATCGGCGGAGCACCGACAGCCACGTCGCGGCTACGCCCCATGTACTTTGAGTTCTCAGGCATCGCAGTGTGGTAGGTAAAGCTGGACAGAGGATGAGTAGATGGTGGAAGCTCCTAACAACCTGGGGCGTCTTAAACCGGAGAGCTGGGAAGTTTATAGCTTCGCCCGGCAACTTACCTTGCCTGCCGTGCGCCGGTTCCGAGTTCGAAGACGCTGCACCCGGAAACAACAGCTACATCGAGGGTCACCTGGTAAAAGACCGAACAATGTCTGGCCAGCACTGTCATGTGGTACGGCCGATACGCCAGTGTCCCTGGTGCGGCCGGCGGCCTTGACAGTGCTGAGCGCTGAGCGCTAAACAATCTACACACCCGGTCACCTCTTCCGGGCGCAACACACAAGCACTGCAGGTACGTCCAAAGCTGTGTTCGAATTCTGAATCTGAACAGCGTCAAAGCAAGCCACTTGAAAAAATGCGCGACTTGGGTGGCACGGGCTAGCGGCAACACAGGAAGAGGAGACAAATATGGCTGAATAGAGTAAGCCAACATACAGTAGGGCCACTGAATAGGACGCGTCGTAATGTATCGGACCTGAACGTAAAACGCAGATTGTCACAGATAGTCTTCGTACTCGCGGAAGCCGTAGTAACGGCGCCCTCGAGTGGGGCCTTGGTAGTCTAGTCCATTACATTAATATGCGGGGCTAGTGATGGTGTAAAATGGGACCTACAGGAACTGGTGTCACGAGCTGGGCTCACACCAGCAACGCTGGCTAGGTTGATGTAACCCTCTGCAGAGCGGCCCGCGGCTTTGCTTGCTCCAGCTGCGACAGGAGCGACCCACTTAGCCCTGCAGAAGACACATGTCGCGGCGCCCTTGGCCGTGTTGGCCCCTGTATCATTTGCGTGTGAGCCTGATATCTACTGCTTTCACCATGCGCCAACACTCACACTGCTGGAAGCATTCCTTGTGCAGTCCGTTGCCACATTCCTCGCAGAACGATAGCAGCGTCTCTGCAACGCCGTGCATGTTCTCGTAACAGATGGGGCAGTCATCTTCTTTCTCAGGCAGGCGTTTCTTCCCACCTTTCTGTGAACCGGAGGGAATGGCCTTTCCTGTAGCCAGGGCGTACGCATTGCGGATGCGTTCATGAGCAATAGCAGCGGGCGCTTGGGGTGCCTCAGCGAATATCTCCTCTAGCTCGGAGGTCAGGAGTGCCCTGTAAACTCGTGAGCAGCCGATGTATATGTTGCATTTGGGGCACTCACTTCTGGTACCAGTACCCAGACTTCTGTGTGACCTGGAGGACTAAGTCGACAAATGAAACATCAGTATACCGGTCCACTATTGGAAATCGAGTATTATTTCATACCTTTGAGGAAGATGAAGAGCTGGGCGAAAGCGTTAGCGCGGGCTTTTTCAGACAGAGCAGCAGTGACTTACAATGTGCTTGCAGTGGTTGCCTTTCATCGCATCAGGGCCTGCAGAACGGTCAATCGACGGACTTTGGGGGAGACAGATCCAACAGAACTCACAGGTACAGGACGGCTTCTTGTCAATTACCACCGTGTACACCTGCATTGTCAAGTATGAGCCACCGCCACAAGGGTTGGGGCCAGGTATGCCTCAGCGTACTAACATTGCCCGTAGAGCCCAGCACGCTGAACTCCTCCTTGAGCTCAGTTCCTTGTCGGCGCCTGTCAATCATGAAGAACCTGGCGCGCGTGGGTTAGCGTTGGGAGACCCGCTACGCTAAACATAATATAACGGGCCTTTGTTGCATGACTCTCTCGACGCGTTCTATGATGTTCTTCGGACACGCCTTCTTGAACATGGCGCCGCGCTTCTCGGGCACGGGCGCGTCGGGGTCCTTCGCCTTGCGCTGCCTCTTCGCTGCCGGTTTCGACGCGACCGGGGGGTTGCTCTCGGAAGGGCCAGGCACAGCAGCGGCAGGATAACTTGAGGCATAGGTGTAAGTCGAGTAGCCGCTGTACGGGTCGTCTACCGCCTTTCTCTTGCGCGGAGGCATCGCGGACGCGATTGAAGACGGGTACAGAGTGTGGCGAGGGCGCGTTCAGAAGGATGCGGATCAAGGTGAAGCGCGCTCCGCGAATTGAGAACGCGCATCGCGTTGTGCTTGGTTTCCCACGACATGTTGCCACAGCTCATCTCCTCCTCCTTCGGCTGGGTCAGAGACCAAGCGTCCGCCAAAGCGGAGGACGCCCTGATATCTATTCTATCGGCGGGACCAATACCGCAGCACGTCGCGTTTATCCTCGATGGGAACAGGCGGTATGCACGTAGCAAAGGAATGCAGGTCAAGCAGGGCCACACCGATGGCTTCTACACTCTCCGAAGGGTACGCCCGCTCCATCGACCTCTGGGTGTGCTCTAATCAACGCGTTCGTAGATGCTTGAAATATGCATCAAGCTGAACGTGCGTTGCGTGAGCGCTTACGCGTTCTCTATCGAGAACTTCAAGCGGTCCCCGGAGGAAGTGACCGCGCTCATGGATCTAGCTGAGGACAAGCTGCTCGAGTTATGCCAACAAGGGTGTGTCTGTACGGCCGCCGTGACCTCCAACCGTGCTAAACCTCCGTAGAGACATCCTTGACAGGTATGGCATCCGCCTTGTCGTCGTCGGCAACAGGGATATGCTGCCAGAGAGGGTTCTCGCTGCTGCAGAAAAGGCCGAGAGCCTCACCAAAAACAATAATAGGTACGACCTCGTTATGCTGTACGTGTTCGGTAAGTTCACACCAATATTAGGGCTGTCTTCAACCTCTGCATGCCGTACACGTCCCGCGACGAAATCACCACTGCGGTGCATAAAGTAATACAAGCGCGTCTGGATGGTGCCGATGACACGTATGCAATTTCTCTCTATGACTATATCCACTCACCAACGCTTTTGCACAGAGAGATCACAGAGGACGACATCGAGGCTCACCTCATGACGTCCATTGCAGGGAGTCCACCTTTGGACATCCTTGTCCGCAGCAGCGGCGTTAAACGATTGAGCGACTACATGCTCTGGCAGGTATGGCACACGGTGTCTGCAACTGTTGGCGTCGTGCTGACCACTGCAATATAGTGCTCTGAAGATACGCAGCTGCAGTTCTCATCCACGTATTGGCCCGAGTTCGGCTTGCTGGACTTCATGCCCATCATCCTGGACTACCAGCGGAAAGTCTGGTCCAAACCCCCGCAGTGACATTTCCTCTCTGCCTTCCTTCAGACTAACTTATTATGTTTCTTCTTGTGATACCTGGGTTTTTGATTGTTGGAATGGGCCGGAACATGATAATAGCCGTGTGCGGGATATGTCTACACATATGTACAGATGCATCAGTCACGGGTCACGGGGCAGAAAAGCGAGAGCGATAGTAGCTACAATTATAACGGACGAATGCAGGAGGGGAAGCGGAGCAACAGACCACAAGAGCAACAACAAAGACAAACCAAGATACAGTGCGAGTCCAAGACGTCCGTTCCAACCACCACACCATCGCCGCATCGCTATGAATGCTGCAAGCTCTGCACAGGGGGCGGCGGGGGCGGCATAAACATGCCCGGCTGGTGGTTCGTCATGGTCCCCACCCGCTGTATGAGGCGCATAATCGGCTGGAACGCAGCATAGACCTGCTCGCATATATCCTGCTGCTGCCTCGCCAGCGCCTCGTCCACCCCGCGGCGCACCGCTCCGAGGCCGTCGTGCAACGCGCCACGCAGCTCGGGGCGGAGCAGCGGGATGACGTGCACCGCGAGCTCGTTGGACGTCGGGGCAGGCGGAGGCGGAGGTGGCTCGCGGTTCAGGTACTCTTGCAGCTGCTTGTGAAGGTTTGCGATCTCGACGTGGCTCTCCGCTATACCTTCGGAGAGCGTCTTCCGCTGCTCAGTGAGCTAGAAGGGGCCCTCCAATTAGTCGCCACACGATGAATAGGAGACAGCGAACACGGACTTTATTCATCTGGAGCTGCAACTCTGCCGTTTCTGCAGCAAGCTGGTGATAGGCACGTTTCCTCTCCAGGTTGCGGCCCTTCTCTTCCTCGATCTGCTTCAAAAGTTCTTCGAGACGCGCCTCACGTCCCTCCAGCTCGCGCTCGAGCTGCGCGACCTCCGCCGTCAGCTGCGCTTGTGTCTTCCGTGGCGCCAGAGGCACCTCGCCCTCCTCTGTTGACCTCGACGCGGCTAGGGGCTCGGACGGGAGCACGATGTCCTTCCGGCTTCGCAGAATCGTCGCCACGATGTCGGCCGTGCCCGTAGGAGTCATGCGTAGCTCCTCGATCTGGTGCTCCAAGTCTGTAACTTGATCTTCCAGGCTGTCGACCTGGGAGTTGACTAGTTCAACGCGCGCCTGTGCCTCCTCCATCTCCTTGGCCGTGGCCTCCTCTTCGGCTGCCTTGGCTTCCTCTTCCTCCTGCTTCAACTGTGCAGTCGTGCGCTCGGTCTCCAGACGCTGCTCTACGAGCGGGCGGACCTCATCGATCCACGCCTTGGTGCTGTTCGCCCAGTAATGCCAGTTCTCGATCTCCGGGGGCAGCACGGGGTCCGCTTCCGTAGGAGGGCCGTCGGTTGGGAAAGCAGCGAGCTTTGCCAGACACTCGTCGAATTTTCGCTGCGTCCGACGCAACTTCCCGTCGTGCTCTGCGCGCACGCGTTCGATCTGGGCATGCGCCACCACCATCGACGCGCTGCGGTACCGCGAGGAGCGCTGCATCGCGCGTTGCTTCGCCTGCGTTTCGTTGAGAGTTGCGAGGTCCATGCCCAGCGCGACGGCTTTCGTGAGCAGCCTGAGGGCACGCGGGTGAACATTGGCACGAGAAGCAACTGGAGGATGTACGCACCTTGTAAAGTCTTTCCATTTATCAAGGGAGGTCTTGAGGCGGCCGTCTACCACGGGCGATATGGGCGAGCTCGCCCGAGACGGCACCTTCGAGCCAGCTCGCGACGAAACAGGAATTTCCTCCATGTTGACTTCTCGGAAAAGGTCTTCCACAGGCTCTGGGGGCTCGACGTCCATCCTCTGTGCGGGCGTGTAGTCCGTGAAGGCGAACGGGCTGGGGGACGGAGTCGACCCGCTCGGACCCGCTACAGAAACGGGGGCGGGCACACCCCAGCTAAGGGTGCGCGTCTCCTCTTTGCGGAGCTCTTTCGCTAGTATGCTCTGAGCCGCCTCATCAGAGGGAGACGTCGCGCGGACGCTGGGAACAGCCGTGGTCGAGGTGCTCGTCGCGAGAGACGGCCGTCGACGCGGGTCTGCCGCTGCGACACGCTCCCTCTGTGGGCTGCGATCGGGTGAGCGGGGCGTACGGGGCGTCGCCCATTGGGGCGTAGACGTAACATTTGCGTCCTTTTCCTTCGCGGGGTCGCCCCAGATGGCCGCCTCTGCTGCCTTCTTCTCCTGGTCGGGCGACTGTTGGTCTGTACTTGTGGAAGAGGGATTGCCCCAGCTGCCCGGCGCCGGAGGGGGGGCACCCCAGTCGGCGGGAGGAGCAGATGCGGGCGCTGAGGACGATGCACCCCAGTCAGCACTCGGCGCACCCCAGTCCAGAGCGGGCGCACCCCAATCCAGAGATGGATCGGCCGGGGGAGGAACTGCAGGCGCAGCGCTCGGTCCTGCTTGGTTGGAACCGCCCGCGGCACCAGCAGAATCCCAGCTCTCCCCTCCGAACGACTTTCCCCACCCTGTTGCAGGGTTCGGGTTTTGTTGCGGCGCGTCCGGCCATCCTCCCCCTGACTTCCTTGGCCCGCCCCACCCCGCGTCGCCTCCACCACTAGGGGGGCCATCCCAGCCGCCGCGGCCACGCCCCGCGCCGTCTGCGCCTCCCCTACCACCCCTTCCCCTACCGCGCGGGCCGCTAGGCATATACGGTCTTGGTTGCTGCGCGTGTCGCCACTCTGGCGAGCTCGGATGGATAAAATGGCAATTTGGGCCTATGGGACAGCCCTTTCCGTACGGGTGCCCGTTGTCGTCGTAGTGCTGCGCGGTGGCTGGTGAGCGGGCGTCCTGGACGTCGCGGTGCGGCTGGGGGGCGTGCGCAGAGCTCGAGGGTAGCGGGACTCACCCGGCAGCGTATAGCCATTTTCGGAGGCCCGGCGAGTGTGCAGGGTCGCTAGCTTGGCCGTGACAGTGGCGGACGGGGAGGTCTCCCGCGAAAGGGTGGTCGGGCGGCGGGATGAGAAACGTGTGCTACGGTAGACTTCGCCGTGTCTTCTGAGGCGTGCACCGTCGAGGGGGGTGGTATAAGCGGACACACAGATAGACAACGAGCGGGAATCCCAGGAGCTGCACGTCGGCACTGGTGCAAGCAGTCGTAGGTTGGGGGCGTGCACAACGAGCCGCGCGACGGTCAGGCGCGGTACCAAGCAGATTCATGCTGCACGATCTCGATCAACCGAAACGTTATCGAGATCTCACTCTGTCCGCCCGCGATTTTGGATATCACTTGTTGGTCTCCCACTGGCAGACCTTTCGTACTCTTTTGGAGGATCCGAGGGGAGGAAGCACTAGATATCACTACATTTTCCACTTTTATGCACACAGCAAGAACTTGAAATCCCTCCATACTTGGGACGTATGTACTCGTGCTCATCCATGCTTGCTGTATCATGTATCCGGCTTTATATGCCACAAAATGACCCGGGCCCAGGGCTGCATACTCAAGAACCACCTATACGCAAAGGTCCAAATTGATGATTCTGCAAGTATCGTAACGGCAATCTTGGCCAACATTTACTCTACACACATTTTCCAGCACTTGTCGCCATCGCCACCAGTTACACAAGCAGAAGAGAAACCGTAAGATGCCATGCTGATTGGACCTCCATCCGAGTCAGTCGTAGTCGTAAGTATGAGGTGGTGATCGGGTGTAGCTAAGCACTAGCTAGTAGGCTGCGCAGCATGCGCGCGTACGGTAAGGGAGGCGGATAGATAGGAGCAGAGGTATCGCAGCGGGTCGTAGGATGGTTCGGGGAGCGAGGGGTAGCAAAAATACAGCAACAGGGGTTCAAATAGTGCCAGCCATCAAAGAAGGGGAATAGAAAGGAAAGCAATAAAAGAGAGAGGACCTCGTACACTCGGGACATGATCGTTCGTCACAGTCGTCAACACATTCCCCTGCGGGACACTTCACCAGCCTCCCCACCACTTCTTCGGGTGCCGCTTCCTAGGACCGCGCATCATCGTCACGGTCGTCTCGACTTCCTCGGGCTCGAAGATCTCCTCTTCGACCACCACCTCGACCGACGTGGTCTTGGGAATGTGTGTCGTAGAGGACGAGCTCACAATGTTGGGAGTCGGCGAAGCGACACGACGAGTGCTGTTGGGGGGAGGAACAGTGACCTGCGAAGGAACCGTGTGGTGTTGGGTGTGGGTGACGGTCCGGGTCTCGGTCGCAATCTCGATGGCGGTCTCAGTGAGAATAATAGGTGGGAGCGGGAGGGCCTGCGAGAGCAAAGCGTGTCAGCGAGCTATTCCAATGCAGTGAGGGGGGTCGTAGTCCAATAGCCTGTCTGCACTCGATGGGAAAGACTGTCACACAGTGACTGTGCGCGATGTGCATCACGTGGGCGCGACTAAAACACGCGTCTCGCACAAGGATCGATGGAGAAGCAAGTGCAGACAGGCTATCAGCATACAAGGACGCGGGGGAACAAGCTGACAAACACCGTGGTCCCCCAAGCCCGGGACGAAGGGAGGGGAGGGGAGGGACAATGGATACGAACTCTACATAAGTGGCAAGCAAAAGATAGAAGAAATTGTCGGCAGAGTTCCCCCTTCGTCTCAGAGCTCGGAGCGGCGCTGCTGGGGTGGAGGCGGGGGTACCTTGGGTTTCCGTCTCGCGCCGCCAGGTGCCAAAGGCGGAGGTGGCTCGTTGTAAATGTACTCTTCCTCAACCGTCTCAGGTTGAACTTCGTTCAGCGCACTAAGATGGCCAAACCAATTAGTACGGAAATATTGCAACGAGTGTGGGACATACACAAGCTGTTCCATGATCCAACCCTCGCGTCTTGAAGCGTCATGCTCGCGGCGGTTGACTTGCTCCTCGCGACGACTGATTTCGCGTTCGCGCTCCGCGATTTTGAGTTCGCGGTCGAGGATGTCCTCAGCACGAATGCGAGCCTGATCCCACCAGCCGGGAGGCGTCAAGGATTCCTCCTTTACGACCTCCTTGATGACGGTCTGGACGGGGGGCGGCGCCTCCGTGACCTTCTCGTAGACGGTAGGGCAAGCAGGGCAGACGAGGGGAGAGGGTGTGGGGGCAATCACGCCGCCTGGAGCACCAGCAAGGATCTCGGCCTCGCGGCGAGCAACTTCGGCCTCACGAACAGCGACGTTGCTCTCGCGAGCAAGCAGGGCTTGAGTGCGCTTCGGTGTAATGATTCCCCAGAAGCCTTGAGCATTGGGCTCCGCACCGGCCGCGGCCGCGGCGGCATTGCTGGCGCTCTGATTTGAGGGCAGAGAAAGCATCACGGCCAGGACGGCCAGAACGAGAGAGAGGACGAGTAGAAGGGTGGTGGATGAGATTGTGCGATGGTGGTGGTGACGAGAGGAGCGTTCGCTACGCTCCCTTTCCCGTTCCCGGTGGGAGGAAGAGGGTTGGGCCATCCTGACGCTGACGGAGTGCGAGGGCGACAAGGACGTGGAAGTAGCGGCTCTGAGTGTGGACGTTATGGTGGGAAACGGAGCGGGGGGATGGGGGTAGCGCTGTTATTGGAATGAAGGAGACGGAATGATCGTCAGAGGGGAGGGGGGAGGGGATAAAAGGGGGAGCGCAGGGAGGAAGGGGAAGAGGTGCAAGGAGCAACACCAACGCGCAGGTTGACTTTTGAACTTGGTTCGTTTTCCCGATTCAGGCTGCTGGGGCACAAACAGGTCACAATATCACCCCAACACGTGTCGGCAGTTTTCCCACCCGCTGATTTATTGTCACACCATGCCTGTTTTCTTTCTCATTGGATTTTCGTTTCACGAGGCGACCGCGTGTTTGGCTTGTCTTGGCCAATCAGAGCCATTTGTTTGTTTCTCCGAAGGCGGAGATAAAAACGAGGGTGGCTGATGTGGCTGATGCGGCGGGATGGACGAGAGTGCCCGGGTCCTTGGACGAGGCAGTGATGGACACGTCACGTCACATTTGCCCACGCTCCGGAGGTCAATCACGCACGCGCGTCCGGTGCCACCGTCGCGTCTTCCGCTCACTGCTCTCCGTCTCTCGCTCGGTGCCTGCCTCTGCTCAGCCCAGCATGTCCTCTCTTCGTCGCTTCGCCCAGACGAACGCTGCCGTCTCTGCATCTCCTAGGGCAGGCGGCTCAACAAGTGCTTCTACCGCCGCATCGCCCACCACCCCCGTCCGCGGTAACCCGACCACACCGCGTGCACGCCTCATCTACCCAATCTCTCCGGTTACTTCACCGTCGTTGTCTGCCTCCCAGCCCTTTGACTGGGAGGCCGCGAGATCGAGAAGACCGCCACCATACTCCACACCTTCTGGTAAGCGGAAAAGCAGGAGCAGCGATGTAGGCACCCCTGGTATGGGCACTCCTGGCAAACGTGTAGTACGCAAAAAGTCTCTCTATGATCGGTGAGTTGCGTTGCAATTTCTATCTGTTGGACGCTGTGGTTCGGCTGCATGGAATGTCCGAAGCCACAGCACTTTGTGAGCAAGTGGTAGCCGAGGCTTCTTGTATGCACGGGATGAGCAATGTCCTATAGCCACTGCAGTGTTGTGATCATCTGTTCAACGAACTCTTAACCCCACATAGCATCACCTCGATACCGTCCCAAATATCCTTCGAAATATCCCAATTCCCGAACAATGTCCCCCTTCCATCGCCTGAAAACTCGGCATGGATTATCGGTGGTACCATGCACTTCCTCCACCTCTGCGTGCGCGTCTCGCAGATCCGCAGGGTCCCCGACTCTGACCTAGGATGGGAAGACATGTACAGAGAGGGCGAGGGCGAAGCGTGGTTTGACTGGGTGCGTTCCCCTTCTTTCTATTATCCTGGCTTCCGATAGCTCACCTTGTTCTCCACCGCCAGACCGTCCCGATGACCTTCATACTCGTTTCCGCATCCATCGTAAACGCGCTCTTCCTCTTCACGCGCATGCGCGTCTACTACCTCAACCTCGCCGCCGAGCCCGTCTCCTCCCCGCACGCCTCCTTCGTCAAGCGCCCCCGCACGCCCCACCGCGCGTCCTCCGATGAGCCCGCCCCGCGCCGGTCGCTTCCCGCCGCCCTAGCAGCGTTCCTGGCCGCGTGCCTCTCCGCGCTCTGGCGCGGGCTGCGGGTGAGCGTGCGCTTTCTGCTGAACCTCAGTCCGCCGAAGGCGCGTGCGCCGCAGCCATGGGAGGAGGACCAGCGCGTGCAGCAGCTCGAGGTATGGACACCCGGCGCGCTCGAGATGGCGCTGTTCGGGACGTACTCGCCCGTGCACGCGCTGCTGTGGATGGCGCTCACGAGCGCGAATTGGATGATGATGTTCCTCATTATGTTCATGGTCGGGGTGCAGGTGCGTGATCGCTAAAACTTAATATTACGGATAGGATTAACCTTTCGGCTTGAAAGACGCGTGCGCTATCGCGCTCGTACGAAGCCATGCTCAAGGACAAGGCTATCATCGCTGCGGAGGTGCTGCACGAGTACGACCAGAAGGTTTGTGGCTCTTTCACACTCCTCCGAGAGCTGTAGTTGACCTCGCAATAGTTCGTTTACCCGCGCGTCAATCCCATTCGCAAGGACGCCTCAGTCATGACGCACGAATCGGAGATGGTCGACGTTTGGGAATGAGTATCCAGTGCTGGGTCCCCATCCATGTTCTCGGAGCGCAAGCTCAATTTCTTCACGGAGTTACTACCACGGTTCCTACATAACATCTCCCGCCTCCCACTCTCTCACATATGCCCGTTGCCCAAGACACTTGTCTCCTTGCATTTCACATCTCTCTTGCACACTAAGGTACTGCCACAGCATGGGTAGATTCGCATACAATATACAGGATATTACATCGGCTCTCAATTTCATACCGCACCTACGCCTTCGCTTCCGCAGGTGCCTCATAGAACTTCATCAAGTCCTGCACGTCCTCCTTGCTACCGAGGAAGACCGGGCAGCGCTCATGGATGGACGTAGGGAGGATGTCGAGGATGCGCTTCGTGCCCGTCGTCGCGACGCCGCCCGCCTGCTCGGTGAGGAACGCCATCGGGAACGCCTCGTAGAGCAGCCGCAGCTTGCCGTTCTTGCTCTTCTTGTCGTTCGGGTAGCCGAAGATGCCGCCGTAGAGCAGCGTGCGGTGCACGTCCGCGACCATCGAGCCGATGTAGCGCGCGCTGTACGGCGACTTGCCGCTCGCAGGGTACTTGATGCTCTTCAGATACTCGACGACCGGCTCGTGGAAGTACATCGCGTTCCCCTCGTTGAACGAGTAGATCTTGCCCCGCGGCGGGATCTTGATCTGCACGGCCCCGTCAGCGTCCCGTATCCCGGATGCAGAGAAAGAAGCGTGGGCACTCACGTCGGGATGCGTGAGGATAAACTCGCCCAGAGAAGCATCAAGCGTGTAGCCGTTCACGCCGTGGCCTGTGCTCAGGACCAGGTTCGCTGACGAACCGTACCTGGGCAGATTCACATGAGCCTCCCGGACCGCCCCGCCCTCACACGCCCACTCACATCGTGTAACCGGCCGCGACCATCTGGCTGCCCGGCCGTAGCACATCCGAAATGGACCCCTTCGACCCCGGCGCCTGCACACACAAACGCATTAGCTCGCGATACGCTACGCCGCGCGCGTTCCGAGCACGGCAGGGAGCAGGGGAATGCGCACGCACGATATGGTAGATGCCGAAGATGGTGCCGATGTTCACACCGGCGTCGATGTTGCTGCTGCCGTCAAGCGGGTCGAACACGACACAGTACTTGCCCTTGTACCGGTCCTCGATGATCACCGCCTCCTCGAGCTCCTCCGAGACGAGCACGGCGCACTTGCCCGACGCGCGCAGCGAGTTCACCATGATGTCGTTCGAGAGCACGTCGAGCTTCTTCTGCTCCTCACCCTGCACGTTCGTCTCGCCCGCGAGGCCGACGCTGAGCACCGCGCGCGAAACGGTGGTGAGATCGCCTTATCGAGAGCCGGTGCAGGCAGGGCACTCACAGGTTGATTAGCCGCGCTTTCCGGACATTGGTCGCGATGAACTTGGACGTCGTCTGGATGGCAGTGAGCAGGAGTGTGAGATCACCCGTCGCGGCGGGGCCGATGCTGAACTGGTCGCTCAGGACATGGCTGGGGCGCGCGAGCACGATGGGCGATGAGATGGGCGCTCGTGCACAAAATATGACGACAGGGCCGACGTACCGGGTAAGCGTGATGATATCGGTGTTGGGCTGTTCCTCTCCAGACATGGCTGCGTGTTGCGGGGTGTACGTGTGTGGTGTGGAGGGAGGTTCAGACGGTGCTGAGAGAGTTTATAGCGTGCGGAGGGGCGGACGGAGAGAGAGATGAGAGTCGGGAACGCGGGTGGCCCCTCTCCGCGTCCTGCCTCATCTCCCCTGCCTATTCGGGTAACTCCCCCACTTCACATGTCCTGAGCTCCGGCGGCGGCCCCCATCCCAGACGGATCGCATTTCCGACACGGCGCTGCGAACGATATATCAGCAAGAATACCGGCACATGCATGCATTACGCACTAGATTATGTAGGTGTACAGTACCAGCCAGCAGAGCGCACGCCACCACCGCCGAACTCACGCCGCCGCTCAGCGTTTCCGCTTCATCCCAGTACCCACCAACGCCGTCCCCACCGGCTCCTTGCCCTTGCGTGTCCTGAGTGGTATCGGGAACGCATCGTCGTCCAGTCCCTCCACCACCATCACCTGCACCTCGGATCCTCGCCCGCTCTTCCCCGTCTTCGCCCGAACGTCGCTGACCTGATCGACCGGCGATCCTCCTTCACTCGTCGTCTGGCTCTGGGCCCCTCGGACCATGTATTCCGTGCGGCCCTGCTCCGGCCCGGACTCATACTGATCCTCTTCCAGCTCGTCCTCTTCGTCCTGCTCGTCGTCGTATAGATGCACGCGGCCATCTGCTACGTATCCCGGTGCCTGGTGTGCGAGAGCTGCTGCAATCTCCGCGGTCAGAGTAGCAGCCATGCGCTCCTCGAGGAGGGGGTTGCCCGCGGTCGGTCCGATCCCGGTCATGTTTGGGTCCCCTTGGGTGAGCAGCGCTGAGAGCGTCCGCACTGACGCTTCAAGATCCTGGTCGGCACTGGTGCTGTTCGCTAATTTCGGCCGCTTAGCCTTGAAGCTGTATTTGCTGCAGGACAGGCGTTAGTGGTGCACAGCCTATATCAGTCTATTCTCGTACATGTTCGGGTCCGGCTCCCATGTTGGGTCGTGCGTCTTCATGTGCGCCGTCAATGTTGTTCGACGCGTGAACGTCTTGTCGCAGCCCGGGTCTTCGCATTGATACGGACGTTTGCCCGTATGTGTCCGACGATGACGAGCGAGACTGCTGGAGTCCCCGAATGTCTTCCCGCACTCAGGGTACTCGCAGAAGTGTGGTTTCTCCCCGGTATGCACACGAAGATGGACGTGCAACGCCGATCGCTGTAAAACAGTCAACAAAGATTTGCCATCTCGGCCCAGAAATAGCTTACCTGGATAAAGGTCTTGCCACATCCTACTTCAGAGCAGACAAACGGCCGCTCGCCCGTATGTATGCGCATATGTCGACAGAGGTCGCTTCTCCGGCTGAAGGACTTCGTGCATTGGTCACATATATGGGCTTGATACGGCTGCTTCTTCTCCTTTGCGCCCCCCGGCTGTGGCGCGTCCCCCGTAGGAAGGGCAGAGGTAGAGGCCAAGGGCTGTTCCTGGAAGCTCTCGTACGACGTAGACGTCGAAGATGCGGGGGCTGGTGCATATGGTGGAGTCGTAGACGACGCCCGAAGATCAGGGGAAAGGTGGGGTATAGTGGGCGAGGACTCGGGGGCTTGAGGCGTCGACTCGAGTTCATGTTGAGGCTCCTGATCGAACTGCGTAAAGTGGCTGAGGATGTCGTTGATGTCTGTATCGGTGAACTCTGGAGGGTGTTCCTCTGCACCGGGGCACTCGATGGGAGAGGATGAACCTTGGCCCACGAACGCGTCCTCTCGCTCGCTCTCACCCTCCTCGTCGAAGTAGTATTCCGACCCGTCCGTCGGGCTTCCTGAGTGCGAAAGTATGGGGACAGTGTCACTTGCAGGGTAATGGAACGCGGGGGCGCTCCGTGTTGCCTTCTTCTCCATCTCTTCATCCTTCCTTCTCTGCGCCAACTCCGGATCCGCCGCGGCCAGTGCCTCCGCGGCGCGCTCTTCCTCCGCGGCCTGTGCATGTGCAGCCTGAAGAACTGCAGCAAGTCCGCTAAGGTTCAGCCCTAGAACCCCAGCAAGCGCATCCACGTCCCGCTGGACATCAGACAAGGTGGGGTCGTCTGGTGGGGAGTGCCCGTTGGAAGTGGACCCGAGGGTGTTGCCGTCATCGTCGCGCTGAGAGGCAGCAGCAGACGCAGCACCTAAGATAGCGGCCGAGTTCTGATGAAGAAAAGTGGATATTTCGCGCTCTAGCTGTTCGATTGTGAAGCTAGGAAGCCCTTCTGTGGGTAACGCGGATGAGAGGTCGTCGTGTTCGAGGTGCTGCTCGTCTGAGGGGGAATAGAGCAGTTGGGGGACGTCGCGCGACACGTGCGCAGAGGGCTGGTGCTGGAATGGGGATGGCGCGGGAGGGGAGTGTGGGCGCGAGGGCGATGAGACCGCGAGCGCGTGGAGGTGGTGGTGTTGATGGTCGTCGGGGAGGGGTTCGTCGTGCACGACGTCCGAGAGAGCCAGCGCGGGCTCGTTATAGTCGTGGTCCATTTCAGCGACCTCCAAGAGCCAAAACTGCAGGTCAGGACGCGCAGAGACGTGTCTGCGGGGGGGACTGTTGAGTGTGCCGACGATATTGTCAGTCGCGCCACGAACATCGGGTAAGCTTGGCGGCTAAGCGTACCTGCTTCGCTTGTAGCTGTGTCACTTGCTCCGGGGCGTTTCGTAGGAGTTCCCGCTCGCCGCTCGGGACACGCGCAGGGACAACGGGAGTGGGGGCAGCGGAGGGGAAGAGAGCAGCAAGGGTGGACGATCGCCTCTGGAGAGGTCCTGCTACGCCATGTTCCAACACATAATGGTATTTCAAACTCCGCCATATTGGCAGTGGGCGTCGCGTTCTAGCGCCGCGTCCCCCGTTCTTCCCGTTCTTCCCTTTCACTCCTGTCTTCTCTTCCTCAGTGTGCACTCGTTGATCAAACACGCACCATACCCGTGCATTGTTCCAATTCATCGCTCTCGGTGCATCGATTTGAGATGTGCGAAAGGTGTTTGCGACAAACGGCGGAGCTCTGGATCAGGTACGCCGGATCCGCGAGCCTCTCGGCTACTATCATATGTGCAGTCCTCCGTGATACGGCAGCGTTACCCGGCGTATCGCAAGTCTCTTCAGGGTCACGGGCGCAGGCAGATCTTGCCGAATACATTCAAGAATCAGTCAAGAACCAAGATGCTCCTCTGACCAGCTCTGACCTCGCTCGCCAGCACCTCCCAGCATCTCGTACTGCGGCGCCTCCCCCAGTCGGCGTGTGTAAATACCCTAGACCTGTGTAGGCCACGTACTGTATGCACGGAAGCAACTGCGGTGGTCAGTGTATCCTCTGGCCTCATATCATATTCCTTTGATTCGTTACGAAACGTTCCATAGCCTTGGTCGCGCTCCTTCCCGTTGCGCCCCTCGCCTGCCAGAGTCTATATATTTTCTTCTCCGGCCGGTGTATATGCTGCACAGCTCGTCTATTCGGTCTTGAGAGTACACGCCTGCGCACGCGAAGTCAGCGCAGCTGACAATGAGGGCAGTATCGCCGGAGCAAGCGATAGACGCCCGAAGTCGAGTATGCCACAAGTAGCGCTTGCTCCGCCCCTCGCATCTCTCACTCCAGCCTCCACCATCCCCTCTTCCCTGCTTGCTTGCTGCCCACGACGTTGTTCAAGACCTATCACCGACCTTAACGGTCGTTGCCACGATGACCGACCGCGCACGCACATACAACGTCGACCTGACCCCTAAGAAGCATCACGGCTATGCTGTCCTTCTGTTCATCTTGGGAACGCTGCTCCCTCCACTAGGTGCTCCACAATTTGCTTAGTTGTTAGTGTGTATATCTGACATAGTACTTGCAGCCGTGGCAGCGCGCTTTGGGCTCGGGTCCGACTTCTGGCTGAACCTGATTTTGACGATCTGCGGGTATATTCCCGGTGCGTGATTATGTTCCTGGACGTTCTACGGGCGCGCTCATACCTCGCAGGACATGTCCATAACTTCTACATCCAGGTGCATATACTCACAATCCATCGCCCCTGCGCATGCTAATCGCACACATCCCAGAACATCCGCAACAACAAGAATCACCGCCGAACGCCAAAGTGGATCCAGAAATACGGTCTCGTTGATACCTCCGAGATCAAACGCAAAGAGCGGCGCTCGCAATGGGCGAATCGCTACGACGAACGCCTCCCCCGCTCCGACCTCGAAGGCAGACCCTACGAGGACGGCCAAGAGGGTAGCTCCAGCGTCGACCTTGCCTCCGACGAGCAGCAGGGCGCTCGCACGCGCACCAATGGAAACGGAGGGCTGTGGAACCCAGGCGAAGAACGCTACTACGGCCAGAATGGGGACTCCAACAGCGTACTTACTGCCGGGTCCGGGCGCTGGCACTACCCCGCCAACTTCGAGGATGCCGCACCGCTGCCGTCGCGCAAGAAGTCGTCCAAGAAGAAGAAGGAGAAGAAGGATCGCTGGGCGCGCACAGAGGATGCATACTCCGTCCACGAGGGCGACAGCTCAACGCGGCGTAGGAAGTCGAAGCGGAAGTCGTCGAAGGCGGTGGCGGACGACGACACCTACTCCCGGCGCAGCGAGTCGACGACTGACTTCCCCGAAGACGCGGAGGGCGGTCTGTACGGCGATCGGCGGCCGGCGGCGGGTGCGGACGGCGCGCAGGAGAACGCCCGAACGACCGACGACGTCATCTTCAACCACGAACTCTAGGGTGGACATGCGAACGCAGGGCGGGCGCAGATGGGAGGGACTGGCCGACAGGGAGCTCACTGTGGAAGGACATACCACACACCGCTGCCAACGACGACATCGTGGTGCGCAGAAGAGCATCGTTACGCTACATGTACTACTTTCACGACTTCGGTATTTATTCACCAGCTAATCAGCGCCGTACCTGGCACACCGCGCATCTGGGCTCCTGATGTTCCTCCCCAGGTACAGCTCCCGCACCAAATGTACGTTCAGTAGGCCTACGCTATGGACCGCATGCAAGAAGATGCGCATCTGTCGAGAACCTTGCCCCGAACTCCCATCAATGGCGTTATCTCCTCCGTCTCGGTATCACCGCGCACCTCAACTGACTGAAACTGAATGCGTGCCCAATCACGGCATTGCTGTCCCTCCTGCGTCGGTTACTGTAGAAGCGTCCACATGGACGCGACCGCCTATTCCCGTAACGAAGCGTCCCCGCTTTCTCAGGAGCGTGCGTATAAAGGCGTGTGCTCTAGCTCCGTGGGCACCCTCCCCTCCACCGTCCAGCGCACTCGTCTGCTTGGCGTCGGTACTCGAGACCATCGGAGATGTTTCCCCAGCTTGGCCAGCTATTCCGGAGCGCGGCCACCGCGCTGTTGCTGACGTCGTTCGCCGTCCGCGCTGCAGTGCTTGTTGACTTCCAGGTCGCGCAACCGCCGCCACTGCCGCAGGATGCGAAGCAGTGCACGGTTCAGATACTGCAGTACGTGAAGTTCAGACGTGTACAGTTGTATGTGAGACAGATCGGCATTTCAACCCCGCAGGCGCACCTTCGGCTTCTCGTTTGGACTGTGAGTGTGCATATACTGGCTTCGATAATCACAGAACAGCTACTGAACGCGTCTCTCCAATCTAGTGCTGAGGTCGTGGAATTCACGTGAGCGCGTACTGGCATATGCAGAGCACTGTATTTACCAACACCGCACGGTTAGCCCGCCTACAGACTGCGGTGCCCCTGGTTCATGGGCAGGTATCAGCCTGAACTTCACTGTCACCTCAAACGGTACACAGTTTGATCGTTTGGGTGAGGGTCTTAGTACAACGCACCTATATATCGGTGTTGATATCACTATTCGCAGGGATTTTCACTTTCCAGAACGTTGAGAGTGAGTCTTTATCGTACGGCGGTCGCGCAGCTGCTTAATGTGGAATGGTTCACAGTCTGGCGGACCTCCACGCCTGAACCTACGCGAGGGGACGGCATCATCTGGACATACTTGAAGGATGTCACCCGCTACACGCCGCTCTTCGCCAAACCTGGCACCTTCATCCTGCAGCTCGACAACCTGATCCAAACCGGGTTGGATGGACAGTACGCAAGTGCGCTGCTTTCTGTTACCTGAAGCTTGCTTTCATCTGACGTGAACTGCAGCCACGCTGCACGCGACCTTCTTTGCGTCTTCCGCCCAACACCCGCCTGCGGCGCAGGCAAACGAGATCATACCTGTGAGCACTCTGGCCAATAACACAGGAAACGATGCTTCTGTTCCGCCTGTCTTCTCGGTATGTTCACTTGCGGCGCACGCGTCATTTGTTTTGGCTGAAGATACAACATAGTTGAACGTCACCGTACCGCGTAATGCCGTGCAAGTCTTTGCTGAGTTGTACGCATCCGGGAACGGCAACGAAGAGTTCTGGGTAAGTCACCCGAGTACGGGGGCTTGGAGTCGCAGTACTGACGAGCAACGCGCAGTACTTCAACACGGCTGACCAGTTTGTGTCCGCGCTGCCCGCCGGCTTCACGTTTGGAGGCGGTCCGTTCCGTGAAGTACGACTGCTCGTCGACGGTCAGGTGGCTGGTGTCGCACTTCCGTAGGCAATTCACACTTCGCTCTCTGATAGCGATACTTATCCTTGCCGTAGGTATGCGGTGATTTTCACTGGCGGTATCGTGCCCACTGCATGGAGGTAGGCAAACCTCCTCGATTTGTAGCTACTGACAGTCATTGACGGGGCTGCATTTGTAGACCCATCACATCCTACGGCGCTCTCGACCTCCCGACATACTTCCTCGACCTGACGCCCTTCGTGCCGATCCTCACAGACGGAAACCCGCACAACATCAGCCTCGACGTCGTGTCTGCCGAAGACGACCACGCGATCAACCAGAACTGGTTCGTCTCCGGCAACCTGCAGGTCGTCACGGACCCGTCGGGGAAGCCGACCACGGGCAAGATCATGAAGTATGAGGCGTCGCCGTTCCCGGTGTCGACGACCACCGGCAGCGTGGGCGCGAACGGAGATGTGAACGTCACCGTCTCCGCGACGCGCAGCCTCCATATCGAGGCGGAGATCACGAGCGGAAGCGGGAAGACGACGCACGTCGCGTGGTCGCAGACCCACGCATTCTCTAATACCCAGCAGTTCTTGAGCGACCTGTCCATCCAGGTACGTGTCTCAGCTAGATAAGCGGGCGACGAGTATTGACTCCCCCGCAGAACGTGTTCCAGACTGCCACAGGGTCGTTTTTGTCCACCCACAATGGCGTCCCGGAGCTCGTTGATACCTTCTCCTTCCCGTTGAACATCAACATCACCAACCTTACCCCTGACGGCAGCACTTGTGCGTATAGATTGACTGTCGGCGGTTTGCAGGTCCATGGCACCTAACGTTTCATGCAGTCATTGCTAACTTCGACCACTCATACGAGCGTACTTCCAACCCGGCGCCTTTCATCCTGGGGTCTACGATCCATGAACGGCAGATTGCCAGTGAGCACTTCCTTTCCTTGTCTCGCTGACCACAACTGACATGGGCGAAGGCGGTTTCTTCCACGAGGCAGCGACCGGAAACACCGGTAACGGCACTAACTCGAACACGTTCTCGTACGTCGATACAGCCGGAAACACATTCAACAGGCAGGTCAGCGCGGTGGACAACAACATCACCTCCGACCACCAGGGCGGCACGCTCGCGCCGCACAGCGCGATCGCATTCCCCAGCTTCAGCCTCCAGACGCCGCTGGTGGTCACGAAGCCCCGGCTGCCCGGGGCGCGCAAGATCGGGAACTAACAGTAGCAGACCACCGCACAAATGCAATGTCATTCCGATCGTTGAGATCGCCTCCCCCAGTCGGACATACACAACTTGGAACACAGGCATCATACCCACAAACGGCAGTACCCTACGCGCCGCTGCTCGGCGCCGCTCCAGTCCCTGTCCCCGGGGAGCATATATACTACCGCGTTTTCACGACACACGTCGCGGGACGATGAGGCCCCGCTATTTCCGTGTTGAACGGTAATGCTGCAGCGCATGGCTGGCTGGCTGGCTAGTGTGAGCGAGCTATCTGGTGAAGATAGCGTCTCGCGCGGCCTCTAGAAGAGACCGACGACGCGGCCGGACTCGGGGTCGAGTCCGACCTCCCAGAAGCCGGGGCGCGTGCCAAGGCCGGGCATGGTCTGCATGTCGCCGAGGATGGGGTACAGGAAGCCCGCACCTGCCGAGAGGCGGACGGAGCGGATGGGGATGGTAAAGCCTGGGTGATCCAACAGAGTCAGGCAAAAGTGCATGTTTAAAGGTCTCGAACAACTCACCGGTAGGGACACCCTTGAGCTTGGGGTCGTGCGAGAACGAGTACTGGGTCTTCGCCATGCAAACTACATGGTGATCAGCACGCATCCCGATTGGTTAGTCCACGATGGTGACTTACTGGGAAGGTCCCCGTAGCCCTGACGGGTGTACGTCTCGACCTGCTTCTGCGCCTGCTCGCTCAGCGTGATGCCGTCCGCACCGTAGATCTCCTTCGAGATGATCTCGATCTTCTTCTCGATGGGGAGGTTGAGGTCGTACAGGAACTTGAAGTTCGACTCGCCCTCGCAGACGGCGATGACCGCCTCTGCGAGCGCGCGGGCACCGGCACCGCCCTCCGCCCAGTGGTTGCTAACCACAGCGGCATCCGCACCAGCAGCTAGAGCCTGCTCACGGACGAGGTCGAGCTCAGCCGGGGTGTCGGATCTAAGGGGAAGGCACGGAACGTCAGCCAATTTTATGGAAGAGGAACGTAAAATGTTTACTCACGAGAACTGGTTGATGGCGACGATGACCTTGACGCCGAACTTGCGCGAGTTCTCGATATGCTTCGCCAAGTTCTTACAGCCCTCGCGGAGCGTGACCAAGTCCTCCTTAGTGTACGTCTCCGCAAGAGGTTTGCCAGGCGACACGTCCGGTCCGCCGCCGTGCATCTTGAGCGCACGGGTGGTCGCGACAATGACAGTGGCATCAGGGTGGAGGCCGCTGACACGGCACTTGATGTTGCAGAACTTCTCCATACCCATGTCGGCGCCGAAACCGCCTTCGGTCAGGACGTAGCCGACGCGGTCGGACGAGTCGCCCTCCTCCGTACCAGCGAGCTTGAGCGCGACGCGGTCGGCCAAGATGGAAGAGTTACCGTGGGCGATGTTAGCGAAGGGACCGGCATGGACGAAGACGGGTGTGCCCTGCAAATTAACGTAAGTAAGTTATAACAGTGAAAAATATATATATGCGGCATACCTCCAGGGTCTGCATGAGGTTGGGCTTGATAGCATCCTTCATGAGGACAGCGAGAGCACCTCCGACACCGAGGTCGTCAGCCGTGACGGGCTCGCCGCGCTTGCTGGTCGCGACGACCATCGCACCCAGACGCTCGCGCATATCCGCGAGGCCCGTCGTGAGCGCAAGGACAGCCATGCACTCGCTGGCGACAGCGATGTCGAACCCAGCGACGCGCTCGTGGCCCTGCTCAGTTGGGTTCTGGCCAATGGTGATCTTGCGGAGGAAGCGGTCGTTCGTGTCGAGGACGCGGTTCCAGGTGATGGTCTCTGGGTCGATGTCGAGGCGCGCGAAGTGGGTGATCTCCTCGGGGGTGAGCTCGTTCGGGTCCGTCTTGTCGATGCCGAGCTTCTTGAGACGCTTGAACATGAGAGGAGCGAACTCGCGCTTGCCCTTCTTGGATGGGACGAGCCGGCTGTAGAGTGCCTTGTCGGATTGAGTGCCCTCGTGGAACATACGTGCGTCGAGAGCCGCGGCTGCATGCAGACGTCAGAAAAGGTAAGATATCGGTGTGACGTCAATGCTCACCCAACAAGTTGTTCGCAGCCGTTACGGCGTGAATATCACCAGTCAAATGGAGGTTGAACTGCAGGGATGAGCCGTCAATATACAGACCGTTAAATGGAAATGAAGCAACGCACCTCATCCATGGGAATGACCTGACTGTAGCCTCCACCAGCGGCACCACCCTTGATACCAAACGTAGGTCCTTGACTGGGCTGACGCACGCAAGCGAAGGCGGGGCGGCCAAGATGCGCGCCAAGAGCCTGTGCAAGACCAATCGTGGTCGTGGACTTGCCCTCACCGAGAGGAGTGGGCGTGATACTAGTACAGTCTCAGCAACGGACTGCGTTGTACACCGAAAGTACGCACCCAGCAATGACGATGTACTTGCCGTCCTTGCGATGGGCAAGGCGGTCCAGAACGCTCAGCTCAACCTTCGCCTTGTACTTGCCGTACAGCTCGACCTCATCTGGGTGCAGACCGAGCTCGTGCGCCAGCTGGGCGACGGGCTTGGGCGTCTGCGCCATAGCGATTTCGATGTCGCTGGGGACCTTGGCCAGGATGTCGAGCTTGAGGGGCTTGATGCGACGTGCACGCGTCTCCTCCCAGAGACGTTCGGCGGCCTTGAGCGTGTTTACCATGAGCAGGGCCACGGTCATAGGTCCGACACCTCCCGGCACGGGGGTGATGTGGGACGCGACGGCAGCAGCAGAGTCGAAGTCGACGTCGCCGACAAGGCGTTGGCCAGACTTCTTCGTAGCATCTACAATACAGGGTTGATACTTGAGAATTTTCGAGTAATTTCATCCCGACTTACCCGGGATGTAGTTGGTGCCGACGTCGATGACCACGGCGCCAGGCTTCAGCCATTCACCCTTGACGAGCTGAGCCTTTCCGATGGCAGACACGACGATGTCAGCTTCCTTGACCTGGTGGAAATACGGTCATCAGTCGGTCTCGCGCTTTACCCACAGTGAGAAGGCCGTACGATAGCTTCCAAGTTCTTGGTGCGGCTGTGGCATTGAGTAACGGTCGCGTCCCGGTGACGAAGCATGGCCGCGACGGGGCTGCCCACGATGTCACTGCGGCCGAGAACGACAGCACGCGAGCCAGCAATTTGGACGCCGGTGGAGTCTAGAAGACGAATAACGCCGGAAGGAGTGCACGGAGTGAACAGGGGGTCGGAGGCACGAGACGAGAGGTGGCCGATGTTGTATGCATGGAATCTACGAGTGGGCAAGCAAGTCAGCAAACAGGTAGAATTTAAGCACAGACAGCAAGCTCTGGCGTAGGCGTGTCCTTTGCCACGCGCGTGAGTTGACTCGAGCAGCTCGTGTGGTGCAAAGCTCACGCCCGCCGGAACCAGTCAACGCGCCGTGGGAGTGAAGGGTCACGACTGAGGGGGTACACGCTCTCAACCTCCATGCCAGAGCTGTCAGTGAGCGGGGAATGCCACGCGCTCCCCGCGCACTGCGTCTCGCGTATCTGATATCGCTTGCGACGAGACTGCTGGAATAGAGTGCACTCACCCGTCGACGTCCTTCTCAGGGCTGACCGCCTCAGTAACGGTGCGCTCGCCATCGGCACCGACGTGAGACCCAAGAGGGAGTTGAACGAGGATACCGCTAACGATTTCGTCCTCGTTCAGCTTTTTTACAATTTCGACAACCTCAGCCACTTCGGCCTCCTCAGGGACCTTCACGTGCTTGAACTCGATGCCGACCTCCTCGGCCGCCTTGGCCTTCATGCGCACATAGACCGACGAGTCCGGGCGCTCGCCAGCCTGGATGATGGCAAGGCTGGGGCGGAAGCGGGGGTACTGCGACTGCAGAGACTTTATCTTCCCCGCGACCTCCTCGCGGATAGATCTGGTGCGAGCCGGTCAATATGGCACACAGCGCTAGAGAGGACGGCGACAAACTTGGCTACTGCAGTGCCATCGATGATCTTCGCGCCCTGTGCGGTGGTGGCCATGGTGCGGAGGTGGTGGGGGGAAGAGAGGGTGCGGCGGGTGCGATATGCGACCTGCAGGAATCGCCGCATCTTGAATTCCCTTTAGAGGCAGGCAGGGGAAAGACGCGTAGCGCGCGATTGGCTAGCGTGCCCCGTGCTCACACGACGCCTGTGACTCTGCGCGCGTTTTTCGAGCGGATTTTGCGTGCGCGCCGGGCGTACGGGAGGGAGAGAGACAGGCGAGGACGAGCGGTCGAGTCAGGCTCGTTTTGAGCCCTGCGTTGGCGCGAGAGCCTCGAAATACGCCGGCCGTCCTCAATGGGTGCTCGCACGTGACGTCTTACCCAAAATTTCCCGACTGGGCGCACCAGCGCTGCCAGCGTCTTGCTCACCACCGTCATCCCTCCGCCGTCCACCGCCGCCCTCCCCCTGCTCCCCTCGCCGCCATGTTCAACGCACAAGCTGCCCAGATCTTCCGCTCGGCCACCGGCTCGCTATCCTCGCGCACACTCGCGCGCCCCTCTACCACCGCGGCCGCGAGGAGAGCCGCGCTCGGTATGAGGTCACGACACTACTCAGACGACAAGTCACAGTCCGCGGAGCAGTCGAAGAAGACCGAGACCGAGAACAGCGAGGAGAACGAGAAGGATGAAGTCGAGGTATCACCAGAGACTTCATTGCTGCACAAGCTGAAGGCGGAGGAGACCAAGGTTGCTGACTGCATGGTGAGTACACACAAGCCGCTAACACCGCGCCCGCGTCACGCCTGTTCCGTTGCTGATGCCGTCCCCCAGAGCCGGTTACGGTATCTGCAGGCAGACTACCTGAACCTCCAGCGTAACTCTGCGCGAGAGAAGGAGCAGGCACGCGACTTCGCTATCACGAAGTTCGCCAAGGACCTTCTCGAGACCGTGGACGTCCTCTCGCTAGCCCTGAAGTCGGTACCAAAAGAGGTCGTCGCTCCTCAGGAATCCTCCGACACCTCCGCCGCATCATCATCATCCTCCTCAGATCCTCCCGCTGAGAAATCCGCGGAGGCGTACCTCAAGGATCTCTACGAGGGCGTGGAGTCGACACAGCGGTTACTCCTGAACACCCTGTTCAAGCACCACGTCAAGCCGTACGACCCCGTAGGGGAGAAATTTGACCCGAACTTGCACGAGGCGCTTTACCAGGTGCCCATTCCAGGGAAGGAGAGCGGAACCGTCTTCGACTGCCAGAAGACCGGGTACATGATCAAGGACCGCGTCTTGCGCGCCGCGCAGGTTGGTGTCGTGCAGGATACCCAGTCATGACGAGGTCGTCGGATCGATTAGGGCAGGGTGTTGCGTTATGCTAGGTGCGCAGAGGGGAGGAGCGGTGGTAGACCATTAACGTAGTATCACGACCATTAATTCAACGAATCTCTACTCCAAACTTGTTCTTGAGGGTCGCAATGACCTGCTCATGTATGGCGTTTGCCTCCTCATTGGACAGGGACCTAACATACGTTACACGTTCAGTACTCAATCCCCATGGTTTCCGTTCACACATACCTGTCCATAGAGCAGTAATTCACACGATAGCATTTGCTACTGCGATTTGTTTTCGGGTGTGTGAACGAGTCGATCTGCATAGAAACTCAGTACGAGAGACCCGATATCCAGCGAGTATGCCATACCAGTACCACATCCTGCACCAAGTCGCCCGCGACATCGCGGACGAGGTCGCAGAAGTCGTTGTCGTGAAGCCCAGTGTCCGGCAACCAGAAGCTCACGTCCTTGTAGCACGCCGGGTATTTTGAGTACGGCTTGAAGGTAGAGATCTGCCCAGCCGTGAACTGAGACAAGAAGCGCGGGTCTTGGGACCAGAACAGCCGGATGTCAGGTATCGAGAACAAGATCATAGCAATGCGTTCCAACCCAAGACCGAAAGCCCAGGAGATGCTATTCGGAACCTCTGAGGGACATACATGAGCGCGTGCAGACACCGAGGGCAAGGTCGGGACATACGTGCGCGGTCCAGAGTCAATTGTTGCACGACACCACACCCGAGGATCTCGAGCCACTTCCCGCGGAAGAACACCTCGACCTCGTAGCTCGGCGTCGTGAACGGGAAGTACGCCTCGATCCAGCGCACGCGCAGCGGCTCCGCCGCGTCCGCCCCCGCGCGCCCCGCGAACAACGTCAACATTAAACTGTTCAGCGACAGCTTCAGGTTGCGCGCGACGAGCTCCGCGAGCTCGGGGTCGTGCGCCTCCTGCGCCGGGTTCGCGGGCGTGATATGCGGGACGTCCTCGATCACGATATTCGAGTGCGCGAGGTGGTGCGAGAGTCGCGCGTTGTCCGCCTCGAGCTCTGCGCGCCCGCTGGCGTCCATGGGGAACACGCGCGCGCCCTCCATCTGGTGGAAGACGGGGTAGTGCGACGCGTCGATCTCGTCGCGCCGGTACACGTCCGCGGAGAGCAGCCATTGGCGCTCGCGGCGCGCGAAGACCTCGACTTCGTGCGCGGACGTGTGCGTGCGGAGCATGAGGTCGCGGTTGATGTAGTAGCTGTCCGTCGCGGCGCGGCCGGGGTGGTCTGCGGGGAAGCCGAGGTCGTCGAAGTTTTTGGCGGGCGTGACGATGGGCGAGAGGCCGGTCATGGAGTTGAAGTCGTGGTAGTGTGAGGAGATGAGCGTTTGGAGGATGCCTAGAGGGTGTGAGGGGTTCATGTAGAGGTTGCGCCCGACCTTGTCTGCAATGGCGGAGGTCACATTCGACACCGTGTCCTTGGGGTACTGCTGCCCGAGCAGGGACACGGTGGCAGGCGTCGAGTAGCATCTCCTAGTCTGTACGACGCGTAGGATATGTCGAGGGAAACGCGTCCGACATAGCGTCGCAGACATTCTGGCCAAGTGTAGCAAGGCCGTACGGTGGCGGACACCAAGAGGTAGACGCGACCGCGTGCTCGTGGACAGAGGTCAAGCTCGAACTAGCGCCCATAAACGCGTTAGACTTTTGTGGCGCTTCGGGCCGCGCCGCGGTCGATCCTCTCCGACGACCACACGATATTCGTGAGTCGCGACCGGAAACATACTGTGCACGCAACTTGTGGGTGTGTGAGGATAGTATAGTACAATGTATTGATTCCGACTGCACAAGAGCACGAGAGTGTGACACAACAGCAACGAGCATGCGAACGCGATCTATGATGTCTAGGTGTACTTGACCCGCAAGGAGAGGTTGAACGGAAGAGTCGTAGCGGTGACCGTGATCTCCCCACCATCCGCAACCAGCTCGGATACCTTCTTCTCCAGGTTCGGACGCGTCGCTTCTTCCAGCTGTGGAGGAGCCTGGAAGTAGATCTGCTTCCCGGGTGCGGACAACGACGGCTTCTTGACCTGACTGAACGCTACAGGTCAGTAATGTGCCTGGAATGTGAAACTAAAGAGTGCACATACATATCCTGCCTCTCTACAAGTATTTCAATGAGACGCTCTACGGTCCAGTCCTTGCTGAGCGTGATGTCCAGAGACTCGCCACCACAAACAGGGCAGTCATCACGCTTCTCGTGCTCGAAGGTGTACGAGTATACACCGTCCGTGCCAATCAGCATGAAGTAGTTGTTCAAATACGCCGCCGAGCTGGTCGCGATCTTGAAGGCCTCATTGCAGCATGACGCTACGAAGTGAGGGATGAGGCTTCATTCACGATGATATAGCACCATTGCGGCAGGTACATACCTGCGATGATTGCGTTGGTAGAGGCGATAGCAGGAATGATGTTCTTCACGACGCCTTGCGTCAATGAATATGTCACACCCTCAATCTTGAATTCTTGGGCGCGGTGAAGCGCGATCTGGTACAGCCATTGGATATGTTCTGGGTTGTCGGTGTCCATCTTCTTGTCTATCCACGAGGTCAATATACCACTCTTACAATATGGGGTTCGAACCTACCTCCATGTACCCGTGGCCACTCTAGTACGGAAGCCCATTCTATGCAGTGTTCAGGAAGGCGTGGCGTGTTAGCAATGGTGCAGATGGGGAACGCGGTAGGCTTGTTGAGCATGTCGAGGGAGCATTCGTAGCATGAGGTCACGGTGGGTAGAATTACACGTGCTTGGCCCTTGAAACCTGCGGTAGCTGAGTCAGACGCGTCGGTGTACGCGGGCAAAACGACTGACCTTCGGTACCACCGTCGATCAGCGGCTTCAGACTCTCTGGGTTTTCAGAATCAACCATGTTCACGAGCGTCGCGTTGATCCACCGCCGTGCCTCAACGGAATCCAGTCCGCAGATGACCAGGTTGAACTGCATGTAGTAATCCTCATCCTTGTCCTGGATCTTGCCGAAGTAGCTATACGAGAATGAGCGGATGTACGCGACGGGGAGTATGAGATATGCACATACGGCGTGACCTTGACCCCGGGAACGCGGTTCATGATAAACTCCGCAGCCACATTTGCCTTGGAGTTACCGACGTCTTTCTGTCTGGTCGCACGTTAGGTAGAGAAACCCGGGGTGATGAATTGCATTCACCTGAAGAGGAACTGGCGGTTCAGGTTGCTAATATCGATTGTGTCCATGTCTATCACATGGATGTCCTTGAAGCCGGACAGTGCGAGATTGGCCAGGATCTCGCAGCCGAGCCCACCGGCACCGATCACGAGAATCTTGCACTTGTTCCGCAGAAAGTCTTTCACCTATATTACACCTGATTAGAGTGTGAGTTCATGGGACAACAGCACGGACTGACCTCATCGCCTGCAAGGAACGAGGGGTCGGTGCGCGGTCCTGGCCTCTCGAGGATCTGGTCGACATGGTAGTATCGGCCCTCCCAATCGCCAGACGACGCGTTTCCGTTGATGACAGCTGCGGCGGCCATATCTCAGACAGTTAGGACGAGGATGTGTAGAGTGGCCGCGAGGATCGCCTGAGTGCGAGCCTGAACACGATGTGGCTGAGGTGTGGTCGGGGAAAGGTGTAGTAGTCATCTAAGCGCCCAAGGCATCCGGGGTACATGGGCGTCTCACACTTTTTGATCGAGATTCTCTTGCACTTCGCTTGTCTCTGCCCATTGCCTCTTGACCTCTGTTCTTTCGCGTCTTTCACACTCAAAATGGCCCAGGCACCCACCGTCTTGCACTTCAGTGGTCACCAATACCTCAGGCATCGTCTGGTCTTGTCGATTCTCAGCGGGAAGCCGGTCCGGATCGACAAAATTCGTACGGACGACAAGAACCCTGGTCTGCGAGGTATACATAGTCATTGAAGCTTTGTGCGGTCGTCGTTCTTATACTTTTGGCGCATATAGACTATGAGGTTAGCTTGCTTAGGCTGCTGGAGAGGGCTACAAACGGCACTATCATCGAGATTTCGGTAACCGGTGAGTTGCATGGCTTTATATGTGCCCAGTCTTTGCTCAAGCCGCGCAGGTACTGCCATCCTCCTCAAGCCCGGAATCATTGCTGGGGGATCCATTATTCACGAATGCCCACTCTCACGCTCAATGGGATACTTCCTGGAGCCCGTCATTATGCTTGCTCCCTTCGCAAAGAAACCATTGCAACTTACGTTGAGAGGCATCACAACGGACGACCACGACCTCTCGGTACGTTACACTCCAATCTCGGCACCTCTGTTCGTTGTTTACACAAATTTCTGGAAATTTAGGTTGATATCATTCGAACCGTTACGCTCCCCCACCTGCAACTGTTCGGCCTCTCAGATGGGCTGGAGCTACGGGTAAGACTCGCTATGCTTGCAATTCGAATCAAATCCCCAAACATGTGCTCATGCGTGCTCCGCAGATTAAGAAGCGAGGTAGTGCTCCTCTTGGAGGGGGCGAGGTACAATTTCTCTGCCCCATCGTGAAACAGGTCAAGACCTTGAATTTTGTGGATCTTGGAAAGGTCAAGCGGATACGCGGTATCTCGTGAGTTTGAATCCGATGTCACCTACCACAGTGTGCTGAACCTCTCCCAGGCATGCCGTCCGCGTCAACCCCCAGTTTTCAAATCGCATGATAGAAGCTGCCCGCTCTGTCCTCAACCGCTATATACCCGACATCTATCTATACTCCGACGTATACAAAGGAGAAGAGAGCGGAAAGTGCGTTGCGTCTACCCATCTGCTACCTGTGTGCTGACATTCGCACCAGGTCTCCGGGGTATGCCTTGACCCTGCTTGCGGAGTCCACGACCGGAGCAATGCACTGCGCTG
This sequence comes from Trametes versicolor FP-101664 SS1, assembly GCF_000271585.1. NCBI lineage: Eukaryota > Fungi > Basidiomycota > Agaricomycetes > Polyporales > Polyporaceae > Trametes > Trametes versicolor. The sequence goes on from NW_007360324.1 coordinate 367,593, forward strand.
AGGCCATATCGAAACCCGGTGTGGCTCCTGAAGACATCGCATTGACTGCAGCCAGGGCTCTTCTTTCGGAGATCAAGAAAGGCGGCGTCGTCGACAGGCAACACCAGTCATTGGTGCTCATGATGATGGTTCTCGGTAGCGAGGACGTTGGTCGGTGTAGAATGGGCGAACCGACCGCCAGGACGTACGTTTTCACATTGAGTCCTGCGGTCTTGAGCCTGACTTGAGCTGCCAGAATACAACTATTGCGGGACATCAAGGAGTGTTTCGGCACCGCGTTCAAGATCACCTCCGCAGAGCCAAACGATCCGGATTCTGCGGAGCTTGTACTCTCTTGCTACGGTATCGGCTACGTGAACGCGAACAGGTCATTAGCATAACCATTCGCTGACCATCTCTCTATCCACGGGTATGCGTGGTTCAACGCTGTCTGTATACATGTATCAGCAAGTATAATGCAACACTACTTCCTATCTGTAGATAATGGATATTCGCCCATACTCATCGCTACCTTCCTCGCCACCCCCAGCGGCGAACAGCCACTGTCGCAGCACCGGCCACCCCACCTCGTAATGCGTGCATATCTCGTCCGTATGGTGCTCCCCATCCAACCACGGCAGCAGTTCCGACGGGAACGGCGCCGCGCCCTGCAGCATCCCATGTGACGGCTCGCGGCTCAGACTCGTTCGTGGGCGGAAGAGCCCCAGCTTTGCCGACCGTCCCCCGCTCGAGTGCTCGCTCTCGAGCGGCTCCGCGTTCAGCGCGCTCGCGAGTGCGTCCGGGGACGAGGACGAGATGTACCGCGTCGAGGCGTGGCTGAATCGCTCGGAGCCCTTCAGGTTCAAGTTCTGCGCGACGGTCTCCGACGCGCGCGGGTACAGGCGCGACATCGTCTGGTACGCCTTGTCCTGCAACGGCTTACGGCCGTCACGGGTGCGGAGCTGCTCGAGTGAGCTCTCGGCGGCGCTGGCGCGGCGGGTGGGAGCTACGCGTGTTGCTGAAGGGGATATTGCGACGATCTCTGCGCCGGCGGAGGCGATGGTGGGTTGCGCTTCTGGGATACGGGCACGTACGCGGAGCGACTCTTGTTCTGCGCGAGTCGGAGGAGAGCTTGCGGGTGGTTGGTTGGTGGACGCGAAGCTTTTGCCACGTTTGCGGCCGAGGGACGCCATGGTCGCGCGGCGGTCGGGCAGTTGCTCAGCAGGGTTCGGCAGGATGATCGGCCACCGGTGTACACGGCGCAGGAAACCCTATGGGTGTATGCGGGAGTAAGTGAAAGTGGACGACTCCATTCTGCTCGCACTTGCCTTAATGACGCCGAAGCTGGTGAATCGCCGGACATCGATGCCGAGCTTGTGCACGTCGAACTCTTCCATCCAGTCTCGAACTGTTTTACCAGCCCTGAACCGGGAATACAGGTGCAGTAGCTTTGGCCAATCAGGAATAACCCAGCCTACGCGGAGTGTCAACAAACATCACGGTGTCTAGAACAGGGGGCCGGGCGCACCAGGCTTTGTCACGTATGGCCCGCATTCCTTGATGATATGTTCTTCCCCTGCGAGCCATTGGATGCTTTTCCGCAGCGTGTACATGTTTGAGTATTGGAAGATATCCATCAACATTATGACTTGGTAGTAGCTGAGTGGGCAACGATTAACGCCAATGTAGTTTTGTAAAAAGATCTCCCGTACAGTAGGTGAGATATAGCGAGACGAGTCAAGTTGAGGTCGCAGTTTGCTAGACGCGCGATGCGGCTGATATGGTTGGTGCCGTCGATGTAGGGGCATACCTTCACAACATATGTGATGAGACAGACACCTACCCCACGGTGACCTAGTTGTGGTTACCTTTACGATAGTCAAATCCCAGTTGGGTTCTATCCTGTTGGTGAGGTTGATGAGTGCTAGGGGCACCATCCAGTCCTTTACTGGTGGGGGATTAGGATAGAACGGGAATATCTTCAGTTCTATTGAATTGAACCTGTCGATAGGTATAGACGTCTCCGAGTACGAGTTCAGGTCTTCATAGAGTTGCTCGAGAACGGCATGGATAGCGGGGGCGCTGTCAGGCGAAGACAGGAAACGAGATTCTTTCTACAGCCAGGTCAGTGCCCACCCAACTGCAACCTGTGGCACGACTGACCTCGCACGTGGTGAGCACTCGGCTGACTTTCCTGGCCACCGGTTCGTAGCAGCTGAGATCTGCGGTGCGTTCGAACACGAAGCACACGTTGTACAAGAAGTAGTTCCGCGGGTAATACTCTTCGTCCAGCCTCACAGGCAGACCGAGGACGCGGTGGCTCTTGGCAGCGCAAATGACAAGCCTGCCGCATAGCGCCTTGGGAGGAATGACGTATTTTGAGATGTCATCGAAGGTGAAGAAAAAGCGGTTGAGGGGGGTGGTAGACTTATTAGGGGAGAGCAGACTTTTGGTCTCTAGCCTTTGCGTAGTCGGAGAAGACAAGACAGAACTTGATGGGTGACGCGAGGGAGGGTCGAGGTCTGCCAGTGAAGGGGTGGATGAGGCAGGCGAGGCCGTATAGAGCGTGCTGCTAGATGCTCCAGATGCATGCCCAGACGACGAGGAAGTAGCGATGAGACCCTCAGGGACTTGAGAGATGATCTTGGGTCCCAAATCAACGTCGAAGACAGCGTAGAAGACAGATTCAAGTCGAGGTAGAAAGGATGCGCCGTTGGACGACATGGCAACATGTAGTGATTTCTACGTCATGAGCTAACGTCTGTTGGCTGAGATTACATTGTCAGCCAGTTTTTTACGACAACAGTGAAGTTGGATTGGCCAGAGTCGACGCGCATGGCAGCTGCGCCTCGTCGGAAGTGTGGTAGCGCCTGTAAACATACCTGGTTCACGTCCATGCGACGTAGCGTGGTTTGCGCGATTTCACGCGTTCTGAACAAGGTTGAGATATCAGTTCGTTCAGGCCAATGTGACTCGAGTGTAAGCACACGTACGTGCGCTGCGAAAGGGCTCAGCTTGTCAGTACACTCGATATTGGTGGCAGGCTGGAAGACGCTCAAGCGCCGACGCAGGGATATCCAGAGGCTGGTCGGCCGTCGCAAAGAATGACGTCGCACCATCGAGATTTGTTTGAGGAAATAGTAGAGAACGTCCCCGATTGGGAAGGGCGCTTATAGTCTGGACTTAGCGTTTTTTGCGCGAAGAGGGCCCGCCATTCGTGTTCCCTCCCCTCCCTCGCTCCGCTCGGGGGGTCCCCCAAGCCGGGAACACTCAGGCGGGTACACTAAAGCCTCGTTCGCGTGTTATTCCAGACCGGCTCCCTCTGGGGGGGAGAGGAGGTTGGAGGCGTCTAACCCCGGCAAAACCCGAACCCTAATCCCGAACCCTAATCCGAACCCTAATCCGAACCTTAACGGCTTCTTTTGCGACGTCATTCTTTGCGACGGCATGACAGCCATATCCAGAGCGCTGACTAATACGGGCGTCTCTCGTAGTCGGTGGCGGAGTTGTCATTGAACTCGGTGTGCCAGTGCTCCTGCTCTCTATCCTCCCCTCCGCCCTGGGCCTTCTTTGTCTAGCTGCAACTCTTCTGAGCCCATTATACACTATGCCGAAGGCGGACATAAACAAGGCTGGATGGGAACAGAGCGAGTTCCCTATCCTATGTGAGACATGTGAGTAGAACGCGTCCTTTACTGTGTTTCAACGACTCAGACCACGGCCAGGCTTGGGTGACAATCCCTTCGTTCGTATGGTATGTTATTCCTTGCTCTTCTTCAGGTTGCATATTGACAATGAAATGGCCAGTCGAAACAAGAGTTCGGTCGTTCTTGTGGCACCTGTGCCCGACCTTTCACCGTCTTCCGCTGGAACCCTGGAACCGGTATGCGGTTCAAGACCACCGTCATTTGCCAGACCTGCGCCAAGATCAAGAATGTCTGCCAAACATGTCTCCTGGATCTCGAGTATGGGCTCCCGACGCAAGTTCGCGACACCGCGCTGGGTGTGGAGAGTGAAGCACCTACGAGCGAAATCAACCGGGAGTACTATGCTCAGAATATGGAGAGCAAGGTATGTCTATGAACCTGTTTCGTCATAAACCTCTCAAACCCAACTCTATCGCAGCTTGACGGTGCGGCGAAGTCCCTCCTGGACCTCAACCGGACATCTAGCGCAGGCAAGGACATGTTGAAGCAGCTAGCCCGCACCGACCCTTACTACAAGCGCAACAAACCCCATGTCTGCTCCTTCTACGCCAAGGGAGAGTGCAATCGTGGCGACGCTTGCCCTTACCGGTCAGTAGTTGAGCCAGGCTCCGTCTTTGTCCATACCTGATAGTCGCCGCTCTTCCAGCCACGAGAAGCCCGTACAAAATGAGTTGTCAAAACAAAACATCCAGGACAGATATCATGGACGCAACGATCCGGTCGCGAAGAAGATCATGTCTACTCATGCTGCGAATATGGGACTGCAACCACCAGAAGATCAGAACATTGTACGTCACACATCTTGCCTGTCAAGATAGAGGGGCTCACTGGGTTCTGTAGACCTCTCTATTCCTCTCCCAATTGTCCCCGTCCTCCACGGAGGAGAGCGTACGAACTCGGGTCCTGAAGTCATTGCCCGCCGTGCAGCCTTCGCAGCTGAAATCGGTTGTCCACGTTGGGAAGTCCAGGTATGAGGTTCGACCAATGCGTGTATGATGAAGTGCTGACATCGTGTCGAAGGTGTGCCTTTGTGAACTGGAGAGATAGGGCTACCGCAGAGCTTGCAGCCCAGGCGTGGGCAAACGGACTCGAGATTGATGGAGAGACAGTGGGCGTTCGGTGGGGCAGGAGCAAGGCGGCTTCGGGCTCGAAGTCAGGAAACGCCTTCGCGTCGTCTTCCTCTGCCGTAGCGGCTTGAGCGAGGGCACTAGGTGTACCGTTACGTTGATATGTATGCTACTTGTACCATTAGTTTTGTTTTGCTCCACCCCGTTTAGTGTTTTCTCAAGCGTGAACATCTGAATTTTAAAGCAATAAAATAATGCGCGCCGGAAATAATGGGCGCTAACGCGAACCTGCTTAACCTCTACCTTCACCATGAGCCAGTGCCACAATCCAGAACTTGAGAAAGGCATGTGCTCCGACCTCCGTCGTTGTCGCAGACGTTGACCGAAACCAGTATCCAGCCCTCGCTGCACTGCGGCTTTTGAGAGAAACATGTTCTGCAGCCATCGATGCCCTCCGACAGCCGCTCTCCCCACCGCAAACCGCGCTACTGTCTGAACGCCCCTCTTGCCCAGTCCTGCAGAAGGACTACCAGTCGCTCTTGACTCTTGTCTACACCTCTACAACGAAGTTGACACTCGTTCTACGCCCATCCGCTCCTTCGTACACGGCTGCCATTGCGCCCATCAGCGACCTCGGAACATCCATCACCTCCCTTGCGACATGCGCTACCCTCTACGATCTTCACGGTACCACGCTATCGTCGTATGCTAGGCAGGCGACCCGTGATATCTGCGCCACCGTGAGTTCTCTAGCGGACACCTTCATTGAAAATGGAGGCGAAGAGTATCTGGTGCGGACGGGGACCGTGCATGATCTCGTCGAGAAGGCGCGGCGCGAGATTCCTGCGGACAATCTCGCCGCGGTGAAGGGGAGGTGGACGGCGGATCGGGGCATGCTCGAAGATTCCCTCGAAGAGATCAACTCCATGCTCGAGGGGGGCGACGAGGATGATATGGACACGGGGGGTTTCGATGACGAGTGGGACGAGCTTGGCTTTGGGTCAAGCAAGAAGATGTCTGAGATCGAGCTCGAGCGAACGCGGAAGGTGTGTATCTCCCACATATTCCGAACATGTCTCCGAGATACTCAATCTACCTGGACATGAAGGTACAACCCCTCGTGCGTTTCGCGACCCTGTTGCACAAACGTGTCGTGCCGGACGTGCTCGCCGGACTATCTGGGCCACAGCTAGACTCGGAAGCCCTTACCGCTGCTTTGGATGCCTTACCTTCCCGATCCCACGCCGTCGTCCTTGCGCTCGAGGAAGTGATCGCCGCCCTCTACGCGCCTCAACAGCCCGCCGCCCTATCATCCGCGGTCTCAGCGTTCTCGGACGCTGTCAGGCACCTTCACACATCGGTAGTGACCGATGTCTTCCTCCCTCCGGAGACGGACCTCGCGAATGCAATGGGCGCTCTCAGCGTGGGCGAGGTGAAAAGCGGCAATGGGGCGAAGGCGAAAAAGGACCCTCGGAAGTGGTTCGATGCTTGCTTGGGACAGATCGACAAGTCTGCGAAAGCTGTAGAGGATATGCTATCGCCAGACCCTCACAATGCGACATGATTTTTCGATCATAGGAACTGTGGTGGGCAACTGTTGAACTGTGTAGTCGCTGATATGCCGCGGATCACTCATCCATGTCGAGCAAGCCTTCAATGCTGGCTAACTGCGATTGATTGTTTAGCCCTTTCGACTTGCTGTCGAAAAATGCCAACAAAGGATACCTTCCCTTGTGGTGCATTCACTTGTGTGCGGCGGAGGAGTTATGCGTCACGTCGAACGTTATCCGATATAATTTTGAGCAAGGTAAGAGAAAACATATCAGTACTAGTGCTGCTTCGATTCCTATCTGACATTCGCGACGCCCACAGAGACGTGCATGAGAAACAACCTCCCAGCATCTTTATGCGACCATGTGGAACAACAGGCTAGAAGTTCCTATCGATTGGTACTGGTCGATTACTGGTCGATGCTACATTCGTATCCCTGAGTGTGGTGTCGAATGTACGTCAAGAACCGGTATGTTTACACGGCGGACGTCCAGTAATATCGCTGTAAGTGTACACAGTACTTAAACGGCCAGCTCCGTCCGAGATATGCATAGCCCCCTTCTTGTCGACAGCCCATCATCCATTCACCCCCTCCCCCAACTCACGGCGCAGTCGCACAACACCCAAGCATATATGACGTCTCCCGCAACCGCAGAGGTCTTTGCGTCGACCACGTTCGACTATATCATCGTCGGCGGAGGAACTACCGGGCTCGTCCTCGCTGCTCGGTACGATAGCTCGTCATGTTACCATACCCCAAGCTAAATGGATTGTTATCAGTCTCTCAGAAGACCCCGCCGTTACTGTCGGAGCTATCGAGGCAGGAGAATGGCACCGCGGCGTCGAAGGGATCTCAGTGCCTGGTATGTACGGCATATGCGTGTCGAAACTGACTCGACAGTCGTTAACTGCGACCAAGGTCTCTGTGGCTCGTTGATCGGTAACCCTCAGTACGACTGGTCATTCTCGTCTGACCCTCAGAAGCATGTGAACGACAGAAGCATCTTCCAACCGCGGTCGGTAGTCGCGCGTGAAAATGCTCTCCTTAGTGAAGCCATACTCACTGTTGACTTTTTAGAGGGAAGGCTCTGGGAGGTTCTTCCATGGTGAGCAAACCCGAGTGCTGTGACTTTTTCAACTATCTCACCGTAATTCATAACCAGTTAAATCTGCTGCTCTACAACCGGTGAGACTGTAGCTAGTGAGTTCGGTACTCACAAGTTCTCACCAGCCCATAGAGCTTCAGCCCGCGAATACGATGGTGAGCGTGCCCGTGTGCGCAAATCCTCCTGTCAATGTAACAACAATATGCATTTCCTCCAGCCCTCGAAACGCTAGGCAATCCAGGCTGGAACTGGGCAGAATTTCTGAAGTACATGAAGAAGGTTAGGTATCTGGTAGTCACTGGTACGCGTATTGATGATATTGTTCATGGTGTGCAGGCCGAAACAACCATACCCCTCTCTTCCGACGTCCGGCCAGAGTACGGCATCCCCGCTACTCAAAGGGATGAGTGGCACGGGAACTCGGGTCCAGTGGTGAAGTCGTACCCCACAAACTTCAACACTTTGCACATCCACATCACCGACGCCCTAGAGACGCTAGGCGTGCCAAAGAACCCAGAACCAGTACGTAGCCATGCTGGCACTCTGTGCTCTATGCATGTAGTCTCACTAGACGTGCAGAGCAACGGGATCAACGTTGGCTCAGTCACCACCTTCGCGGCCGTTGATCCGCGGACTGCGACGAGGAGCTACTCCGCTAATGTGCGTTCCACGCCTGTCTTTGGGCTTGCGTGTACGCAAGCTCATTGTCAACTCCTCTATTCAGGCTTATTTCGAGCCTAACGCCGGACGAAAGAACCTTGTCGTCACCACAGGCTCCTCAGTTTCGCGAATCATTTTCCGTCCAGAGTCCTCTCCGCTTCTAGCAACTGGCGTTGAGTTCATTCACGGAGACAGTACGTTCACTGCCATGGCTCGCAAAGAGGTCATTCTATGTGCAGGTTCGCCATACTTTGCCCCTGTCACAAGTGTCGATACTGAGATCCTACGCCGTCTCAGGAGTGTTTCAGAGTCCTCAGCTCCTCGAACTTTCTGGTATGTTGAATGTAACTCACCAGTTGTTTCCGCTGACACATTCATAGGTATCGGGAAAGGGGATATACTGAACAAATACGGAATCAAAATCCTGCTTGACCTGCCGGGCGTAGGCGAGAATCTACGTAAGTAGTGAGCGGTCTTGTAACATCCCGAACACACATGGGCTGACACGGCTACTAGAGGTATTTACCCCCTCATAAACGCCCGTAGAAAGTGCGTCTCACATCCCGTAGGACCATGAAGGGGTAATAATGATACACGAGATCGATCCCAAGTACGAAACCGTCGATTTTCTACAGGACCCGGAAGAATCGAAGCTACAACAAGAGCTATAGTCAGTACATCATTGACGCATTGCATTCCATATTCATGGCTAGCACACTCTGTCTTAGCAAAGCGCAGAAGGGATACCTCTCCTCTGCACTGGCGACAGTCCTTGGCTTCGTACCCGCGAAGGCGCTTGCATCCGACGACCAGGTGAGAAAGTGGAAGGAAATGGGCGAAAACGCGATCCTGGCCGCGCCTCCAGGCGTGAAGAAGCAGCTCGAACTTCAGATGAAATGGCTCGACGACGAAACGTCTGCGGAGGCAGAGTAGGACCGTCATGTACATCCCAGCAACCCCTTGTGCTCATAAACACTTCTCTGTAGATTGATCCCCTTCCCAGGTTTCTTCCTCCCTTGCGGTCTAAAACCGGAACCCAACACCCGGTACTCATCTGTACTGGCGACAACAATGCACCCGCTTTCGCGCGGTTCCGTCCACATCGTTTCCGCAGACCCGAAGCATCCGCCAGCGATAGACCCAAGTACGCGCATTCTTGCATGTATCGAGCATGTGCTGATCCTCTGCAGACTACTTCGCGAACCCGGTCGATCTGGAGATGATGCTCGCGCTGATCAAGTTCACGCTCAAGCTGTATCAGACCACCCCTCTGTGCGACGTCGTGCGCAAGCAGGTCGCACCGAGCCCCGAACAGAGCGCAACAGACGAGGCACTGGTCAAATATATCAAGGACAACTGCAACACGGTGTACCATCCGATCGGGTCTGCCGCAATGCTCCCGCGGGAGGACGGCGGAGTCGTGAGTCCGGATTTGAGGGTCTACGGGACCGCCAACCTGCGCGTGGTACGCCTGCTTACATTTATTAGTATCGGGATGTCGGACTGACATGTGAGCGTTGGAACGCGTGGTAAGGTCGACGCGTCTGTCCTCCCTTTCGTGCGTCCAGCATCATTCTTGTTCCGTCACGCACTAATAGTATTGCGTTCATCAGGAGGTGTCTGCTCACATTCAGTCTACGATCTATGCTCTCGCCGAGAAGGTTTGTAATGGAAGTTGTTCTCTCTCATCATCGTCTGACTTCGCACATAGGCTGCGGACATCATCAAAGGCGTTACGAGTTACCCCGCCCCGCTGTAGACCAGGAACTGTTGAACTTGAAATGTGTACTACGACGTGTACGATAGGATTTGCATATACGTGATAGTCCCTTCAGTGCTACGGATGGTGTTTCAGTTACTCTTCGTTTCGACGGTTCATAACCCCAGACGTGGGCTATACCGAGTGGATGAGATAATCGCAGACAGAAAGTCAATACAGCTCTTGTTTGATGATGTCCGAAGCCTTGTGTTCGTTTCAGCAATGCGCTACGAACCCGGCGAGATAGTATAACACCTACCCTTTCGGCAATCGCATAAACAGCGGTTTGCAGGTGCGCTGCGATCTGCATAGGCACCAGTGACGCGTCTACCACGCGCAGGTTCGAGGTGCCATACACCTTGAGGGATGTGGGATCGACGACACCTACATGACTCTTTTTCAGTACGACGGCACAGGATATAGCCGAGGGAGCAGGAAAGCTCACCTCCGAGCGAACGTGAAACCATGGCAGCAGTTCCAGCGGGGTGGAAGAATGGCCCGGTCGCAGCCCTCAAGTATCTACATAGATAGTGATCCGTTCGATATCCATACTGTGCACTGGTGAGATAATTCTTACGCAATGAGGCCTGCTTCGTCCGTGGAGTTTGCGGGAGGGTTATGGGACCCCGCCACAGCATCCACCAGAGGTGGACTGGCAGCGATTTTTTGCGCGAACTTGACGCTTTCAAGCATCGACTCGAAATCTACGGCAGATAGTAAGGGCAGGTAGGGTGGCGCCTCGAGGACAGGCTCTTACCCACATCATTCCCCACGTACTTGGGGTCGATGACTGGCGCTGCAAGTGGGTCACTGCTGTTGATATGCTACGCTATATGAGTTGCACGAAATAAACGAGATGTGGAAAGTCCTCACAACTGTACCCCGAGCGAAAGGATGCTAAGAAACGGAACATAAGTGTCACGCTGCATCCATAGAGTGAACACAACTCACCATCAGTCCGAGGCTAAGCGTCACGTAAGTCTTATTCGGAGTCGCAGGAATCGACGTTGAGCCTCCGCCTGGCGTCATAATAACCTCTATATGAGCCACGTCGTCGTCAGATAACCAGCCGTCTTGGATCTGGTACTGCGCCCTTGCAAGCGGGGAGATGTCGGGCGACGCCGAGAGCGAGAGCGCGAGCTCGCGAATCTTCGCCGCAGCACCCGGCGGAGTACACGCCGTGAATGGTGGGAATGTTCGTGGGGAGGCCAGCTGGGCAAATACGCCTGTATGGTTCACGGCACTGGCAGCACCAGTGCCATGTAAGCACTCGTACGCAGAACCCCGTGTGCAACCTTACTATTCTTGTTCTTGGTCAAGTAAGAACGTTTCGTTATTTCTCAGCATGTCTAGCAAGTTCAAGTCAGTAGCTGCCATATAATGCACGGCGTAGAAATAGAAGAGATGCCCATACCGTACGTCCAGAAATGACCCCTCAGTTCGAAGTCTAATGCGATAAAAGGCTGGTCCTGCGTCGTTATCAGTACGGCATAGCGAGAGTTGAATCGGGTCCGTGTACCTGCAGGTTCTCGCCGACTCCGGGAAGGTCGATCAACGTTTCGATTCCAAGCGGCTCTAAGATTGCCTGGTTTCCGATACCTATAGGGAATCGTGAGATTGAGATTTTTTTTTACGACCAGGCATGTCGAGAGAGCAGGCTCACCCGAAAGCTCAAGCATTTGAGGGGTCTGGATGGCTCCTGGAGCATAGATGATGCTTTGCAATAGCACATAAGGGCTGTATCAACTTGGCTTACCCGCAGAGAGGATAACTTCCTTTCGTGCTAAAAGGGTGCCGGTGAATCCGGTAGAGTTGATTGCCACTACATTCACGCCAGAAGCTTTCAATGGATGGCTGTAGTTAGACGATGATTCAAAGTCGATCTTGGTCGCCTGCGAGAGATCCCGTAAATTGAAGATTGCCGTACATGCATCCATCAGGGAGATCGTTACCTGCGTGGTCAAAAACACTGTCAAGTTAGGGCGGTCTGCGCTGATATTGTAATATGTGCTCGCTGCGTATGAGCGCTGCCCGACGTCCTTCTTCTTGTCGACAGCGTGTTCAGTGTTGTATATTCCAGTTGCATGTCCGGTATACTGAGGTGCGTTAGCCCACAGTAACTACCCTCGGAAAATCATACGACTACTGACAGCGTCGCTATTTGTCGGAATCCCTAAACCGTTGATTGTCTGCACGTAGGGCGCCGTCAGGTTGCTGTAGAAGTCGTTGTACGACGGCTGAAACTATGAATACCCTAGTCACTCAGAGCTTGCAACAGCACTAACCTGTATAGGCCCCGACTGCCCATGAAACACGTCGAAGACCGACTCTGGAAGTTCGACAGCGCCAGGCAAGATTCCCTGAGGGGGCGGGGGAGATGCGGTCTCGCTCTTCTTGTGATATGGCAGCAAGAATTTCCAGTTCCATCCTGTTGCGCCGAGCTACAAAAGTAATTAATACTGCATCTCCACAGCTAACGCTACGCAGTACCTCTTCCCATGCATCATACTCCTTCGCAGACGCTCGGTTCCAGGCCATGAAATTGAGCCCACTTGACCCACCGAGCATTTTGCCTCTGGCCTGGTGCACGCTCGCGTTGTTTAGAGCTGGTTGCGGCACCGTCTGGAAGTTCCAGTCGAAGGCGGGGTTCCCGATGGCTCGCCCAAAGAACTCTGTATATACTATTAGTCGATATCGGCGTCGTTTGTATTCGGTAGACTTACGCGGAGTGTCCACCAGCGGCTCGTTGACATGATGGACGCCGGCTTCAACTACCGCTACCGTTATCGTAGGATCTTCACTCAGACGAGCGGCGACGACGAGGCCGGCAGTTCCTCCACCTGCATCCGTGCCTTTAGCGCCGTTTCGTCATCGAGAGATACTTGGTATGCGCGTACCAACGATAACGTAGTCGTATTCTGCGTGTGTTCCTGTTCAAGGAAACGAATTCGAATAAAATGTTCGTTCATTGAATGAGCGTAATGAGGTGGGCATACCTTGAGGCGTAGTGCCGGTCACGGATGTACAGGCGCACAAGAGGATGGACAGGTATACTAGATACATCTTGGGCGGGGATGATCCTGCCAAAACACTGGCGAGGACGATATAAAGCCCTTCTCTGAAGCGCCAGGAAGATGCTAAAGAGTATACAAGGAATAGGATGTTCTCCCCATCAGTGGTACCTCCCCATGACAAATTATTCAGTAGTCTCCTTAGCACCGTGTTACAATGTAACGTACCTTGCGCCGCCAATACAGCCATGAGAGTCAACGTAACCGCTTCTAGAACATGGAGCGGAGATACTACGCTTGCAAGCCATGCGGATCCATGAGAATTTGAGATGATATCTTCGACGTACTAGCATCGTGGCCGCTGTGCAGAAGTTAGAAGAGTACACGTACATACCCGCAATCGATGCCGGTCACTGTCATCACAGAAGTACTGCGGGACGGGCACCGTCGGATTGCGCGGGAACTGTATGGCATGAGGATTGACGGCTGACCTCCGATGTTCGGAATCTAAGTCGTTAGACCTTCAGGACCGAAGTACCAACAACTTAGACGAGTGCTGCCATAAATGAGAGGATAATCTGCAATGCTCGCAGTGACAACATAAGAGAGACGTGGCAAGATACTGGACACGATATCCTGTGGACAGAGCCTGCGTACCTCGCCGTGCCTCGTAAGCTTATGCTCGTCGATCTATATGCTATAAGACAACTCACCTATAGCTTCGAATGTGGCACCACCCGAGAATCCCATCATCGAATGACGCTAGGGAAGCGCACGGGAATGCAGAGCCACTACTAACGACGCCACTTCGAAAGTGTCGTCCTCTATCTTCGCCGCAGCCTCCTTCCCATAGCGCCACATCTCCTCCTCCATCGCGTCCACATCCTCACAGTGGATGTACCCGCGGACATGCATCCGCCGCAGAGCTTCGCGAATCCAGACCCGGCACGTCCAGGTCAGTTCGCGCTCTCTGTCTACCTGAGGTACCTCCATAGGGATCTGACGCAGGAGCGCGTTAAGGTCGTCGACGGACTTCCCATCCGGTAAGCGGCCAATGATGGCGGCGGCTGCGACGGCGGGGGAGGTAGCGAGCGCGAGCAGCGTGCGGTCGTAGGACCAACGCTTGTCGTCGCCCTGCTTGTCATTCGTGATGGCGTGTAGCTTTATGCCTCCGTGAGTCTGCGTGCTTGACTCTGCGGCGGGCACATCCGGAATGAAGAGGAACCAGTGAAATCGCGGTGGCGTTGTGCTCATGACGTCGAGCGCCAGTACGATATCTGGATAGCGCGGAGGTGGCGATAGAGTGGTTTTGCTGGGCATGGTAGAGAGATGGCCGAGGTGGAGCTTTGAAGCTGAAGGAAGGGGGAGAGAAGACTTGCGTAAATTAGTCTGAAGGGCGTGTAGACAAGCCCCGCGACACGCTCGGGCGAGTTGGACGTTGAACATACGCGTATAGGCGCTCTTCCCGGCGCCTTCGAGATGTCTCGTGCTAGACAAATGATACTTGCTTGAAGACGAGTAACGGCACAAAAGTGTATTCCTGTGGACGATGAGGCTATAGGGTATACGGTGAGAGTCCAATCTGCCCAAGATAAGAGGGCACTATGCTACATCAGATGTGGTACGAATACATGGGCATGCTGTTGCTCAGCGTTGCTCGCCAGCAAGGACGGGTGTGGATGTAGAGGCCGAGGTCGAAATGGGGACGCGAGTTCGGTCGTGCATCTCTTTGAAGGTGGCACCAAGGACGTTGGGAAAGCGCGCCGTGGAGTGTCGCAAGCGGTGCAGCACGAATCGCTCGATCTTCTCGGGAGAGGCTTGGAGATCGAAGGCATTCTTCTACGTGTGTGTTAGCAAGCCGCACTGCTCGCCGCATATCGTGGGCTTACTGTGTCTGCATTACGTTTGGCACGGGCCTCGTCTCGCATGCGGTTGAGCTCCTTCCTGCGCTCCTCCTCTTTCTGCTTCCTGTTCAAGCCAGAGTTCGGAGTGGACACGCCCGGTTGCTGTAAACGTAGTGAGGACGATGACAGAGAGACTCGTTGGGCAACATCGCATACCGTGCTTTTGAAGAGCTCTGAGTATACGGACGAATCCAGCAGATTGATATCCGCGGAAGCCCCCGCGGGCTTACGAGTACCAACCTGATTGCTCGTTGGCGCGGGCGTGCGCGAAGTTTGGCTCTTCTCCATCACCGCTGGAAGAGGCTTGGGGGCGGACGGCGTGGAAGGGGCAGTCGAGCCCGCTGTGGACGGTTTGTTCTTCTTGATCGTGGGGAGCTTCCGCTTCTTGGGCAGGCTTGCCTCATCCATGAGGTCTGCCGCGAAAGCGCTGCTCACTGGCACCTCGTCGTGAGCTTTGGGGCGCCTAGAGGGGTCTGAGGCGGTCGTAGGAAGCCTGCGCTCGTCCCGGAAGATGATCTCCTTCTCGTCTTTGTCCCTTCCACCCTTGCTCTTTGCGCTCGGTTTCCCCACAATGGCCTTCCCCATCTTGCCCTTCGCGCCCTTCTTGCTCGATGAATAGTCTGGCTCGGGATCGAAATCGTCGTCGTCGGTGACCACGACCTCCGGATCATCGAAGTCGTCGTCTTCATCATCTGTCCACACAACCTGTCTCCGCGGCTTCTTCGACGATGTCTTGTTCTTGGAGGACTTCGCCTCCTTCCCACGGGCCTTGCTCGACGAAGCCGCCGCGTTTGACAGTCGCCGCTTCGCCGGTGCCGGCGAAATCGAGCGCGAAGTCCCGTGGTGAGGTTCGGGGAGGAAGCGTGTGTCTTCAATATCGCCGTCAATGTCGACGTCGACGTCCATATCACCCTCCGCATAGTCGTCGTCCTCCGACCCAGCTGCCGCCTCCCGACTGGCGTGCCGGGCTTTCTTCCGCCGAGAGCTCCGGGCGGGCGGGTCGTACGAGGACCGCTCAGCAACCATCACCTCTTCATCCTCGTCGTCTGATTCGATCCTCTGTATGCGCCGTTTGGCCGGCCTGGACTCGGCAGCGGATGCCTGAGTGCGGTACCAAACATGAGACGGGACGAATGGCTAGAGGCGTTGTACATACCACACTCTGCTTGCTAATCTTTATCCTCAAAGACATGATAGAGTAACACTCAAACGAGGGGTGAACAGGACAGAGAGGAAGTAGACAGCAGTGTTTGGGGGGAGGAGCCCGGAGGACGGTGGCGAGTGGAAGCACGAGGTAGGCGCCCGCCGAGACTCAGTACACCGAGCGCGCGTCGCGTTACGCATGTGTCACGTGTTTTGGTCACATTCTACCGAACGCCTGCCATGGGGCCGTCAAAACTACAAGGGATGTACCGCGCAGAGACCGAGTTATGCAATGTAATTATGAAGCGAATTTAGAGCCCTACCACAACCTCTTAGCTCATACGGAATTTTTTGGGCTTTTAGCCGAGCCTTTTCAGTATAGCCATAAACGGTGGTGTGTGAATACACCGGAACGTGAAAGGCAACCTTGATGTCAAGGAGAGGAACCCACACTAATATAGAATTTGTGTAATAGGGATCACAGTTGAGTTAGATGTACAGAAACGTAGTCCGATGTCCAGTATAGTCCACGACGGAACACAAACATCATTGCGGATCACTGGATGTTGATGGTAGTGTTCACGCTCTCGGCACCTGGAACAAGTGCAGCCTAGGAAAAGGGTTCAGAGACAATTCAATTTCACGACAGTGAGCACATACCCCGCCCAAGAAGTAGTGTCCAATATTGAGCAACGCAGGGCCCTTGGGTGTCGCCGACGGGATGGTCACCGTAAAGTTCTGGAAGCCTGCACTTGATCCGCTTCCAGCCACGATCTGCGGGTCATAGTTGCCCTTGAAGAGTACCTGGCCAATACCGCCTGTGGTGGTAATGGCAGAGCAGTCCCCCCTACACGGGGTCAGACCGATGACGACGGAAACGCTGGTGGTGCCAGAAAGCCCAGGCTACATTTGTGGCATCGTCAGAGTAGTAAGCGATACATGACCGGAGTATACTGACTTTCTTCTCCACGTCCACAAGCAAATCACTTCCCGCCGTGACAGAGGCATCGGCGGCGGGTGCGAAGATGGCTACACTCTGCGCCAAAGCACATCCGACGAGTCCAAGGAAGACAAGAGCAGACTTCATGTCGTCGGCCGGGTTGGAGTGCGGAGGGGAGGCAGAAGTGAGAGAAAGACGACTGAACCCGTGGGGTGCTGTAACGCATGGTGAGTTCTCTTGACATATATACTCACTTCAAACGAAAGCGCTGGTGCTAAACGGTAACCATGCAGGGGAGGCCATGCGCAGCCCGAATCCATTATGGGACCGGCGGCGTTTCGAGTATCGGATCTGACTCCTAGCGAGTTAACGCTTCAGCCTCGAGTTGTCTCTGATTGCAAGTACTCGAGCTCTGACTGTTACTGCGGCTGCAATGTCATGCTATCCATCGGGCGAGCCGCCACTCGCTCGCCCAGAGGAGACGTCCAAGCCTCTGTATGTAGCAGATGAGTGAATTCATGAAAGTCGCGCTGACGATGTATTGATGCCGTCCACTCCGGCCGAAGTCGGCGAACAGCCCTATGGCTATGAACGGGCTCCATAGTACGTCACGCATCATAGCCATAGAGCTGTACTGCTTTTGTTATGAGACATAATGATGAATCAACGCACGGTTTGGTAGTCAAGATGCAGGCTTGTTAGGTGGCGAGCGGCCACGGTTGTGGGGTTCCAAGATCGAAGTGAGACGCTTCGCAGTTTGTGTATGGCGAGATGAATCAGACGGGAACAGTTGCAAAAATACAGTGGTAAATCTGCTCGTCCCGGCAGCTATGAATGATCAAGAGAAATACTTGCAGAATCCACTGCGAATGTGTGTATCCAAGACCGGCTCGGGGTGGTGGGAGAGAGAGAGAGCTAAGGGGTGTGGTCCATTGACGTCGTGCTACGCTAAAGCCTGCCCTAATCTAGCTAATTGTACGTAACTCGTAGACCTCGAATCCAACATAGATAGCGCCGAGTGCACAATACATTCGACCCCTTCGTAGACTAGACCCCACTGCTGGCCAGACCTCCTGTAGACCTAGTCGTTCTTCGGCACATCGGCAGGCCGTATGTGAAAACCTCGTATGAGAAGAGGGCAAAACCGGCGTGGCGCTCGGAAAACCTCGAGGGGAAGCGCCGCTGCAGACACAGGCAACGCCTCGCAACTCTCATACGGCCAAGAAAGACATCTAACAGAAGATCGGGTCAGCGAGGGTTTAATCTCCGGGGACAGGTCACAAGTGATCGTGGCCGGCAGGAGAGGACAAGTTACGAACAACACGTCCGGCCACATATGTACTTATATGTGTAGGCGCTCGTTGAACGCGTCGCGTCTTTGGGCGTCTGTTTCGATCATTTCGTGCTCTCAGCCACCACCCAACCAGTGGCAACTTGACCCAACTTCAAGTGCCCACCACATTCCACCACTACGAGAGACTCTCAGTGGTCCCTGGATAAATTATCCCAAGCAGCGAATCAGCTTTTACCGAAGATGAACACCGTCATACCGAATGGCTTCCGCGCATTACCGCTCCCGCTTGCTCAGCTGTCTCTCGCCGCTGTTCTCAAATGCGGACAGTCTTTTCGCTGGTGTATCTTCTCCTTACATGAACTCAGCCCACCTAGCCCAGAACTGAACATTCCGACACACGAATATCGACTCTGCTTACGCGACCGCGTAGTCTGTCTGCGCCAGTCCTCGACTTCTTTGTTCTACCGCTCAGTCTTTCCACAAACCACCAACGGCGACCCTGAGGCTCGAGAAGCAGAGACTCTGGCTTGGATCCGCGACTACTTTCAACTAGACGTTGACCTGAAGGAGCTCTATGCACAATGGAGCGCCGCGGACCCTGTCTTCCACCGGCTACAGGACCGGTTCGAAGGTATCAGAATGCTTCGGCAAGATCCCTTCGAAAACCTCATGTCGTGAGTACAGTCTCACTGTGAACTTTTTGTTCATCTAGCTTACCGATATTAGGTTCATATGCTCGTCGAACAACAACATATCCCGTATCACTAAGATGGTCAAGGGACTATGTCAGCACTACTCGCCTGCTCTTGTTTCACTTCCTCCGCCATCCGGTTCGACGGCAGCCGAGGAGCCATATCACCCATTTCCCCCACCGTCTGCCTTGGCAGCACCGGAAGTTAGCACGCAGCTGCGTGCGCTGGGCTTCGGATACCGTGCAGACTTTATACAGCGGACTGCAGCTATGCTTGTCGAAACGCACGGGGTGACTCAGAGCCCGAAGACTCGCATGGAGCCGTCGGAGGAGTGGCTCACGACTCTGCGGACACTAAGTACGACGGAGGCGCGGGCAGAGCTGCTTAAGTTCGTAGGCGTAGGCCGTAAAGTGGCTGACTGTATATTGCTGATGAGTCTTGACAAGGTTGGCTGTCCCTGTTTATCTCGCAACACCAATATTGACACCCATACAACAGAGAGAGGTCATACCTGTGGACACACATGTACACCAGATAGCTGTCAAAAACTACGGTCTCAAGGGTGCCGCCAAGGCCGCAAGCATGAACCCAAAACTGTATGAAGAAGTCAGCACCAAGCTGTCTGTAGTATGGGGAGAGTATGCCGGCTGGGCGCATTCCGTGAGTTATATTTACAATGCGCGTAAATTCAATTCCTCACTAGCTCTATCAGGTCCTCTTCACTTCGGACCTGAAGTCGTTCGCCTCATACGGCCTTCCTTCACCGCCGTCTACGCCATCTATGACCCCAGATAGCGCATCCACTTCCGCAGCCATCACTCCCCTCGCTACACCACTCAGCGAAACACCGAGCTCGACAAATAGTCGGAAGCGCAAACAGTCAAGTGGTCGATCTGCGAGACCTTCGAAGCTGATGGTCGAAGTTGCGGACGCACTGCCGGAGCTCACGATCGAAGATCCAACACATAGCTTAGCAGAGCGAGTAAAAAGGCGGCGGAGGGGCGCAGGGCCGTAGGTGCACTCACCTGTTGATATTGGCGGTCCCTATATGTTATGTTGTATATATACTTTCGGACGCTCATTCTCAATTTGAGATGGCGACTTACGGTACGCCTCAAAAGTGAATTATTTCAGCGATCATCGAGGGCCGAGTTCCGATATACACGGAAGCGCCTTGAGCAGCGGACGGCGGTGCACGTCATACCAGGTCCAGCTCTCACTCCTACCCACGCATACATCCATCCGCACCCACCGCTCTCGCCGCGACCATGTCCGAAGCGTCCACATCACAGCAGAAAGCGAAGGAGAAGGAGATCGTCGAGCAGGCGGCCGCGCTCGCCGCCGGCGAAGAGGACGCGCCCACGGGCTCCGAAGGCTCTGAGGACGAGCAGGACGTCGCCGGCTCGTCCTCCGTGCAGGTAATATCGCCGTCCACGTCGAGCAAGAAGAAAAAGAAGAAGCGGTCAAAGGCGGTGAAGGCCCTGAACGCGCTCCGCGGTGGGGGCAAGGACGCGATCCCCGAGGATGTGGTCAAGGTCGTGCTCGAGAAGGTCCGCGCGGAGGGCGGGGAGGCCGCGGCCGCTGCGAACCCCGAGCTCATCAGGCAGGCGCTCGAGCAGATGAAGATCCAGGATGTGATCCAGGGCAAGGCTGGAGTCGGGGGACGTGGTAAGAAGGATACTGGTGGGCATAAGGTGAGCATGAATGCAGCATGTTCCTCTGCGACATCGGAGCTGACTAGATGATGCTTTAGTTCTGGAGCTCGCAGCCGGTACCGCAACTGGGTTGGTTAAGCATGCTTGCGGTCTTGCGTATCGTGCGTTAAACATCTATGTGCAGGAGAGGCCCCTCCAGAGGTGGATGGGCCCATCGAGCCGTCGAAGCCCCGTGAAGAAGTTCAGCAGAACGCGTATCCCCTCCCCAAAGAGTTTATGTGGTCGACACTGGACATTAGCGACCCAGCAGAGGTGCGTTCCGGTAACGCACCCACTATGCATAAGACTAAGTCGCGTTGAGGTCAGCTGCGCGAACTGTACGAATTGCTATCGGCCAATTATGTCGAAGACGACGACGAGTCGTTCCGTTTCCAGTACTCCGCGGAGTTCCTCTCATGGTATGTCTTTCCTGGCATCCTACCGCCCTCTTGTGAGTTAATGAAACTCTGCTCCCAGGGCTTTGATGCCTCCCGGCTACCACAAGGACTGGCATGTGGGTGTCCGGGTGAGCTCAACCAAGAAGTTGGTCGCCTTCATCTCCGCAGTTCCCATACGCGTTCGGGTTCGTGACAAGTGAGTGCTACAATAAGACCTCTGCCAATCCTTGCTAACATGAGCTTTGCTCTCAGCGAGTTCGACGCGAGTGAAGTCAACTACCTTTGCGTGCACAAGAAACTGCGATCAAAGCGGTTAGCACCTGTGCTCATCAAGGAGGTCACTCGCCAATGCCATCTCAAGGGCATTTTCCAAGCGTTGTACACCGGTGGTGTCCTTCTGCCCACACCCGTATCAAGTTGCCGGTTAGTGATCAACACTCGATGTACTTGAATGCATTCTCACCGTCCGTATGCTGGACAGATACTTCCACCGCTGTCTGAATATCCCCAAGCTCGTTTCCGTGCGCTTCACCAGCGTCCCCTCTAGCATGACGCTCGCGCGCATGATCCGCCTGCACAAGCTACCAGATCGCCCGCGTCTACTCGACCAAGGGCTGCGCGAGATGGAGGAGCGTGACGTGCCGCAGGTCACAGACCTCTTCAGCCGGTACATGAAGCGCTTCACCATGTTCCCGGTCATGAGCGAGGACGAGGTCCGCCACCAGTTCCTGAGTGGTCTCGGCGAAGGTCCTCGCGGATCGGACAGCTGGAAGATCAGGCGGGACGGACAGGTCGTCTGGGCGTATGTCGTCGAGGTAAGGCCCATCCCTACCCGTGCCTATGCATGCAGACGCGCTGATACGAGTTATACACAATGCGCAGAACCCGAAGACGCACAAGGTCACCGACTTCGTCTCGTTCTACTCGCTCCCGTCGACGATCATGAATCACGACAAGCACAACCTGCTCAACGCCGCGTACCTGTTCTACTACGCCACGGAGACCGCGTTCGAGCCCGGCGCAGAGGAGAGCGGTCGTCTGAAGAAGCGGCTCGAGGACGTCGTCGGTGACGCGCTCGTCATCGCGGAGAAGGCCGGCTTCGACGTGTTCAACGCGCTCACGCTGATGGACAGCGTCTGCTTCCTGCAGGACCTCCGGGTACGCAGTCCCCGATGCCCATCCGCGCTACTTGCTCATTTTTGCATATCTAGTTTGGCCAGGGCGACGGTCTGCTCAACTTCTACCTGTACAACTGGCGTACCGCGCCTGTGTCTGGTGTCAACGCCGTGGACGACGTGCCCGCGGGCAAGGGTGTCGGAGTCGTGATGCTCTGAGCTGGTTGTGCTGCCATGTGTGCATGCTCTGTGTCTATGATATGAACAGTGGATTCCCGAACGTTGGGCTCTGAATCGAGGAATACCTCGCAGAATGTAACAAACATGTTCTATTGTGATAGACTAAATCGTACAATGCAACCGATACACGGGCCGCTGCTATGCCATCGTCACGTTCGAGGTCGTAGGGTGGGGTAAGGAAAGGGGGGGCTGTGATGCAAGAGGGGTCGGAGTCCAAGAGCATAACATCCATCGCGCGGAAATCGGGAAGCGTCTCAGTCATCGCTGTAGTACATCACGTCGTCCTCGTCGTCCACCCCGAAATCCGGCGTCGGGCTCCGTGGCCGCTCCTCCTGCTGCTTACCGCGTCGTTGCGGTATCACAGGCACGGACGCGCCGCCTGCCCCCGTCGCGCGCGACTGCGAGTTCACAGCGGGCTGCGAGGGACGAGAACCGAGGGTTTGTCCCCCATTGCCCCACGTTGCCGCGGGAGCTTGCTCTCTTTCCTTCTCCTTCCCCTTCACGGACGGCTGAGACTGCGACGTGGATTGCCCACGGCCCGTGAGTGAGTTGCCCGACCCGGCGAAGACGTTTGTCTGTGTGCAGTGAAATCCATTGATAGACCGAACTGGAGCGGTGGACTAATGGAGACATACCTGAGGTGGGGAGTCTGTCGCCTTTGCTTCGGGCGGAACGTATGGCTGAACGGTGAACCCAAAGAACAACTTGCCGAACGGCAGATTGAGCGGCGCCGGGACGTAGACGTCACCGTCAAGGCTGCCGGGTGTCACAATACGATGTTGGCTACAACAAACAAGGTGAGTACCTTTAACTATATAGAAGGCTGAACCAGAACATACTCTGTACGGATAATCTTGCTGCCCTCGGGAGCCGCTTCGGGCTTCCGGTGGCTGATGCCTTTACCTTTGGTCTTGCGTCCAGTGAGCGTTTCGCCCTTGCCCTTGAAACTTTCCCAATGATCGCCGCCTTTGCTGATAGGGCCGCCCCTCGGAGCTGCGCCGGCGAACGCACCACCCAAAGACGATCCAGGTCGGGACGAACCAGGGGTGGAGGAGCTCAGGTCAATGTTGAGCTTGGAGGCCATGGTAGCTGCAGGGGTAGGCTTCGGACGTTCGGGCTCCACATATCCAACAGGAGCCGCGAAATCGACCTCCAAGTCTGTGTCGAGGACACTGATTCCCTCGCCGCCTGGATGTGTCTCCATAACGAGCAGACCGAAGACTATAGAGTTGTAGGAGATCTCAACGATGTCACCCTGTGTGAGGGCGGAGAAGTTACGCAATGCTTGTTCGAGGCTGCGATGCATGGCTTCAGAGTCAAGAGGCACCATCCAAGATGGAGAGAACTCACACTGCCTTAGGGTCTGAGATTTCCAGGAAATCCACCGTCTGTGCCTGCAGCTTGACCATCTTGCCCTTGGGGAGATCTGTGCCAGTAATTCGGATAGGATCGCCTTCGTTCAGCCGCAGCGTCTTCATCATCCAGTGAGGAAGGTGTACGCAACCCTCCTCGGCTATGAATTCGAGGACACCACCATGGGTGGAAGCGGCGGGGTTTGCGGGATTGCGAAGCTTGAACACCCAGGGGGACTCAAGGTCCATTTGTGTGAGATTTGCAAGCGCGGAAGGAGGCATAATGACTGTAAGGGATGAGTATCAAGCATAAATGGCTTCCGCATGGCAGACGTACTCTTTCCACCGTAGCTCAGATTGTCTCGCGGCCTTCCGGGAAGCATTGCGACGCTGTACGCCTTGAAGTATTCATCGTATGCTCTTGGGTTTGGTATACCCATTCTCCGGATGCCAGCTCCACCCAACCCTCTGAGTGATAGTTTAGTACGCAGAGATACCTACAGTAGAATCCACTTACTGGGCGAACTGGGCGAATAAGCCGGCAGGGCCAGCGCCGCCAAACGGATTCTGTTGATCAAACTGATATGTGTGTTAGTATGCTGCAGAAGCCTGTTCTGTCGGTGTACATACGAAGTCCATCGGTGAAAGCGAGATGAGAGTCGGAGGAGAAGAGCGGAGTGCTGCAGGGCGCGCAGACGCGGTGGCCAAACGCGTAATCGAGGGCGCTTAGCGTCTCACGTGAAGCTTGAATGGGCGCCTAAGAAACGACGCGCCTCGCAATTTTATTGAGCACTTTCGACTTCGTTCCATCTCCTCCTCCTCATCCACCATGGCCGCCGTCGTTCCTTCCACAATTCCCACCTCCACGGTGGGGAACAAGGCCTTTAATGACAAGGTACGCGCATAGCCATAGATTTTATGGTGCGGTACTGACCCAAGACCAGGGCAAGCCCATGGAAGTGCGCCTGTCTAACATGGTCGCCGCCAAGGGTGCGATTGAACGCGGATTCTAGCTCGTCACGTCCAATATTGACACCTGTATGTTACAGCTATCAGCGATGCAGTGCGGACGTCTTTGGGTCCGAGGGGTATGGACAAGATGGTGCGTGCTGAGACCCACATATTGTCTTTGCAAAGTATACTCAGCAAGACCTCAAGATCCAAACCTCCAAAGGAGAGTTGATCATCACTAACGATGGTGCTACCATCTTGAAAAGCATTCAAGCCTTGCACCCTGCAGCGAAGATGGTGAGTGTAGCAATTGCTCGCATACAGCCTAAGGCTCACTGAGGATCAGCTTGTCGATCTCTCTGCTGCACAAGACGTCGAGGCGGGCGATGGCACGACATCAGTCGTTGTGCTTGCCGGAAGTCTCCTGGGTGCCGCAGAAAAGATGCTGCAGAAAGGCATGCACCCCACTGTCATTGCGGAATCGTTCCAAAAGGCGTCGGCGAAGGCCGTTGAGTATCTCACCGAGATCTCCACGCCAATCAACCTCGAAGACAAAACCTCCCTCCTCCGTGCAGCGACGACATCATTGAACTCCAAGGTATGTGCGCTGACGATCTCCACACCTCAGAGGTCTTGACGCGGTTTTCGTTTTTAGATTGTGTCGCAATACTCCTCTACCCTTGCTCCCATCGCCGTCTCTGCAGTAACACGCCTTGCCACTTCCACCTCTTCAAATGTCGATCTTCGTGACATCCGGGTTGTCAAGAAGGTTGGCGGCACGATCGAGGATACTGAACTGGTCGATGGTGTGGTCCTCAACCAGAACGTTGTCACTACTGTGGGAGGTCCCACGCGGATAGAGAAGGCGAAGATCGGTCTCATACAGTTCCAGCTGAGCGCCCCCAAGCCTGACGTATGTTCATCACATTCGAGTCGACCTGCAGGCTTTAACGAGCTTGACCTCTAGATGGATAACACGGTTGTCATCAACGACTACCGCCAAATGGACAAGGTGATCAAGGAGGGCCGACAATACCTGCTCAACATCTGCAAGAAGATCAAGAAGGCGAACTGCAACGTGCTTCTCATCCAGAAGTCCATCCTCCGCGACGCCGTCGACGATATCTCGCTCACCTTCCTCAAGCGCCTCAACATCCTCGTCGTGAAGGATGTAGAGCGTGACGAGATTGAGTTCCTTTCGAAGAGCATGGGATGCAAGCCTGTTGCGGATATCGATGCGTTCACTGAGGACAAGCTTGGCTACGCGGACCTCGTGGAGGAGGTCAGCCATGTTGGCGCGAAGGTGGTCCGGATCACAGGCGTGAAGAACAGGGGGCGTACTGTCAGCATTCTCGCGATGGGCAGCAATAGCCTCGTCCTCGAGGAATGCGAACGCAGTCTGCACGACGCTTTGTGTGTCGTTCGCTGCCTCGTCAAGAAGAGGTACATCGCACGCGTCTCCTTTGCGAATTGTTACTGATACTGCAGGTTCGCTTAGGGCACTGATCGCTGGTGGCGGCGCGCCTGAGATCCACGTCTCACGGCTGCTTTCGCAATATGCAAATTCGCTCAAGGGCATGGAGGCATACTGTTTCCAGGCATACGCCGACGCGCTGGAGGTCATCCCGACCACACTTGCCGAGAACGCTGGTCTCAACCCCATCGCGATCGTCACCGAGCTCCGGAACCGGCATGCGCTTGGGGAACGGAACGCAGGCATCAACGTTCGCAAGGTTCGATCGCCTCTTTTATGTCTGCCCTACCATTTGCTAACTCTCAAGCAGGGTCTCATCTCCAACATCTTGGAGGAGGACGTCGTGCAGCCCCTGCTCGTGTCGACCAGCGCCATTGAGCTCTCGACCGAGACGGTTTGCTTGTTGCTCAAGATCGATGATTACGTCCAGACACGATAGATAGCAGACTCAAAATCAAGTGTACAGATATATCGCATATTGCCAACTCATGGGTCTAATGCTGCTCTATGCTCCGCGCTCTGCTTTCCGTTCCTGTAGATCAATCTGCCGACATCTGCTCTTGTGACTACCTCAGAGTCGCCTTGATGATGTTCCGGAGCTGTTCATCTTCACAGCGGAGCCACCACAGACAACTGTCGTCGTCGCTCTCCTTCAGACGTACGGCAGCGAGCCCCTCGTTGGAGGGAGGAGCGGCTATCTCAGGGCATATTACAATCTTCAGGTCGCCTGGAACGACTGTGAGCATAGTTCTCTTGTATGTATCCGCGTAGCATTACATACCTTCGAAAGGAGGTCTGTCACGTTCTGTCACTTTCAAGCGACGTTGTAGTCCTTGCAGCCGCCGCAGTACAGCGTCCATCGAAGACTCGCACCATCCGCGGGAGGTGGACGACTCAAGGCTGCTCCAAGTGGCCTCGAAGTCGTGCTCCGCGATGCTGAGCGTGCTCGCGATCGAGAGGGCCGGCTCGGCCATGAAAGGCGAGTCCAGCCCGAGGAGATCTACAGACTAGCGAGAGGTCAGAGGCACAAATCAAGAATGCCGAAAGAATGGATGCAATACCGAGGCCTCTTCGTCTAGGATCTGCACTATTGGAAGGGGAGATAGGTGGGACCGTGGCGAGCCCTATAAGCGAATGTTGAAGCACTAACTTGTACTGTTCATAGAAGCCGACCTACGCTTGAAATCGAACGCAGGTCGGACGTCTGCGCGGCGAGCGTCAGATCCCCCGCAGTCACTGTCATCGCCAGGGGGTCTTCGTACGCTCGCCCGTAGCCGCCGCTCCGCACGCTGCCGTCGTCCGAGTGTCGCGAGCTGCTGCTGCTCACGCGCCTGAGCCGCTGGGTGGCCCGCGGGGCTTCGTACGCGGTGTAGCGCAGCTTGCCTGGGACGGGGGATGCTCGAGAGGACGAGGGTTCGGGGGAGCGGGGTATCAGTGGTGGGGAACTAGGGACGATTCTTGGTGACCGAGATATGGCCCTTTGTTGGCGTGCTTCGTGCGTCTCTAGCGCGAAGACAAAGTCCGGTAACTGTACGGCGATTAGGTATGCAGCTAAATGGAAAGAGGAACGTTACATACTGATGAAGAGCTTGTACGCGCGATGATTTTCTGAAGCGTATCCTTGGACTGTGAGAGGTTGATGAACTGATCGCATCTCTGCAGGCGGACTTAGCCCACTATGTTATGAGCCCCGATATCTTAGGACCTACTCGCTTGATGTGTCTCCCTCCACTGGAGTGGAGTTTCCTCACTGTGTCGAGAACTTCGACGGGCACCTCGTCACACGCAATAGAAATGCGTAGCATCGTGATAAGACATGCGTCCTGTATCGATGCTATGCAACGTCAGTATAAGGTCAGTTGTTACATATTATAAAATCACGAAACGTACCGGAGTAGGAGGAAAGCCTAGCAGCAAGTCCGCGTAGCAGCTCCACGGGTGAGATGGGAGATAGTTCGAGGTATTCGCACATGAGGGCCGTGAGGATCACCATAAGAGTAGGCCCTGCCTCAGCGTCCTGATCCACAAGAGTGGTGAACAGCACGCCGATGCATCCACTTCGCCATGAGCTATCCCCTGAGGGGAGGCATGAGGGCCAAACAAACGGTACATGAGCTAGGTACGTACCAGTATGTATTCGGATGAGCAACTCCTCCACTGCGTCTTGAAGCACAGGGCGTTTGTTGGGAGGCTCTTCGCCCTCGACTGCTCTGAATATACTTTTGAGTTGATGAGCGTAAGCTTCCCCGTCACCACCGGAAATAATGTCAGCTATCTCCAGAAGACGGGAGAGCGGTTCGTCGGACAGCTGTCCTTGGAGTGCTCGAGCATAGTAGGACTCCACAATGGTCTGGTCAACACGCCACAGCGTACGCAAGGTCTACCGACGACGTGTTAGCTCTGGGGACTTGATCATATGTAGCTGGTCGAAATCTTGACACTGACTTGCTTCCGGATCAGCTTGTCCTCGCTGTCGAGGAGGCTCATGACCCTTTCGACCTCCCATTCATCCAGCACTGCAGGTATCTCTGGACTCGTTCCCGCCCAAAGTTTGGGGTCAACACAAGACAGGCAATAGATGAACATGTAGAGACCGTCTGGCTCGTCTGAGGTCAAGAGTTGACGGACTTCCTGTATGAAGGAGGTGCCAGAGCTTGCTTGTGCTTCCAGCACGGTTTCCGCAGCGCACGTTGAAATTGCATGGAAGCATTGGTGGACAATGGCTTTCGGTAATCGTCATCAGCAGCGAATAGACAGCACTCTAAAAGAGTGTGAACTCACCGTATGCGGATGCACCCTTTGGTGTATAGTAGCGGACGATGTCCAAAAATGTTCGTAGATCATGGACCGACGGCCTGTTACGCGTGTCAATCTACGCCTGGAATGTGAGCATTGTCATGCACCTACGTGGTTGTTGCGACAGCCTGGACAAGTCTAATAAGCAAGTTATAACGAGCGGGCTCAGGCCGTTGTAGCCAGGCGGTCTTTAGGAGATCTGACAAGACTTTGTGATATTTGTCGGCGGGTAAGAGCTCTGCCTGCGATGCCCGGGCGTGAGGACGAGCTCGTATAGACTATGTGGTCATCTCACTTTGACCAAGGTGTTCGTCAGAGTGAGAGCTGCGATCGCTACGGCAGGCTCAGAATCGACGAGCCGCTTCCGCGCTTTGCTCGCGATATTTCTGAGAATATCTGGGTCACGTTCGGACAATGCATTGAACGCGTATAGAGCGCGTCGCTTGACGTGGACGCTACGGCGATGTCGTAATTATTCATGTATCGAGAGGGAGAGGGGTAACACACTGACGAGTTATGCGAGAGCAGGTCATGCAGGCGGGACTGCACCGCGGGTATGACGTCCTTTGAAGGCGACTGTATTAGGGTATCGAGTGCGAGGCATATCCGAGGCACCTCCGCGCTTTCTAGGTCCTGCAATTATGGTACACATTGAAAAGAGCTGCAGTTATGGCGGTCCTACCTTGCGGATAGAATTGACCAGCATGAGTTGAAGCTCGTGTTCCGGGGGCATGACCTCGGCACAGAATAGGTATCCTGCGGACGCTATGTAGTCTGCACTATCGCGCGGTTGCTGCGTGCGTGCCTACCTGTTCGCTTGTCCTGCACCGTCTTCCCAGCCTCTGCTAGGTTGATAGCATGTGGAAGCGCGAACTCGAGGTCGACATGCGTCCCAGGGTTTACGGTCATAGCGCAGTAGAGTAGTAGAATCAAGTACTCCTTGCACTGTTTCTGCAGTTAGAGTCAGCCTTGCTTCACTGCGAGCAATGATATTGTCGATAATACTCACCAGAGTCAAAGTTGACCGGGTCAGCTGATATTGAATCGACTGCACTTCGGCGAGCAGGATTTGGTCCGTCGCCTGAGGCGTAGCAGTCTCTACCTTGCGAACAAGCGCGTAGTGGGCCCTGCTCATCGCCCCCGACGACGAGAATGGCACTTCCATAGTGTCAAGATATCAGCGAGAGAGAGTGGTCAAGCGCAGAGTTCCCCGAGACTCGACATAGCAGTGGTTCGCAGTAAACCCCAGTCTGGCCAACTATGGCTGAAGCAACACGCGCCGAGATCGACCACTGCAGCTTGTCGCGACTTGCTGCTGCACCACCACCTGTCTTACGTATACCGCACCTAACGCTGCTCATCCACGCGTCTCCTCTCTCCACAAGCTTCGAGTCAAATGGAATGGACGCGTGGCCTACTTACTGCGAAGGACATGACGGCGCCCCGGAGAAGAGCAAGGGCAAGACGAAAGTCCAGCGGTTAGAAGATCCTTGGCGCTATCCGGTCTCAGAGCAGGGAGCCCTTGGGGCCGCGACTCTCAGGAGGAAGGGAAGACACTATGAGTGGACGTTTGTGTCCGAGGGAAAATCAGGTATGTCGAGTCTCTTCTCCTAGCACGTACAACATCTAATGCTGCCCTTTAGATTATACGCTAGTCGCTCCCGACGGCCCGGTGGAGGTCTTTCCCCCAACACGTCCGAGGCCATGGCGAGAACCCAAGGCTACCGAGATACAGCGTGCTGAGCAGGGAGTATGTCACCTATTGGAACTAGTTGATCGGAGTCCGTTCTGAACCTCTTCTCAGGCACATTTCCTTCGCACATTCTACCCGGACATAGACGTACAGACTGAGCTCATTCGGGATGAGATCGCAGAAGACACCCGTGTTACTCGGACGCTCAGGCGACAAGACCCCTTCGCTGGCAACATGATGGCCGTATCGTCTTTTCAGGTTTCTCGGAAGAACATGGCATATGTAGTGTTTCCGATGGGTGAAACGAACCGTCAACTGAGTAAGTGATCGTATATGGCAGTGTGGGGAAAAAGTCACTCACTGTGTTTTCATCGTCCTCAGATATGTCCCCACTCATAATCAATACGAGAACGAGAGCTCAGCTGAAGCCGGTCGCTACACCTGTGTATACTTTTGATACCCCCATTAGACAAATAATTGCATCTCCCCACTCCGAGACGGGGAAGAGCAAGTCCGGTATGCCTCAGAATTCACTCCCCGGTGTGACGACAGTCGTGCTGACCGCTGTATTTATAGCTCCGATGCTTGGCGTTAGGACCATGGGGTCAACGACATTTTTGCAAGTCAAAGTTGCCGTCAACAAGTCTACATATGCGGTTGAACCCACGCCTTTTATCACCGTGCAACGGACGGACATCGGGGATAAACACGCTGTCGACATCGCCATCTCACCTACCAACCCATCCATTGGATATGTCGTAAACGATGCCGGGGACATTTTCAGGTGCAGTGTACCTGAGGGCAAGAGGACTATGTAAGTCTCTTTTTCGGTGGGCTGTGGGTATCCCACTGACAGCAGCTGTTGTAGCGAGCTCGTGCATATGGGAGGGGCATCAGAGCAGTCTCTTTACCGCATATCCGCGCGTGGCACACGAGAGACGCTCCTGTCTGTTTCAGCTAAGTCGGCTTCCCTCCTCGATTTGCGGGTAAGCGGTATTTTGAAACGTTAGTAGCACTATGTTTATCAAACCTTCCAGGCTGGGAAACGTCCACATATACTCCATACAGTCACCCAACCAAACATCGTACTGACATCCGCCGAAAGTCTCAGTGACGATCACCTCACCCGTCTGGTCTCAAGCAGAGAGATACTGTGGGTAGACGAGCGCAACGCCCGAAAGCCCCTCCTTTCCATCAAGCACGGAAGAGACCATGATATGACACTCGGCACTCGCACCCAAGTCCTAATCAGCTGTAATGTCGCATCTTCACGTCCAAACCCTTCGCCCACTCACCATCTTCCGTGCAGCCACCTTGACATTCCTCACCTCTAGACGCAACTCTTTGGTCACGGTCTACGATGTCTCTCGTGGTAACGACAACCTCGTTCACATCCACGACCCCCCATACGCGGTGCCTCCTGTCCTCTGCCCGGACGGCCCGCACCTTGGCCATGCGTTCTTTCAAGCGCCTACGTTGGCCGGCAGCAAGCATCTCAGCATCTTCCAGTTGTCGGAACGCGGGAGCGTTTCGCTGTTGAATATCCAGCGATTATCTCGCGAGGCTGAGGAGGCCGAGGATGAGCCGCGGAAGCGAGCAGATTGGCCCCTGGAGGTCCAGGCATTGGCAGCGGACGTCAGTGCTGCGCGGTCCGATCTTGGGTCTCTCGCTGGCAGGGCGCACAGTATCGTAGATCTCCAGCCTGCGTATCAAAGTGAGCCGTATGTTATCTATCGGCTTCTGCAGGATGCTGACCATGGAATCAGGACTTTTCGTTGAGCGTGAAAAGGAAGATCTATCAGCACAAACTGGTGTGGTGTTTGACGTGCTGGATAGCATGCCGACATTCTGGCAGGACACAGATGTTCCCGTAGAACATGCGCTTACTACGTTCGTCGCATTCTCAGTGTCTCAGGACGTCTATGAAACTGACGTTTCCGTAGATTTGACATTGCTATGCGTTCTGGGCCAGAACCTGCCAACGCCTCGAGGAACGACTGGGTTACGGGGAGTGCACTGGATTGTGTTGCCGGGTATCGGGCCCTAGGGCAAGGGCGTGTTCCGCGCGACGAACTCACTCGGAAAGCTGCGTGGCACCTCGACATCTCGCCCTTCATCCGCCGCACCGTGCCCGACCACGGTGAGAACCCGCAGAACACCCTGGAGAACCTCTCCCGTTATGACCTCGCCGATGGACCAGACCGAACAGCACCGTCCTTCCGCAGGGAGAGCGAGGCTCGTTCACAGTTGGCTCTCGACCTTTCTCTGGCGTCTGACGTCTTCGCCCCTAAACGACCTGGCAAGGGCCCTGCCGCGACCCTCGACGAAGATCTGCTGAATATCTCACGCTCTACGGAGGCGATGTCTCTAGGCGACGTCGAGCCAGCCCCAGTACACTTCAGCTTCCTCCGGCCCATCTGCAAGACCGATCCCCGTGGCCTCCCTAGCGCATCCAAGAACGTAATCGGTGAACTCGCCGCCAAATCTATGATGCCCCCAGGGGTCCGCCTATTGTTGCAGGAATGGGACGTCGGCGCGGATCCGATGCAGTACGAGTACCGCGACCCGTACGACGAGGCTGCGGCGCCACCCGCGAACGTTGGACGTCCCTCCAAGGTGCCCCCTCCTCAGGGGGCGCAGTCGGTGCAGGAGCCCAGGCCCTCGACGCAAACGCAAACGCAAACGCAGCGCCCGCCCGCGATAGCGTCTTCCGTACCGAACGCACCGCCTACTATTTCTGCGAGCCAGCCCCCCGTTACACGCAGGCCGCTCGCCGCCGCGCGGTGGCAGGACGCGTTCGTGGCCCCAACACCGCGTCCGCCGTCAAGTCGCAGCCAACCGGCGGAAACGTGGGGCGCACCGGCTTCGTCGCAGGAATTCATGACAAGCACGCAAGTGCTGCCTGGGCCACATGGAGGACGACCGGTGCCTGCGAAGAAGAAGGGCGCCAAGAAACGATTGGGAGGGTTCTGAGCGGTCCAGGGCATTGTCTGGTATGGTAACGGGATGGCATAGGTGGGAGTTTGGGTTGGCTCTCCCTCCCACGGTAGAGCGACTGCATGCAGATCGCCTTCGAAACCTTGTCGCGTTGACGTACCCTTTAGACGCCCATTGTATGTTTCGTCACTTGTACATGCGCTGTATGCAGCTGTGTGTGACATAAAGGGCAGCTCGATGCTGAGCTTTTCATGTACGCCACTGGCAGACCTGGAGTGTGGTGAGGCAGAATCAATTGAGGGCGAGTCGGACCCAGATGAGCGGAGTGGTATGACGCGCGGAGAACCGGTAAGTAGCGGTCGATGTATGCAGAGACCGGGCACGGGCTGCTTCCAGTCGTCTTCTCTCTCCTTGACCCCTTCGTCGACCCCTCCTCCGCCGTCCTCCGCGTTGGCTCGCATTAAATAACATTGTTCTCGTGCGACTGCACGCAATCGGACTGTTGCCCGGCCAGTGACAGCTTCCTATGAGCGAGAAAAGGTGCCCGCCGCGTCTGCATGTCACTCTTTTTCCTGCACACGCCCTGATACACCCTGGCCACACAGGCCGTCGAGCTATTTGTTTGACTCGGCTGCGCTCAATGAGTCTCTCAAAAGTGCGGCCCGCGTTCTCCTCCGTCCAATGCGCGCATCCGAAACGAGTGACCGTGTCCTCCTGCAGGCCACAAGGCAGTCGTATGCGCGTTGTCTGCGAGCTACATCTCGACGTTCGCGGGGTACCCAGTGAGTTCCACGCCCGCTATCGCGCACATGCGCACACGTCGACTGACCACCGCGAAGCTGGACTCCATCAAGTCGAGGCTCCAGACGACGCGCCAACGCATCTCCATTCCTAGGCTCGCCCTGACCGTCTATCAGGAGGAGGGTGTCGTTGGCTTCTATCGAGGGTTATGGATCCCCTTGATGACTATCTCATTCGTCCGTGCGTACCCCTGCTTCTGCTGGACTTACTGAATCCCCAACCTTCTGACGCGCAGGTGCTGCCTCATTCACAATATACACCCGGACGAAGGAGTACTTCCGTGACCGCCACTGGCTAGCGAAAGAGCGCATATTCGATGTCTCTGCGGTCGGCGGTATCAGGTATGTCGGGTACTCTTTCTTTCCTTTCACTGCTCTGACCGTACGCGCCCAGTGGTGCGCTCTCGGGCTCCCTCATATCTTTTGGAAGCGCTCGTAAGTGCTGGATCTCTGCTCGCCTTTGATTTACCATTCTGATACGGAATGTAGCGTTTGAACTGGTCAAGGTGGGCACCCGACCGTTTGCCGAGGCTCCAACCCTAATCGCTCCGCATCCACAGGTCAGACGACAGCTCGAATACTCCATCGCCGCCAGTAAAGGGCTGCGCCTCGCAAAGGCCCCGAGCACCATGGAGGCTGTGCGGGACATATTCCGCTCCAACGGCCTGCTTGGACTTTATACGGGCTTCCGCCTGCATTTCGGTACGTGCACGGCCGCGCGCGATGGTAGCGCCCGCTGACCGCCGTACAGTGAGGGATACGATGGGCACCGCGCTCTATTTCTTCGAGTACGACGGTTTCCGCTACATCATGGGGCGCGCCTCGTCAGGTGAGCAGGGCGGCACCCCGCCCTGGCTGCCAATCCCCTTGTCACTGGTGCCCTTCGTCTGTGGCTCGCTTGCGGGCGTGTCCTCGTGGGCTCTCATCTACCCGCTTGACGTGTAAGTGCCCATCTGACCCGCCGCGCGCGTCCGCTGACGGGCCTTCGATCTATGCGCAGTGTGAAGACTAAGGTGCAACAGCGCGCGTTGGCTGGCGAGCGGCGGAGAGGCGTCCTGGAGACCTTCCACCGGCTCATCCGAGGTGAGCCGCGCGACCTCGACTGTGTGTGCGCGCGACGCACCGTTTGGCTGACGCGCTTGGTGATCACAGGTCCGGACCCCGACGCACCGAAACCGATCCACGTCGGCCTCGCGCGGCTGTATCGCGGGCTCGGGGTGAGCGCGCTCCGGAGCGTGACCACGCACGGACTGCTTTGGACGATCTTCGACCTCACCGCTCAGTACGTGGACCGTCTGCCGGGCAGGGACGGAGACGAGAACCAATGATAGAGAGCCTTTGTAATGCACGAACGGATAGAAGCCTGCTTGTAATGTGTATATTGTGGACACACACTATCTTTCTCGTGGCGCGACACAAAGTGTGAAAATCGAGCAAAGTTGCGGAATTTGAGCGAATCGCAGGCAAGATACATAAGACGGTACAGCGTTACAGCGTAGTGATACATAGGCGACAGCAAGGGTAAACAAAGCAACAACGTAGGAGCGCGGAAGAGCAGTCTACTCGCGGACGGCGTAAGGGTGTCGAACAAGCTCGTCGTAGAGGTCTGTAGGTAGGTCTCTGACGAGGGTCACCGCGATGCCAATGACAGGCAGGGCCTCTAGGGGAGGGAAGGTACGTAGCAGGCGCATGGGGCTGAGAGTCACGCACTGTCAGTTTTGGGCGAAAGAAAAGAAGACGGGGCGGCGTATTCACCTGGGAGAATTCATCACTTCGTCACGCATGAGCAGTAGTTGTGCAATTACGCAAAGGACGTTCAGGTGAACGCCGAACGCAAGCAGGAAGTCCCACAGTTGCAGGACCTGGTCGAGTGGTGGTGTGCATGCGCACAGTGTGAGGACGGCTGCAGTAATATCATGTGCTCAGAAGCATAGACTCCGCGGGACAGTGGCGGAATACTTACAAGGGAAGGCATAGATCTCGGCGGACAGGTTTTTGGAGCGTAAGTGAGCATACAGTTCAGGGTCCACGATCTTGAGGCACCTGTCCAACAACTATGGCATCCGTGAGCTCAGAAACTAGGGCTCCAGGGTCCAAGCACTGCTCACTTTGAGACCATAGTGTACACCTTCTAGTGTTGGCTGCACGTAGAGTGGACAGGACTCCTCGATAAACTTGGCGAAACAGTGGAAGGCCTCCAGCTCGGACGGCATTGTGTATAGGAACGGCGCGGCCAGCACGTTCATTCCTTGCACGTAAGTGAACCCGAGTTGGTCGTTCTCATGTCGATCTGTGGCGATGTTCGCGAGGGCACAGTGCGGGGGTGGCTATGGGCACTCACCATGATTTCGCCATACGAACGCGTCCAGTAACCGCACCAGCATCTCCTCGCTCACGCGCTCCTTGAATCCTCGGTCGGTAGCCAGTGTCCTTTCGGCGCCTAAGGACGAGAGCAAGCTCAGAGAACGCCTGCACATACCTGAACGTGTCGTTCCGGATCTTCTCCCGCACCTCGCAGGGCCCGCGACCAACATACTCCAGGAACGCGCCCGCCGACATATCGCGCACATGCAAGAGGACCTTCCATATTCTTGGGCGCAGCGTAGGGTCCTAGATGGCTCCGTCAGTCTCATAGCCTCGCGGCGTTCCAGGGAGCGTGCCGTACCACCTCAGAGGGGATCCCGTCGACGAGGATCAACCGCCGCAACTTCTTGGTCGCCTCCTCTACATCCGCCGCTGAGCGCGTTTTTGACGTGCTCTTGTATCTATCCAGAATCTTGTTGAACGAGTGCGCCGCCGCAACCGCAGAGGATTCTGTGGCGGAAGACATGAGGCCCAGAGGGAGACGGTCGTGGTAGGACGGTCAAGGTGGAATTGGCGTTGTGGTCTGTAACCGCGACTTCCCCTCACTCAGCGCTTAGCCACGGAAATTCCGGTCCGGGGTCACGCATGGGGCGTCTCAAAATTCCGACGCGACTATGACGAGCGTCTAACTTTCGCTGTCCCCTACCGCCATGCTCAGGCTGTGGTCCTTTGGGACACGCCCCGTCTTCCCTCGATGTAGGGCATTCCACTCTACTGTGGTCAGCAACGCAACTGCGGAAGCTGAATCTTCGTCGGCGTCGACGAGCACTTGGACTCCAACCTCGGTGCGGACAGGCCTCATCGCGCGCAAACGCGGTATGACGGTGATGTGGGACAACCACGGAGTGAGGTTCCCGGTCACAGTCCTTCAGGTGTGTCCGAACACTCTACTATACACGAGACGGACCGCATGACGCCTTGTGTAGCTGGAGAACTGCCAGGTTACCGCGAACATCAAGACCGTCCGGGACGACCAGTCTGAATACCACGCAGTCCAAGTGGCCGCTTCGGACAGGCCCTTGAAGAACACCACCAAGCAGATGCTCGGCCACTTCTCCAAGGCTGGTGTTCCTCCCAAGCGTATTGTGAAGGAGTTCCCTGTGACCCCAGACGCGCATGTGCCAATCGGTAAGTGCACAACGCCCGCTGTTCTGTCCAAGTCGTGTCCTCATGTTGGATCTGACAGGCACCACTCTATCTGCCGTCCACTTCGTTCCCGGCCAGTTTGTTGATGTGATTGCCAAGTCGTAAGTCTATATGCAATGCATTCTCTTTGCTGCGAGTACAACGCTCACTCTTGTACAGACTTGGGAAAGGTTTCCAGGGTACTATGAAGAGGTGGAACTTCAAGGGTCTGCGCGCTAGTCACGGTGTGTCCGTTTCACATCGTGCTGCAGGTTCCATTGGTGCCCATCAAGTATGTCCTCCACTCTCGCCCGCTGTATACGACTGACACACATACCTGTCTGCCAGGATCCCGGTCGTGTCTGGCCCGGAAAGAAGATGGCTGGCAGATTGGGTGGCGAGCGCATCACTACTCAGAACCTTACTGTCGTACGCGTCGACTCCGACCTGGAGCTCATCTACGTACGCGGCTGCGTACCTGGCATTGATGACGCTCAGGTCATGATCCGGGACGCGAAGAAGAAGATGACGCAGCTTGCGCACCACAACAGCGCGAAGGGTCAATTCGAAAAGGTCCTTCCGAAGGGCCTCGTCAAGCTACCCTTCCCTGCAGGCACGAAGGAGCTTGCCCAGGCGTTGCCGCCAGTTATCGTAGCGCCCTCTGCTCGTGTTAGCGACCCGTTCGTTCCTAGGGAATAGATGGCTTCGCTTTTTGTCCCCCTCTCACCACTTTCGCGGCTGACGCCGGCGCCGAGCCGTTGACTGAGGCGAGCATCTATCTCGAGCAGAAGAACGTCTCAGGTGATGGCAGCGCTAATCTCATTTTCACAATGGAAGGCCTATCTTCCCAGACTACACTCTATACGGTGGGGCTCGTAAGCCAAGTCCTTCCGACTCCTTCGGCTCCGTTATGCCCACGCTATCAGCGACTCAGTTATCAACATGGTTCGCGTGAGCACCCACCCCCAACGCCCCGACGTGCACCCTCTCTACCTCCTCTTGAGCCCTTGACGAAGCTTTGCAGTGAGCATGGACAAAGAAGCCAAGCCCAGGGGCAAATCTCATATCGTCTTCGCCGACGTACGCGAAGTCGATGACCTGAAGAAGCTCGGTTATGAGCAGGAGCTAGCACGAGTGAGTGCGAAAGCGGGCTTATGAGCTGTACGTGTATTGAAACATGCGACTCTAGTCGAGAGGACTACCCCACATCCTATTCAGTGCGTTTGCAATTCTTGCTTCATTTCGTTCTCTAGTAACATCATGACAGTGACTCTGGGTGAGCTTTTCGTATTACAACCCGTCGAACAAATGACCTCAATAGAAGCCGAGAAGCCATAATGGCAGTCCGTACGTCCTTGACCAAGCTTGCCAATTATACAATCATAATATTTGACGCCCAGCATATGGTCTCGGTGCCCCCATTGCGACGTCCCTTGTTGCCGGAGGGCCTGTCCCGATGTTCTGGGGGTACATCCTTTCTATGCGTCCCAGACCTCACTGCTGATTTCAATTTTATCTAGGTTACTTCTCGTCTCTCTGCTCTCTCTTTTCGTTGCGCTTTCCCTAGGAGAGATCGCCTCCAAATATCCCACGTCCGCGGGCGCGTACTACTGGTGCTATCGTCTGGCACCACCTCGGCATCGACTCCTCATATCATACATCACCGGATGGCTAACTGTAACAGGAGACTGGATGGTCAGCCTCAGCGTAACGTTTGTGTGTACAATTCCCTGCATGATGTCTCACAGTACTCAAGGTGTCTTCAAGGGCACGGCACAACTTCTCGTCGCAGGCATAAACATATACCATCCTGAATGGGAAGCAACCGCATGGCAAACCTGTACGTGGCTCGATACACGGCCATTCTCTGGCTCACACAACAGCGTAGACCTCATCTTTCTGGGCATGCTCGTCGTAACAAGCATCTTCTGCGTTTTCTTCAATCGATATCTGCCTATGATCGATGTAAGTGAGCTTGACAATTTCTTGCGGCTTAACCTGAGCCCGACATTGGCCCGACATCAGATTCTCTCTGCCTACTGGATCGCCATTGGCCTCGTAGGTATGTCATAGCATACTTCACATTAATGCTCCGCAGCCGCTGATGCGTTCTCCAGTCATGCTTGTGTGCCTTTCTGTGGAGGCGAAGGCAGGGCGGCACTCTGCAGAGTTCGCGTTCACGCACTTCGATACCTCGTTTTCCGGGTGGACGCCTGGTTGGGCCTTCTTCATCGGCCTCTTTCCGGCAAGTGTAATGTTACATACCAGTGTGTGTTTTACGCTGATGTGCTTGTCCTCTTAGGCGGGCTACACATTCTCGGCCATAGGCATGAGTAGGTATCTCGCTTTGCGAAATCGTCTAGCTTGCGCTCATCAAGCCTGCTTTATAGCGACTAGCATGGCCGAGGAAGTACACAACCCTTCCATCAACCTGCCTCGGGCGATAGTTTGGTCTGTTCCCATTGGATGTTTGATGGGCATTGCCTTCATCCTCCCCATCAACTTCACGCTACCAGACACTGGCGTGCTACTAGAAGGTTCGTGGCAATGTCGTCGGATATTAAACACATATGAATCATGGCTGCTAGTGGCATCTGGCCAGCCCATCGCTGTCATGTACACCTTGATCATGGGATCCAGAGGCGGGGGGTTTGGGATGGTGAGTGCTTGGACTACGGCCACATTACACGCGTAGCTGATATTTCTGACAGTGGTTCATCAGTAAGCACGACCTACGTGTCTTCCTTGAAGACTGAACGACGACTTATCCCGTGTCCAGTCTTCGGCGTCGGCATCTTCTGCGCTATCTCGATTAACTGCGCCGCTTCGCGCGCTACCTGGTCGTTCGCCCGCGACAAAGCCATACCGTTCTACAGCACCTTCGCCAAGGTCGACTCGCGGTTCTCGGAGCTGCCTCTCAACGCGTTCCTCCTCTGCATGGGCGTGGAAGCGCTGCTGGGGCTGATCTTCCTCGGGTCCAGCGCAGCGTTCAACGCGTTCGTCGGGGTAGAAGTGATGTGCCTTGGGGCAAGCTACGCGATCCCGATCATTGTGCTGCTCGCTGGGGGCAGGAAGGGCGTTGCGGGCGCGCCTTACCCCCTCGGGAACTGGGGCTGGTTCATCAATGTCATGGCGATCCTTTGGGTTGCGCTGGAGATGGTGCTGTTCTCCATGCCGGCGGCCCTTCCGGTTGACCAATCGACTATGAGTGAGTGAGGCAGGGTCGACTTGGTAGGTCGCATATATTGACGATGATTCCGGCCAGACTACGCGTCCGTCGTGTTCGTTGGATTCGCGGCGATCAGCGCGGTGTGGTATATGATTAGTGAGTGAACAGATTGGTTGCAATGGGTTCCTCATTTAAATATTCTGCAGGTGGCCGTTTCCATTACAGAGGTCCTCCTGGGGTCCACGACACCGACGTCGCAGACGCTGATGAGCATTACGTGAAAGCGTGAGCTCTCATATGAATCCATGTACCTGTTCATCGAGAGAGACAGTGTACATCGCACACATGGTGAACAATGACAATCTAGCATACACTCGCGAAGAGGACGCGGAAACAAGGATCACCGCGGACATGTGCAGCCCCATATATCCGAATAGCCAACACCCTGCTGGCCGCGAGCCTCTCCGTCCCGACAAACCCTTCCCCTACGCGAACTGCTACCACTGGTCGGGGGTGGAGATGGATATCCGGGTGCTGTTTCCACGTGTTCGTGAGGGATTCCAGCTTCCGAATTGACACTTCCTTCTCTCCCTTTTCTCCTCAGCTGTCGATGTCAGTAATTCATTTTCATTAGTTCCTATCGCTACGCTGACGTACACTACCGTTCTTATGACAGAAGCAGATACACGCGCCTACCACGCCGAGTTGACCTGCGCATCAGCGCCCGGCCATTGACAGACGTCCCGACGTGCACGGGTCCGTCCGAGGGTCAACTTGGACATACAGCTTTGACATGCGATGCTAACACCGTCAGCGCTACTGCCGACAAGACGTCCTATGTCGTTGGCGTGTGTCCTTGCTTTCATCAGTTATGGAAAGACGGTGCGGCAAGGTGTCTCGCCCGCCGTCTCTGCTGTTACGTGCCAAGGTCGGCCGGCGCGCAAGGTGTCCCTATAAGAGTGAGGACGCACTTTTGCCTTTCACCAGTGAGCCAGGTGCTCTCCACTCGCCTCTTCTTCCCGCCCTTTGACCTTTGC
The DNA here is from genome assembly GCF_000271585.1 of Trametes versicolor FP-101664 SS1. Classification (NCBI taxonomy): domain Eukaryota; kingdom Fungi; phylum Basidiomycota; class Agaricomycetes; order Polyporales; family Polyporaceae; genus Trametes; species Trametes versicolor. Next base: position 409,551 of record NW_007360324.1, read on the forward strand.
CTTCAAATTTCCTTCCGGACCATAGGCTCCGCTACTCTTAACTTCATCCTCGTTAAATCTTCCCCCTTCATTGCAATATCTTCCGTTATTATGGGGCCATCACCCTTCCTTGTGTTCATTGCACTCGTCCTCTCAGTGCAAGCACTCCCGCTGAGCATGTAAGTTTTCATTTGATATATAGGCATTCTTTGGTCACTCACATTTCTGTTGGGCCAGTCTTTCAAGTTCAGCCAGCACCACACTGTCATTGCCGACAACTATCTCATCCAACGCAACCTCCACTGCCCTGTCCTCGGCTGCTACTCCGGCACCCACGGCGACTGCAATCGCCACTACAATCAACGACTCTGCCTCTGTCACTGAGACCGACTCTTCCGTCGCTGCTTCCGCCACGGATTCGGATGGATCCCCGACTGACTCTGCCGCGAATGTCTCTGCGACAGATGGTTCGGTCTCCTCCACCGACTCTACCGTCACCTCGGCAAGCGCTGCCGCATCTGCCACTGATTCGTCGGCTCCCCCTTCTGCTACCGACTCCTCCACGAGTGACCCCGCAAGCGCCACGGATAGCACTGCTCAGCCTTCCGCAACCTCTATCTCGTTCGATATCCCGGAGGTCCCTCCCGCTTGTTTAGCGCTTGCCTCGGGTAGTGCACTCCCCACATCTTCCGCCCTCACGTCGTCCGCTGCATCCTTCACATCGTTCACTACCCTTTCCTCGTCTGGATCTTCGTCCGTCGCGGACCCCGTCGCATCGAGCACCGCAAGTAACATCACCACCACTGCCACTGCCACTTTGGCGAGCGCAACATCTTCGGCTTTGCCCACCGATGCTCCGAGCAACGCTACGCTGTCGAGACGCATCGCGCAAGACGACCTCCCTGCAGTTGCGCAGTCATGGCAGGACCTTTGTGTAAGCCTCACGCGCATCCTTCCGCAATCCCGTGTTTTACCTAATGCTTCTCGCAGCTCGTCAGCGGCGGCGATATTTTCACCAACGAGCCGTGTGTGCAGCTTGCCGGAGTGGACGGCATCAACGCCCTCCTCGCCGATGCCGAGCCCTGTGCGCAGCAAGACAACGCGGACGCGATGATCGACTTTGCGCGCTCGCCCGGGGTCACAAACACCGACGCGCTCATCGCGAACGCGGTGGCGTACGCGAGCCACCCGCGGAACGCGCCGAACATTAACGGCGTCATCCCGAGCACGCTCTTCTGCCAGCGCGCGCCGCGGAACCCGGAGCTTGCTGGTGTGGTGCGCCCCCAGCTTGACGGTGTCGACCTTGGGATCTTTGGGGACGTGAATTCGGGGCTATTTGCGTTCGGAGCAGGTGAGTTGCTGTCTCAGGGCCGTTACTACTACCCTCGCGATCGTTATGACTGACAATGATGTAGACGGCACATGCCCTTTTGGACAAACAGCGGACGTGAACACTTGCGGCTGCTCCTGAGCCGAGTAAGTAGTAGAACTTCTTACGGACCACTCGTCTATTATTTTATCATACTGCACACCCCGCCCTGGACGATGGACCATTACCATGTACTTACCAGAACTTAATATGTGACGTTGATGAGAGGAAGTAAGCAAGTCGCGCCGTACTCGTACTTGCGACCCACATGGACAAAGAGTGCCGACCACCCCATCCCCGAACACGTGAAATAATTATCGATTACCTATTTTAGGCTCATACTGGATGCCCTTCCATGCGCGAAGCCGCGTTGACGATTCCGGGATGCCTCTTGTCGCAGATTACGCCGGTCTTCGCCGAGCAGCGCTCGGAAATCGCGTCGAGATTCAGTTTTCTGGGGCAAACCTCTCTTCCGGCTACATATCGCGACAGCACGCCTTCATGAATGCTTCAACATCCTCCAAACTCCACTTTGTGCTTTATGAATGCCTCGAGGGACTACGGAAGCACCAATCCGAATTCCTTGGACTAGTGACAGCCGAGGGCGCTCATTGTCTACGGGTCTCGTCAGCCAACACCACTCCCCCAGGCCGGCCAAGACAAGGAAGCGCCGTGAGAAATGGTTCAAACTGCCATCTCCAGGACACGCTTTACGGATGGTGATGAAAACCAGGAGAAGCGACTGTCGAAGGCACTGTATCATCTCCCCCTTGAAGTACGCCCGCCGGCACCTCCAGGGGCCATCGCGTTGAGATTGTTCGCGTGAGGAGCTAGTATGAGCTGTAGCAACTGCGAGAGGGGAGCCTGAACGGGTACTTTTGTACACATAATTCCAAGGGGACGCTTAGCAAGGGTACCTCAACTTGAGAGATTGCCAAACTGGGCATGACGCTGCGATCGAGGCCCGGTGGAGGCGCGCGGGGCGGCTGTGCCTCGCTCGTCCTCCCAGTGCGCTCCATGACGGCAAAGCTCGTCCACCCACCCAACCCATAACTTATCCTGCCAATGCCCTGAGACCTCCCTGCACCTCCCACCATGACCGTCGACCCTTCCCGCCCGCTCGTCCAGATCGCCTCCTATAACACCAACCTCCAGGCCGAGCGCGGCCTCCCTCAAGACCTTGTCGACTGGCTCGCGCCGACGCTCCAAGTCTCCAGCTTTCTCGCCCGCGAGCGACGCGCGCCCGACATCGTCGCGGTCGGTTTCCAGGAGCTCCTTCCTCTCCACCTCGGCCGTGAGTCTTCTCGTACCTCGCCGATACCCTGATTCTTACCGACGTGCGAGCAGTGTCCGGCCTCTCCAAGGCGGCCATCGAGAACCGGCACGCGCTCATCCTCTCGCAAATCGAGACACACGCGCCGAACAAGGAGCGCTACACGCTCATCGCGAAGGTCGTCAACGTCGGCGTCGCGCTCCTCGTCTACGGCCGCGATGACGGCGTCGGCCGCCGCGCGTGCGACGTGCAGACGCAGTGGACCGGCTGCGGCCCGCTGTACATGGGCAACAAGGGCGCGGTCGGCGTGCGCTTCCGCGTGCCAGACGAGGACGGTGGTGTCGGGGAGGTCTACACGTACGTCCCACGCCGTCCATTGCTTCTTGGGTAGACCGTACCCACACGCGGGGCACACCCAGGTTCGTCTGTGCGCACCTCACCGCGCACGCGCCGAAGCTCGCCCACCGGATCGCGGACTACAACCACATCGTCGGCTCGCTGCTCTTCCCGCCCCTCCCCGCGTCCGCCTCGCCCGCGCCGACGACGATGTTCGCGACCTCGCACCTCTTCTTCTTCGGGGACCTGAACTTTCGGCTGTCCCTTCCCCTGGACCACGCGTTCGCATCGCGCGCGGAGCTCCCTGCGCTCGTGCACGCGCTCTCGACCGACGACGGCCGCGCGGCGCTGAAGGAGCACGACCAGCTGCTGATCGAGCGCGACGTGCGCGGCACGGTGTTCCAGGGCTTCCGCGAGGGCGAGTTCTGGCGCTTCAAGTGCAGCTACAAGTACCGCCTTGGCCAGGTGGACGAGTACGAGTGCGTGCGCACGTCTGTCCGTTTTGCGTGTGTCTCTTGCTGACGCAGCGACGCAGCCCGAAGCGTATGCCGGCGTGGACCGACCGCGTCATGTACGCGACGCACGCAGACTCGCCCGACGCGCCGCAGGCGTCGAGCATCACTAACGTCTTGTATACCGCGATACCCTCCTATACCACCTCGGACCACGTACGCTCCCTTTCTTCTATTCCTTCCTTGCTTCCCTGTTTGACGTACCGCGCTGTTTTGACAGAAACCCATCGTCACCCTACTCCTCCTACCGCCGCCTACCCGCGGCACCACCGCCGTGCCCGTGCTCCGCCTCCCAACAGGATACCACCCGACGCCGGACCCGTGGGCGCACGCGAAGCGGTACACTGGCAGGACATTCGACCGTCTCATCGGCTACTGCTGGTGGCTGCTCACGATGCTCGGCGCGGGCTCGGCGCTGATGGGCCTCGGGAACCTGCTCGTCAGCCTCGGCTTCTGGCGCTGGTGGCGCGCCACGCAGGGCCCGGAGCAGGACCTGCTGCTGCCCTGAGTGTACGTGTATACCCTATTGTAACTGATGTGGTTAGACTTCGTGTATACGCGACGACTGTAGCGCGTTGTCCATGTAAATTAATATTGTTGTGACGGACTGGTATATTGCATATTTAGCTGCTCTAGGCTATGTAGGTCGAGTGCGGGAGTCGTGTGTTTGGATACAAGTACAACAGGTAACAGGTTCCGTCTCAGGCCAACCAGTACCAACCCACAAGCCAAGGGTGAGAGCAGGGCGCAAGCGCTTTACGGCTTGACAACCTTCCGCCCGCTTTCCTCGTCGTCGATAACGATGAGTGGCTGCGCCTCCCCGACGAGGGTCTCCTCGCGCTCGGGGTGTGCCGCCGCGTACGGCTGAACCTGCTCCTCGACGTCCCCGCCCGCGCCAGGCCCGCCCGCGGGGTCCGGCGGGAGGCGCACGAACGCAAGCAGCACGCACGAGACCGTGACCGCGCCCGCAGCGAGGAAGATGATCGCCTTCGGGAACGTCCCGACCGTCTTCGCGTACGTGATCCCGTACACGAACGGCCCGAAGATCTGCGCGCTGCACCCGGACAGTCAGTACGCCCGTCGTGGGGACGGGGGTGGACATTTCAGAGGGGAGAGGGGGCGCAACGCACCTCAGGGCCTGCACGACGCTCATCGCGCCGAAGAGCTTGCCCGAGTCCCGCCCGCCGCGGCGGTTGTACAGCGTGAGCGCGACGCTCTGCACCGCGGGCCCGAAGCCCATGCCGAGTGCGCCGAGGCACGACGTCGCGGCGAAGATCAGGCCGTTGGGTGCGAAGGCCATGAGCAGGTACGTCAACGCGTCTACCGCAAGCGACGCGCGGGCGAGCACTAGGTCAAACGCGGGCGAGTGGTGTGCGGGAGGGGGCCGTGGCGGAGGAGCGTCGTCGTCTGCCGCGGGTGAACGTGCTTCCCCGCCCTCAAGAGGTTCGGCCGGCTCTGTGGGGAGCTGGATCGGAGGAGGCGTGGGTTTGGCCAGTTTGATTATGACTGTGGTCGCAAGGCATACGTTAGGACACCCGCGCTACACATGTACCGGATCGATACATACACGGTAAAATGACTGTTAGAAAGAGAGCCCTGGACACGCCAATGGTGCTGAACCAGTAGCCAACCTGTTTGATATCAGTATGGACGATCACTTAGATAGTCCAAACGTGCACGTACTTGCTCAGTGTCCCATTCGAAGAATGTCTGAATATATTGCATGATGTACACGTATGAACCCTGTGGGTGCGTGAGCGTTGTTTCAAACAGTACTTCGCTGAGACCGCTACCATTAGAGAGACTGTAAACCCATAAGCAGCGACCAAGAGAGCAAGGCTCCAATCGCGCCTCTTCCCCTTCGACGGCGTTCCACCCTGGTTCAGCTCGATTGGTAGGAACAGCATCAGCGGCGTCAAAAACGCAAACAGCCGCTTGAGCAGCACGAGAGCGCCCCCGTGTGCGTGGGCTGCGCGATACTGTTCTTCCTCGACCCGCTGCCGGATGCGCGCAGCCTCCATGTCGCGCTTGTGCAGCGACTCGGGGATGACGAACCAGACGAGCAAGGCGTAGACGAGGTGCAGCCCCGCGGCGATATAGAACACGGAGATGAAGCTGCCGGTAAAGCGGATGACGAGCCCGCCCAGCGTAGGCCCGATTGCCATCCCCGTAAAGAGGAGCCCGAGGTAGCGAGAGAATATCTTGGAACTGGAGACGTGGCGGTCAGTCGATGTATGCATTCTCATAGAGCCAACCTACCGGTTAGCGGGAGACGTGCAGTCCGCCATATATGCGTGCACGTTCCCGGATATAGACGACAGACCTGGACGAAAAGGCCTCAGATTATTGTGGCTAGCCTGTAGGACGTATGTGTGGCTTACCACCTAGAAGACCTTCCATTATCGGCCCCACGACCAAAAACGAATATCCCCCTGGCAGTTGCTTGTAAAAGTAATATACCATGATGATGTTGAAGTCCGTTAGGACAACGCCTACAACGGCGCAACTCAACACGGTGGTGCGGCCGTATCGGTCGGAAAGCTAACATTTCGATGCTCAGTTGCCAATCGTCCACGAAAGTCGAAGAACATACCGAGCCCCACCAAGCGGTGGTCAAACAACTCAAGATTCCCATCGTAGTAGTCATGAGTATGTTCAGCTCGGCGACCGCGGCGGAGACCACAGGGTCCGCATGGCATACTCTCTGGCTCGGTTCTACAGGAAACAGTGGAAAGTGAACCACGTCCCGCTGAAACAGCGTATGTTCACGACTTACGGTCGAGCGTCAATGTGCCGTTATTGTGGCTGAAGAATGATAGCACATCCCGGTCGGGAGTTACGACCGGCTTGTGCACCTCGCACGCGAGGTAAGTGTACAACTCAATCTTGGCTGCCGCGGTGATCGTCATGGCAATGGCAGAGAACGGCACATAGGCCAGAAACCTGTCGCGGGTGGGGACATGTACGTTCAAGCTATGCGCGAGGCACAGAGCGGGTGGGGACTGACCACCAGGGCGAGGGCCTCTTCCACCACGGCTGCTTCTTCCTCCACAAGCGATCGACCTCCTCTTCTCCCGGGTCCTGTCCCTCTCCCTCGCATGCAGCATCGGTAGGCTCGTCCTCCTCCGCGAGCGTCTGCTCACTGTCGTGGTGGGGGTGTACAAACTCGTGCAGGAGCTCCGCAGTCTCCTCGCCGACCGGGCCGCCGGGCACCATGAGATCGTCGGGCCCCTGAGCGAGCAGGGGAATGGTGGACGTCGTGGTATTGCGGGATCCGCGCGGGCGCGAGCTCGGGCGCGAACGTGAGCGCGAAGAGGCATCCTGGCGGAGAAGAGACACGCCTCGCGAGGACGGGGGAGACATGGTGGGAGGTGGGAGGGCCCGCAGCGAGGCGCTTGCTCGACGAGGGCGAGCGGGAGGAGATGGGGAGACACGAGGGCGAGGTGCGTTATAGATATAGCAGAACGATAAGTAGCAGGCGTTCAGGAGATAAGTGAGGATAAGTAGCAGGCGTGCTTGGGAGATAAGTGAGCTCAGAGTGTGGAGCGGCGATGGCGTCCGGCCGGCAACTTGGCTGAGCTGCCGCCACATTCGAATGTCATCACACACCCAGTCGTGCGCGATGTCCAGCCACCAGTGTCCGATACCGGCATATCCCTGCCGCCTTCCGCGGAGTCAGCTCTGCACAACACGCCGTCGCAGCGCAGCAAACGCGTTCAATTGCAGAGCCAGTCTGCATGAACCTTGCAGCATGGCCGGGGGAGCATGTGTGAACGGAGGCGCTATACTTACACCAACATCTCGGATTGCTTCCGGAGGCTCGTCTGAGTACGCCGCTGCCAGTGCCCCGAAAGTCCCTAGCCAGGCACTTACTGTGATCCGCAAGTGCGTGGTACCTAGAGAACCGAGACCCATCCTGGACCCACCGCCCTCACGCTGAACGAATGCGCACGACTATTGGTAGTATACTAGTAGGTACACAACGCCACAATCCACGATCTTACCGTGCTTCCAACCTTACCGGTGGCGGCATCGAAGCGCCTACTCTGCAGGTACCGCCGCGGTCTCCCTTCCACCTGGCCCCTCCCACGCGGTCGTGTCCGCTGGCTCCTGCTCAACCGCGCCTGTCCCCCGCAGCCGGATGAGCATCAGCAGCAGCAAGCTCACAAACAGCGACGCGCAGCACAGGAAGTAGATCGCGCCCGGCACAGTCGCCACCGTCCGCATGTACGTCAGCCCAAACAACGTTGGGCCGACGATGTGCGAGCTGCACGATGACAGAACATCAATGACACACCCGGTCCGCGAGCTCCGCATAGTGAACGCGAACGCACCTCAGAGCGGAGACGACGGTGAGCGCGCCCAGCAGACGACCCGTGTCTGCGCCCCCGCGACGTGCGTATAGCTCCAGCCCGAGACTCTGCATCACTGGCCCGAAACTCGCGCCGAGCGAGATGCACATGCTGTAGACCGCGAAGAGCGCTGCGGTGGCTGCGCTCGGCGTGAGTGCGTAGAAGATGATGTCGGTCACCAGCGCCGCCCGCGCGAGTATTAGATCCAGGGACGCAGCTCGGAGGCGTTTTTTGGGCGCAGGGACGGTCGTAGACTGCTCTGGCTCTTCAGAGGGGAGGAAGAGGGGCTCGGATTCCACCGCAGGCGTTGACGGCTTGCCGGCCGGTTGCCATATGTAAGTGAGGAGCTTGACGATGCCTGGTTGGAACGAGGTCAGGAGAGGGCTACCCCACGATTGGATGACCGTGTACTTACCCGGGAAGACAATTGTGAGGTAGGTTGCCTTAGATATGTTGACGCCACCTATCCAATAATTGATCTGCAGTTGTGTCAGCTGGAATAATCAATGCACCATGAGTCGATGCCTCACATTTTCTGAAGTCCATCCGAAAGTAAGAGATGCATATTGCAATTGTTGATACACGGACGCCTGGGCACACGTATCAGACGATGAACGGATTCGTTCTCGGTGGAACACTCACCAACACCAATGTTCCAAATCCATAGGCCGCGCCCAGGTAAGTCAAGTTCCAGTCTACACGTTTACCCTTGCTAGGCGTCTCGACCTTCTTCGGCAGCAGCACCGCGAGCGGAGAGACGACGTCGAACATGGCACCCCAGCGTTTCAGCTTGCTGATCACACCAGGAGCGGGGGTGCCCAGCTGTTGCGCCTGCGCGGCGCGACGTTCCCGCATCACAGACGGAGAGAGGGACTCCGGGATGATGAACCAGACAAACAGCGCCACGATGGCGTCGATCGTCGTCGTCGCGTAGAACACGGGGAAGAGACGGTGCGTCGCGCGCATTATGAAGCCGCTCAGCAGGGGCCCAACGCTCATGCCGAAGAATAGAAGTCCCATTAGCTGGGAGAAAGCTCGTGACCTAAAGTCGGAAAGCGTCAGGACGTAGAACCAGAAACCACGGAGATAAACCCATACCGCGTCGCGGCGTCAGAACAGTCAGAGATGTAAGCGTGCATCATCACCGAGGCCACCGAGACGGCTCCCACCAGGCCCTCCACGGCAGGTCCAATGACGAACCACCAGTACGTCCCCGGGAGCTTGTCCCAGAAATCGGCCACGATGAGGAAGCTGATGTCGGACACCAAGAGGCCCGCGACGTTGAATCCCAGCACCCACATGCGCCCATGTCGGTCAGATAGCTAGCACGCCCGCATCCATCCCACAGTCAAGCTCTGAACAAGGTGCAGCTCAAGATAGAAGGACGTACAGAGCCCCACCATGCGGTGGTTAGTGTTGTGAGCAGGCCCGATATAGTTGTAAACACCGCGATCAGTCGTGCCACAGCCGCCTGGACCGTGGGGTCCGTCAGACATTCACGGGAGGTGGCGTCGACGCCGTAGACCTGGCAGATTGTGCGGGTGTATATTTCAAAGCGGGGCGCGACGACGCCGGACGTCGAGATGGCCGCCGTCGCAGACAAGGCGAGAATCCTGCATAACGTGCATTCTCAGCATCGCGCGGAGGTGCACTCGCGAGCCTCAACGCACCATATGGGCGACGGCTTCAGCCATCGACGAGACCAAGAGGTCGCTGCCACAGTGTTCACGGACCCGTACGATCCTGCACCTCCAGCTGTAGATAACGCGCCACAGCGTCACGCATAATTTCCCCAGATGATATCAAAGTCTACTCACCGCCGTAGATACCTCCGTCATCCGCAGGTCCGGCAGCCAACAGCGGTTTGGCAGCGGACATGGCGATGGTGGTGGTGGATGTTGGCAGCCCTCCCTGCCGCCGACCCTGCGCCGCCCGAGGAATTGAGCGTGTTCGCGTGCCTCCCCACGCGGAAAGATCAGCCTTCTGTCTCCGGAGACCATCTTCCTAGTGACGGGACACTGTTGTTCCGAGAGTCTCGACACGGCTGACCTGCTCCAGCTAGGGACATGGACAACAGGTATATGCGCGAGCCAAGGAGAAGGAGGGCCTCCGAGCACCGAACGCCAATGAAAACGGCTAGATAACCTCATCTAATCAGATCCAGGAGCTCAAGCTGTGATCTAATCAGATAATTCGTGATCAGCCACCTGCGTCTCCGTCGGCGGTCGGCACGACGCGCTCAGCAGCTGCTCTCGCCTTGCCAGTATCCACACAACTCCTGCCATTCGATCTTGTCTGCGAGATGGTCTGTCCCTCCGTTGTTTTCCCAAAAATGTATCTCTGAGAAGTATCCGCGCTCCGCCCGCTGCTGAATGTGCTTGAATCCGCCGTCAACACGCGCAGTCCAGCACCGTCGATATCCCCCAGGAGCTCAAGGCCGCGCTCCGCAAGTTCAGGTTCGCGCGGCGCAACGCGGGCCACGCCGCGCTGGTCGTGAAGATCAACAAGCAGAAGCTGCTCATGGAGGAGGTCGAGCAGTTCGACGACATCAGCATCGAGGACCTCGCAGAAGGTGTGCACCCCCTCCGCCCGCCCGCCCCGGGGCGATCGCGCTAGATCGCGCGTCCGTCCACGCGTCGTGACATCCGCGCTGTCCCTGCAGAGCTGCCGGAGAACTCGCCGCGCTACGTCCTTCTATCGTACGAGCTCAATCACGCCGACGGACGCAAGAGCTTCCCGCTCGTGCTCGTCAACTGGGCGCCGACCTCGAGCGAGATGAGTCTCTTGACTCTCCACGCGAGCGCGTTCATAGAGTTCCAGAACACAGTACGTACGACGTGTTTTTGTTGCATGAGATGACGATTGAGCGTGTGGGCTAGGCCGACGTCAGCAAGGTCATCGAGGTGCGAGAAGGGGCGGAGAGCTTCACGAAGGAGATGATCGACCAGAAGCTGCTGCATGTATGAAGTACGCTCGACCGCCAGGGAGAACAGCGTCTATCAAGGGCTACGGGACAGAAGAACTCGTACATCTGTACAACACTCTGGATTATCTGCTGTGTTACGCTATCGAAACAGACACACCTCGCACTCATGCTCGACAACCGTATGCGTCCATGATCCCTGCGAGAACCCAGCAATTCCCAACGACATAGACCAGCCCCCGGATCCAGAGACCGAAGAAGACGTTCTGCCCCAAGAACTCCAGCTTGTACGCTTCACTCAGCCATAGCGCTTGTGTGCCGATCCAGACCGCCCCATACGCCACAGCGCGGCGGGTCGACATGGAAAGCTGTGGTATCAGAAGCGGCAAGAAGAGCGTGTACCACAGGAAGTACTGCAATGAGACGTTTAAATTTGAGAAAGAAGCATACCTGCGATGGGGATAGACTGACCTGAGATGTGCAGACCTTGTTGAAGACCACGAATACGAAGGTCTGCACGAACCACGTAAATACCAGGTTCTCTCTCCGCCGACCGAACAGCAGGCCGCTTCCAAGAGCCAGGATCATTTGGGGGACGAAGCTCGTCAAAGGAGACCTGAGGAGCCTCTTCCACAAGACTGTCTCCTGAGCGGAGGAGGCGGAGGGGTAGGTTAGGTACACCAGGTAGAAGTACGGGGAGAAGTTATGTCGGTGGTCCAGGCGGGTTAGGTGGTAGAGATACGACTCCTGTAGGAACGGCTGCCCCCATCTGACCGATGACCTGTCAGTAATGAGGTATACAAGTGTCAGCCACAGCGACTCACATAGCGTACATGGCAGCTCCCAAAGCCAAGAACGTTGTCGCACTGATCACCCCGAACCTGATAGTCCGTCCATTGACAAGTGTGCTGCAAATCCCCTGCCATCCCCTGCCCACAGCGCCTTGACTGCCGATTACGCCCAGGCACGCGACGCCGTAGATGAACGGGTATATCTTCCAGTGCGTAGATAGCCCAAGGAGCACGGCTGAGACGTCCCACCGGTCCTTCAGCGCGTAGTAGAGGGTTGCAAGGACGAACAGTGATAGGACAGACTCCGAGGAACCTCGTGTAGATATGGTGAAGACAAGTGGGTTGAGGAGGTGCAGAGAAACCAGGAAAGTGGCCAGTTGCGAGGTGGAGTCCGCATCTGCATGAGGCGTTGAAGGGGAGGGGTTCTTCTCTGCTTGTACCGGAGAAGACCTGCGGCGCGTCCTAGGTAGAATGAATGATACCAGGAGCTCATACATGAGCAGCCCAGCGAGGATGTCGCATCCCGCGAAGAGCAGCTTCCCGAACGAGGGATGTAACCATTCGTTTGGCGTCAAGAGCACGGCGAGCAGAGGGGTGTAGCGATATGTTGCGCGTGTATACGGGCTGCATAAACCCGTGAGATCATAACTGCAAACGAAAGGCGCGTCGCCGTACCTTCCAACGTGCCAATAAGACGCGAGTGGGCCCTCCGCTCGGTTGTCCGCTGCAGGGTTGAGGACGAACCGTGCGGCGTCACTGAAGACGCGGTAGTCCACGTCCGTGTACTTCACAGCTGAGTGTGCGTCGTGCCATTCGCTATACACTATCAGGGCAAGCCGCAGGACAGATGAGAGCAAGAGGATGCGAGAGAAGGACGGCACATTTTGGAGGATGTGGTATGAGCGTGAGGGCATGACGCATGATTCACTGACGCGCTAGGCGTCCGCGTGTGAGGCCTTGAGCAATGAGGACTGGCCTCACTTGGCATGATGATCCAGTACTTCGACCTCCAGCTGACTATATATCTAGTCAACTTCATGTCATTGCGGTCAAACGTGTGCCGTGTATGACATGTGGTATATTTTTGTCTCGCCCGAAGAGACCGTGGAAGGTACCTGACTGGACTGGAGGGAGGCGAAACAATGTAACATTCCACAACACGAACAATGAGACAAAGAAAACTAGTCCAGAACACGTATGTCTACGTCGGTAAATCACTGAGAGTAGTAGGTTAGCCGGGAGGAGGTGATATGTCGATGACTGTGCTCAGATCTGACGGGGATATGTTAGTGATTGGAGTCGCACGCCTGGAATAGAGTGACAACGTACGTATTGTGAGAGCCATCTGAAGCCTTCTCCGTACCCCTGGCGCTGCACGACTGAGCACATGAAGATCTCAATGGGACGGATGTCGTTGAGGGGGACCTTGCCCTACAACAAAAGGTTTCAGAAGCCACTTCATACATGAGTGGATTTGCAAACGCACCTTGCCAGTGGTCTGGTACAGGCCCAGGTGATGCCGGAGCTCATCCTCACTCACCGCGCCCGGTGCGTCGATCTTGTTGCCGAGGATAAGGAAAGGAACCTTCGAGAGCTCCTCGATGGAGAGGAGTGCGTCGAGCTCCGCCTTGGACTCAGCGAAACGCTCGAAGTCTGCACTGTCAACGAGGAAGACGATGCCATCAACCTCGGGGAAGTAGTCGCGCCAGAGGCGGCGAGCTATTGCGGGAAGAGAGTTAGAATGTGGGACAATGAAACAAGATACGATACAACATACCCTGCAAGTGACCACCCAAGTCGTAGGTCGTGAACTTCACGTTGCCAATGGCAAGCTCCTCCGAAGCTAACAACAGAGTCAATACAAGAACGGTGAGTGCAAACGAATGTACTTACTGGGATGGAGCGTGGGTTGAAGGGTTGCCAGACGGTCATTCTTCAGCATGTGGAGGAGGGTCTTTCCAGACGCTTGAGAGGGTGCGACACTACACAGCCAGAACAACGCAGACGTACCGTCTTGCCAGCATTGTCGAGCCCGAGGAAGAGGATTTTGGCGTTCTTGTGCAGAAGGCCTGAACAGAGCAGAATGAGTGAGGCATCCCTGAATAGAGGTTTGCAACATGAGGCGCACCAAGCTGCGCGAGGACATCCCAGAACCAGTTGATGATGAACATAGCGTTGTCGTAGAAGAGGAAGCGGGCGAGCGAAGGAGGAGGCGATGGAAGGTGGCTGAGGAGGGCGAGGGCGTCTGCTGACCCTGCGCTGCTACAGTGACGTGGACGTAGACGCTCGTTCTCACATCCGTCGAGGCTCGAGACCAGTCCGCAAACACATGGCATCATGTTCCTGACATCGTTCTGTGTGTTGCTGCAGGCCGCTGAGTACGACGGAATGACACAAGATATCCTGCGATAGAAATTTCAGGTCATCCTCATTGTCGTGAGCTCGGAGAATCGACTGTCGGGTCCACTAATGGGCTTCCGTATTATATGCTTTTCTTCTACGTCTTGAATGCTACTTCAATTGGGAGCGCACTTCCTCTCCACGGATAATTATCAGATGTTCATCGCAGAGCGAGCATTCAAATAGAAAGCATGCATTAAATGTCTAGCTAGCTACGAAATCGAAGAGGAAGATGTGGGGAGGATCTGACACTCACTACACCAAGGAAAGGGTGCGCAAGTTCTTAAGCCTCCCTGTCCGAAAGGCATACTCTCCGCTAAACCGAATCGCCGTGTCTCCTGTACAAACGAAGGGACAGGCACTGTCTAAGGGGTCGCGTGAAGAAAAGCCAAAATCTGGCGGCCGATATAAGTACCTTTCAGTTGTTTGCTTGTGTTTGCAACAGGCGCTTACCACCAAACTGAGCCTGATGCAGGCAGCAGGCTGCTCGATCGGCGCCAGTCATAGTGCTTTTACATATCCTACTCTCCACTAGGGAAATGCCGCCTGGGCCGGCGGCTCGAACCTTGTGTGCGGGAGGTACTCTTGCAAGATATTGTACCCGCCGTATGCATGTGCACTACATATCCCGATCTGACACTACGGCTCTATGTATTCATCAATTGACGACTCATATTTAGTATGCAAACATTGAAAATCTTGAGAGGACGGTCCGGTGCACAAATTTCCTACCAGTTGTAAGCCCCATTTGAGTATTCTAACTTCTGTAGTTATTCAGGCAGATAGGGCTGCCCTGTCGCGGCAGGCCTCAACACAACTATTGAACGGGGTTGCAAAAAGACACACTTCATGGACATGCGGAACTCGTAATCCCTGTCCCATCCGCATCTTGTCCGGCGCCAGTGTATAGTTGAGTCCTACTCGATCGTGTGCCCCTGCTCCGCTGCCCGAGCGCTGTACGACTCGCCGACATTCGCGACAGGATCTGATAGCTCATCAAGTTAGCGACCTGAATCTTCTGGGCTTCGATGATCCCATTGGCGGCGCCGCCAGAGCCGCGCACATCGCGTACTTCGTTAGAAAGTACGTCGTCATAGACGACTACCGGGCCAACCACGCAGCGGAGTACAACCCCGACGGCGACTCCGGTTCTTGACCAGGCCTACGGCGACCAAGCCAGGGCGGGGAGTCGACTCGTCGACCGTCCTCTACTGTTCTCCCCACACCAAGGAGCATACCGGTGTCCAGCGTCAGTATGCCTTGATCCTTAGGGGAGCTCACGAGGATATTGCGCGGGGCTGTGCGATGAGGTACATGTTTGTCGTACAGGCGTGCCGCCGCGGGGGTGAAGTACAGCATGGTTTGGAGAACTCATACCGTGCACTCGCGCGACGCGCGGGGTATACGCCCGGGCTCGCGCGCAACTTAGGGAAAATTCCGCGATCACCATGTCTGACGAGGGCAAGTCGCTCTGGGCGCCGTTCTTGGATCTCCCACTGCCGGCTGCACGCACTGTCAGTGGAGAACAACGGCAGGCGCGAGAAAGACGCAGCTGCGGGTTTCAGGGACTCGGGAGGCTCAGACCAACGGAGTGCCAGGCTGCATGTATAGCCTAGTAACTGTCAACTATCGCTTTCTGAGAGAAAACTGGCCGTAAAAGAAGCCCTCTGCTGGAGCCCAGCAAGCGAGGAGACCTGGAGTGAGCGGGAGAGGGAGGAAGAAAAGAAACGTGCTTGAGAGGCGGTCCGCCGGCCCGACGGGCGCTGGTCGAAATGCGCTTCAATTAAGGGGGGGAGGGTGACCTTGCACACAAGGTAATAGTCATAAGTACCGGTCAAGTTGCCCTGAGATCTACTTCCCAAGCCTACACGTCATATTTTCTGTCATGGAACTCCTCACGGGTGCACTCATCTTAGGAGTGACAAACTGTTGCTTAGAGCTGCTCTGTATACAGAAAAAGGCTTCAGAAGTACAAAACCTAAGAAAGCTCTTCAAGCCATTCCCGAAGTGGCGACAAGCCACCGCTCCCAGGATGCTTTTCATCCACGACGGAGACCTCTGCCTTCCCGACAGCAACGGATGTCCCAATGAACCCGATCTCCCCACCTTCCCACTCAGCGAACTTGAACTCGCCGCTACCTGTGCATTCCAGGCCACCCATCTCGGACTCCGCATCTTCTGCCCCCAGACCTTCTACGGCGACACCGTTTACATGTGAGGCTCGGCGTTTTTCCAGCTCCCGCTCCAGAATGGTTCGTACGCGGGTGATTGCGAGCTGTTCCGAAGCAGCTGTTGCAGTACCCTTGAGCAGGTCACATTTGTGCGCGACTATAGCCAGTGATGGCGCCTCGCGTGATGGTGGAAGCGACGTCAGGGCGTGCAGTATAAGGTGAAGATGTCTGCAGCGGAAGCTCGACGGTTAACGGAGCGGTATGCATGGATGGCATGATCTGCGACGTACTCAGCGACAGCGGCCCCGTTGCGTGAGACGGTGCTAGCGTCCACGACGAAAACAATAGCTTTCGCATCGGGGAGGTGTTCTTGGAACTGGTCCCGGATGCGCGGGTGGCCGGGGACGTCAATGACGCGCACAGTCTTATGGGTCGACGGTAGGGCAACGAGCGCAGTATTTGTTTGCATCGACGCGTGCGTCGGGAGTGTTTGCTGATACGCAAGCTGTGCACGTGTCTCAGGATAGATTACAGACACGAAAGACGTGGACACGTACCGCAGATAGAATGGCAGTCTTGCCAGCATCGGGACAACCGGCAAGAATCACAGCATCCCCTCGTTTCGCAGACTTCCTCCGTGCCAGAAGGACAGTAACTGAGACTATGTCAACAGACATTCGCTCGGCAGCATAGTTGATTACTGACCAGAGACCAGGAATACAGCCAGTAACAGTGCTGCTATAGACATTACTTGCGGAGTGAGTACCGAGGCCGGCGAAAGGACCTCGGGCTCGGGCTGTTTCGATGCAGGGTTGGCGTAGTCGTCCATAATGCGCGTACGGTACGTGATTTGTTGTCGTAAAAGCAGTTATGAACGCTAGAGAGCACGGAGAATCGAGTAAGAGGTAGATGGAGATGTACAGTGCAATGGCGTTAACTAGCAGGGTCATCCTGCTAAGCGCTGAACCGGTGATAGATCTGAGATCTACTATTTGTGGATGTTAGGATCCAAAGCCTTTGCCAAGCACTTGCAAACACATCCTATGGCGGTCCTGCGATTCAAGACGTACTCTATATCATCCATTTTCGTGGTTCAACACACACAAAACTATTCAAAACAATCTCAGGAATAATCTCGCGCATCTAGCTCATCATCTTTATCAATTCGAATGCTTCTTGGGCTGGCACAATCGAGCACTCGAAGACATGTATTGTTTGGCTGTACACATGATTCCTATGCTACCTCATAACCCTCATATCCTAAGAGATGCGTAAAAAGCTTTGTCATATCTACTTGCAAGTGCAAGTCGAGGTGTTGGGGGTCTTGCCGAAGGGGCAGGAGCCGGCTACAGAACTAGTTGTCAGGAAAGATGCATTACAAAGTTTGTATTCTGGACTAACCTTGGCCGAAGGGGAAGATCGCGATGTTGGGGGCACCAAAGAGACCGGGGTCGACGCCGTTGAGCTGCGCGCGCACGACACCCTTGAGCTCGGCGTTCTTGGGCGCACGCTGGCAGAACGGCGTGCTGGGCACGACGCCGTTGATGTTCAGCGCGTTGCGCGGGTGCCTTGCGTAAGAGATCGCGTTGTCGATGAGCGCCTGCTTGTTCTTGATGCCCTTCGACTTCGCGAACTTGATCATCGCGTCCGCGTTGTCCTGCTGAGCGCACGGGTCCGCGTTTGCGAGCAGGGCGTTGATGCCGTTGATGCCCGCGAGCTGCACGCAGGGGTCGCCGGTCTGGAGGTCGCCGCCGCTCTTCAAGCACAGGTTCTGCCAGCTCTGCGCGACCGCTCCGAGGTCCGTCTGCGCAATGCGGCGCACGAGGGGCGCATCCTCGGACCGTTCGGTGAAGTCTTCCCGCTTCTTCGCCTTGCAAGCGGCGGGAGCCTTCGCAGCGCGACTGTGGGAGCAATGTATATGATGATGAATTTCACACACAAAAATCGCGAGCTATTCTACACTGACGCTTCCAATTCCGGTTCGTCGCGGCCAAATATCCCACCCGCTCCTGTCGCGGCAATGCGAGCCTGAGCATCCGCTTGAGTGTCGCAGACCAGGCTACAGATTGAAAACGAGTTAACCCCTTCGCAGATTAAAGAGCGAAGAGATCTCACCTGGTACCGGGGGAAAGGACCAAGGGCAGCGCGAAGCAGGTCAAGCCCGTGTTGCATGGGAAGGTCACGAACTTGCCCGCAACGCACTGCGCGAAGCCGCCGTTGACGCACGCGTTCTCGCCCTCTTGGCATGCCGAGTTCGCGTTGAGCGACTGGAACTTCCTGTTCAACGCCTGTGCATCCCTGCCGTTCTGCAACGTGAACGCTGCTCGACTGCGAAACTGTGAGCTTTATTGTCATACCCGCGGCGGAGGCGTACTCACGACTCGAGATCCCGACCGCGGAGGCCACCTGATGCCCCAGTGCGAGCAATGCGGTCAGCGGCATCTTGCTCGGTATCACAAGTGATGCTAGAAGTAAGTTAGCATATGCATCAAGTCATCATACTGTCCTGATATCGAACGAACCTGGTGCCTGGGCTGTTAACCAGCGGTAGTGCAACGCATGTCAACCCACCAGAGCACGGGGTGGTGACGAATTTGTTGTTGACACATTGCGCGAAGGCGCCCTTGATGCAGGCGACCTCGCCGGACTGGCATGCTGAGCTTGCGCTCAACGACGAGAACTTGGCGTTGAGTTTCTGTGCGTCCTTGCCGTTTTGCAGGGTGAAGGAAGCCCGCTTGTCGACAATAGGGCCGGCTGCGACGAGCACCGCAAGAGAGGAGGAGATGATGGCAAAGCTGGAGAAACGCATGATGTCTCGTGAAGAATAGAAAAGGAAAGAGTGTCGTGAGAATAGCAAGGAAGCGACTGAGCGCGAATTCGTGAGGGTGAGGGGCGACCGGGCTCCTGAGGCATCTTAGTGGGCGGCGCGCACTATTTGTACGAAGACGCCTCGGGGGCTGGGCGGTACGGATGTCCTGCGCCCATACGGATCTCAAACACTAGACCTGCCCGAAGGGGGAAGCATCATGATGGAGTCGACGATGCCGGGACATCCGGTCTTGGTTGCCAGGAAAAGTCGATGCATCTCCGATGATGGGCAGCCACCTCCTGGACACCTTGATCTTCATACTTGATGTAGGGAATAAGGTATCGAAATACTGCTGAACGCTAAACTGTGGTCATTTAGAAGGCACACACCTGTTGCTTCCCGAGCATCCAAACAATTGGTTCCTGCACTACAGGTGTTCGAGCATTGATAAGCTGGTATTCATTGCAACAACTCTACTCTTGGATGTGCACGCCTTAAGCACCAGTCTGACTCACCTTCAAACCGTCGTGATGCCAGATCTTGAGGCGCTTCAGCGCCACCGGAGGTGGGCGGTGTGGACACCGGTGCGTTCCACCTCATCCCGCATCAACGCGGCGGTGGGTCACCATTTGACAGGCCTGGGCTAGGGCAGTCCGATGGCGCTTGGGCTGGACAAGTACGTTGTTGGCCGGGTGTCTACGCAACGTTGACGATGAGTAAAGCGAAAAATGACCACGTTTGCAGACTTGATTCCACTCACCCGAGCGGACTGCTTAACGCGCAAAGGCTTAAGCCAATGAGGCAAGCATACGACAGTGCACACGAGTGCCTGAATTCCGAATGGGCTTGTAACAACCAACGCTGATGAGGCCGTCGTGAGGCTATGAATCCGTGCCGCCATGTCCTGGCTTGGCATCCACCCCGTAGCGCTTACACAGATAAATGACCTGTTATGTAAACCCTGTGCTGATGCACACGGCAAATCCTAACGAGCGCTGGAGGGATGGCTGATATTAATATTGTATACTTCAGTGCGCGAGCATGACCCGGTGCCAGCGTCCTCGGTCCAAAGCACTGCACGCACTTAACGCGCTAAGCTCTGCGCGCGACACCAACTGGGTGTGGGATAGAGGGACAAGTGAGTAAATATTCGAGTCTCCGAAGAAGAAGAAGCGCGACGTTGCGACGTCGTCGGCGCAGGCAAGTCAGAGGCGGGGAGAGCGGGTAACAGCAGCGAACGGATGAGGACACTCACAGTCTACAGGGAAGAGTTCCCAGAAACCGTTCACGACGATGTCAGGAGCGTGCTGCTCGCGCCGGATGATTGGAAAGGCTACGGTATGTCAGGCTCAGCAAGAGCTAGCTAGACAAGTTATGGCGAAGATTGCGCTCGGCGCCGCCGTAGGTTAACGGTGCTGGAGTATAGGTACAGTCAGGCTTCAGGGAGCTGTTAGCATTGGCCGGTCACGCCATCGGTTATGTCGGTGGACGAGCCGCGAGGCGTGCGCTCGAGGACGAAAGGCATCATGGCGGCTCACATAGACGGGCAACTCCGAATCGTCGCAGGCACAGCGGCCGCGCGCCTCCGCGCCTCCGCGCCTCGATCACAGTGTCACGCCCAGTTTGGCAATCTCCCAAGTTGCAGTACACTGTAGGTTTCCGCCGCCGGCAGAAAAATCGTTTATACACATACTGAGCTTGATACACGGGGCTATTCTCACCGCTTCGAGCTGGTCTAAATTCTCCGTAAAATACACGACGCACATGTATGACTCAGACATCGATATTAATTGAAGTGCGAGCGTATTATGTGGCACATGGTTATATGCCATGTTGCTGAAGCGCTTCGGAAGTATAGTACGAGTAGAACAACGCGGGTCCAAGAAGAATCATTGAATTGTAACGGTAGTGTTGACCATCTCGACAGTGGGGCTTGCGCCGGCCTGAAAACATTGAATGCGTCAGCACTTAATCTTACGACGTGAACAGGCATGTCTCCTCACCCCCAGCAGATAGAAATGTGCAATCGTGAGCACCGCGGGCCCGCTTTCCATGGCCGACGGGACCTGCACAGTGTAGTTCTGGAAGAGATGCGTGCTGTTCGGTCGCAGCTGCGGGGAGTAGTCCCCCGTGTGGATGATATTGCCGAGGATGCCGCTGGATGCGCCAAGCCCATTGCAGGGTGTTTCCGACCCGCAGCTGATCATACCAATGGCGACGGACACGTCTTCGGAAGGTGAGAGGGAGTCCTAAATGTACTCATCAGATGGGGTAAGGGAGGGCAAGGCGCGCGACACTCACTGCTTTGTCAACGTCGACGACGAAAGTACTGCCGGGCACGAGCGTGGCACCAACAGGAGGGGAGAGTATGGCTACACTCTGGGCAAGAGCGGTACCGACGAGCGAGAGGATGACACACGTGGTCCGCATGATTTTGTTCGAGTACTGAGGGGTATGAGGTTGGAGGACGGATGTTGACGAGCGCTGGAGATGGCGGGATTCGAGGCGCGGTTAGTAGTAGTGAAGTGCGGCGCTGGTACGACACCTTAGGCCTTATATACCAATATCTGCAGTGTGTGGAGCAGAGCGCGATGGCATCGCAAGCCGACACGGTCATCGTATACTCTGAGAGTCATGACCTGCCGTCAACTATGCACCAATTAGAGTTGTCTCGGCACTGGTCACTGACCGTATGTCCGTCGTTTAGTGGAGACTGTAAGGTTGCTTGCTTCCATGCTGCTTCTCGGATGCGTCATTTTGCCCGTGTGACGACCCAATTCCAGTGGCTCCACATTCTGTGGAATGATGTGATGCCTCAGTGAACAAGGAGAAGCTGCAGGACAGCTACGATTGCGGACAACATTACACTGGCAAACATCGCAGATCATGGAGTAGTGCGAGGTCATGGAATCGGCATTGTATGCCGATGAGAGCCGGAAAGATGCCGTGGAGGGGGTGAGGAGTATATCAACGCTGCACGCGTGGAGCGTAGTGAGGTAATTTGAGGTTGGTCCTGCTAGGATTCCGAGGACTGCGAAAAGTCTAATGATCACCGGATCACTGACCGTCATGCGGCAGCCCAGAGATGGGCCGGGCGCGCAGTCGAAGCTGGCTCGCAGTTCAGAAATTGATCCTGTCTTGAGATGTGCACGGAGGACCCTGCGCGTCGTATGATGGAAGAATGAGTAGATAGTACAAGTTCAAGGTTGTCAGGACACAAGTCCGGCTGGACTCAAAGATGCGGTCCAGCGCCACAACTGTTGCACACCGACATGCTCCACAGCGCCAACCGTTTGAAGGTTCGTCTGTGCTGCGCACAAAGGAAACAACTTGGATGATAAGTATGAGTCCGAATGAGAAAGAATGTCCGCCGTGCTCGGCAGCTCAAGCTAAGTGTAATAGCGTCTGTAGTCGGTGATATACCTCTCCGCTTTCAGCTCCTCGTTGTACTTCGGGAAGACGGACGTCAAGACGGTATGCCAAATCCCTTGTCGATACTGGAAGAGGTATGTACCCTTGGTCAGCTCCCTAAGCCATCACATCAGTACTCAGAGGTTCATGCCGTCCATCCGTGAACGCACCAATACTCCGGCATCCATGCGCACGATTCCCAATCGACTATCCCCGAGATTTTCCAGTCATCGTCAATGAGGATGTTATGCGGAGCGAGGTCGTTGTGTGTCAAGCAGAGCCGGTGGGGTCGTTCATGGGCCCTCTTGATCGTTTCGTGCACAACCTTGGCATCCTCCTCGTCCGGTATCCTCAGAGGGCCGGCACGGGCGAGGAGTGAGTGGTGGAAAACATCGATGTTTTCCAACGGACCGACGGCGGGAGCATCCATCGCTAAGCGTTCGCAGTAGATGGGCCCCCCACCGAATCCACAAACGGCGGGGCTCGGCGCAGGGATAGCGCGAAGCGGCGCTAGCAAACGCGCGAGCTGGTCGCTCAGCTCCTGCTCAATCTCCGGGGTGATCAAGTCGTACGAGTCTCCCAGATTATAGCCTGGAAGACGAGACATGATGATCCAGGTCACGTCTTCGACGGTGAAACTGTCGACGATGACCGGGACTGGGATCGACGTGTGAGTGCCGACGAAACGTGTGGCTTCTGCCTCCGCTGGACGGACGAGTGTCCCCCACTTGACGTACATGCCTCCTGGGATGCGCTGCACAGTGCTCTCCCGTTGCCAGAGTCTCATGCCCGCGCAGGCTAGGTACCACCATAGTTCGCGACGAATGCACAATGGGACGGCCGAGACGACACGGGACAGAATGCGATAGATGAAAGGGGGGGCCATGAATGAAGACCTGTCAATAGCAGACTGCCAAGATGTACGTATGTCAGCGAGGCTGTGATACGCTCTGAACTCAAGACATACATGCCACACCCAATCCTGCACAATTCCGGCAGGACAGGGCTCCCTTTGAGGCGACCAACTATGAATTTCTCTGTAAACGATCGCGCCGTCGGCGTGTCCGGACCGTCGGCTATGCAGTCGCCCTTGTATTCGCGGTTCGCAACCAGGGTCGGGAGCGAGGGTAATTGTGAGAGAAGCTTGGCTGCCTTATGATGGAGGAGAGGCAACCCGAGTACGCTAGACTACACGCAGAAGCGCTTGATCGATAGGGCGCTGCGACCGGCGTCTAATTCGACACAGGCTGAAAGCCCCAGTTTCCCGTCTACTTACTAAGTACTGCTCTCTCAAGCTAGACACCCTGGGCCTCACTATACACCTTGTTAACACCGGATATTCCTGGATTAATCCTCAAATATGATTTACTTCTCTCCTCGATGGCTTTACTTGGGTAGTAGGTTAGGGAGCTGTTCGAACTTCGCAAGCGTCAGGTACTGTATCTGCCAAGGACGATGATCACTCCAGCTCGCCCAAATAGTCATATTTGGTTTCCGCATAACCAGCGCGGGCGAGCGGTGGGGCTGATGAATCCTAGGAGCTTCTAGCATCCTGGCAGGGGCCAGCATTGAGCGAAGCATCGCGGGGTTTGTGCGACGAAGTCCGCCGCTGCGACATTCCAAGGAACGACCAAATCTAGAGAGATCATGGTCAGAGTCACACACACACGGAAGTAATGACAAGCGCACCTCGCGGTTGGCATGCTGGGAAGTACCAACGCGGCAGGCTGAGTACAGCATATAAGAAGAACGAGGGTATATCAGCCTGCGATGCAGACACGAGAACCTCATCTCAACGGTACTACTCGGTCCTGAATATTCTCCTGTCTATAAACAACACATCAGCCTCTTGCAGGGACTGTATCGTCCATATCCCTTACCATGCCACCTCGCCCTCGTCCCCAACCCCGTTCCCGCCCGGACAGGCCTATCAGGCTTGATCCGCTCCCTGAGTATCCAGAGATCATCCTCGGCCTCAACCTCAGCCCGACCGTAAGGCCGCCTGTATTCCACTGGATCCTCTTCGTACCGGACCATGGCGCTACTCGTCGGCAACTCACCGCGGGAGAGAAGATGCATGCCCTCTGTCGATTCCAGCCAGGCCCCGATGGTACCATGATCGAAAATTGGGATTACGAGTCCACGAAGTTCACGCTTGGCCAATCGCATACCCTCGCAGCCGCCGCAGTGCTAGGGCAGCTGCCTCCCGGGAGGACGATCAAAGGTTTAAGCAGACTTCTGGGGGCGATCCCCATGAGTGTGCCGGCGGTCGATGCGAGACGGGAGCCGGTGTTCACCTGCAGGGTGTGGGCCCGTGAGGCGGTGCGCCAGATGCACGAGCACGGGTACATTGACTGCACCGATGTCGATTCCCTGGAGGAAGAGATGTGGCGGTACGGGAGGGAGGCCGCGAGCAAGCAAGACAACCGAACGTTCACCACCGCTAGCCTGGTTCGTGTCGTGCACTCAAGCGCTGTCCGGTGATAGACGAGGGATTGGGGAAGGAGTTTAGTGTGCGTTGAGCCTCGCTGGTGCAAATATCAGATGGACTCTGGAGAGTGGTGCATTGGTATCGGCGCCGTGACAAGTATGACCCTGTGTATTATATAAAGCTGTCATCAGCCTAATCGTGTCCATGCAAAGATGTTTGCACAATCATGGGTATATTCACTGCCCCGACGTCGACCGTGACGCTCTGGAGGAAGAGATGTGAAAATGTGGGAGAGAAGCTGTAAAATGCAGATCCGACAACGGGTTGCTCCCCGGTGAGCGCGCTCGCCTTGCTAGTGTCGTGCAGTCACGCGCCGTTCGGTGACCAATGGTGGGAGACGGAGTCCCATAGGTGTTATGGTTGCCGCAGGAGGGTTTAGTTTATGATGTCGCGCTTCGGCCAGCTAGGGATGTGGTTTGCACGTCGAGGGCTGGAGATTCCAAGTACGGTGTCGCATCTGAGAATCTCTACAAGCCACATAGGTTTCTTCAATATAGCGGTCAGAAAAGGACCGATATACGCCTAGGTGCGTGCTACTCACTCATAGTTAGAGTATCTCTAGATGTCCCGGTAATGCAGTCGAGGTGGCGTAGCATAACGGTTTCTGCGAACGGTAAGTATATTTTAAAATTCCTTAAGCAAGAATAGTTCTCAAAGAGCCTTTGGTAGAGCTGTGACGTCCTTTAGACTGCTGCTGCTGCAGACGATGGGGGGACGAGACTGAGCTGAGTCCGGGCACCCGGACTCCTGAAGGATGCATCTTATCTTATCTCTACCAGCATCGATCACGTGCACAAAATTCTTGACCGCGATCGCGTTTGCCGTGCTCTCGGTGTCCTCAACTGCGCCCTCAGCCTCTTTACGCCAAACGCTCTCTCTCTCCAAAAGCCTCGAGTACCACTTCTGGAGCGTGAACGGGACCGCATCTCTGTCTCTGGAATACCATGGGAGCAAACATCGACACCCGCTCTAGTCCTCCGCCAAGGAAGCGGCTTCGGACAGACACTACCGCAAGTACTCAGAAGGCCAAAGCGGAACCTCGACTCTTCGCCCCCTTCCGTGCTCTGGGGCTCATCACCAATAGCGTTCCATTTGTGCTTCAAACGCGCTCACACAAAGGCGCTACCGATGGGCCCCGCATACACCTTGTTACGTGTCTGGGCAAGGCCTGGGCGATGTGGGAGGGTGGCAAAATGGGTCTGCTTTTCGTAGGCAAGTGGCATTAAGCAACTACATTCTGCTTTGGAGCTGACCATGATATGGCCATGGCCTAGGTCCCGATGCCCCCATGCCAATCGCGTCTATGGCGATGGATGGGAACGCGGTATGGATATCCTCGGGTCCATACGTCATAAAATATCTGCGGGGGAAGGAGGTACGGCTTGGTTACTCTCTGCGAGGCGTTCGGACACTCATGTACTCTTAGGTTGACCGACTCTCAAACCCACTTGAAAGCTCGTTAACCCACATTCTCATTTTCGGGACACAACTGCTTGCACTCACTGAGGATGGCGGCAGAATGTTGGTATGGGACACGGAAAGTGGAGGTTAGTGCAGTCTATCTCAGCTCTGGATGTCGGGACGTTGACTCTCTCTTTCAGAGCTCCAGACGACCATCCAGTTCGATCCGGGCTTTACGGCCATTATGATCCATCACCCTGCGACCTATCTGAACAAGGTTCTCGTAGCCAGTAGTCAAGGGAGCATGCAGCTCTGGAACACCAAAACACAGTACGTACCCACCGTCCCTTTCCACGCCTTCACGGGCTGATCTCTCTGCGACCAGAACATTGATACACACATTTCCCTCCGCGTCGCTCCTCACGTCACCCTCAAAAACATCCTCCACAGCTATCACCGCTTTGGCCCGCTCGCCGGCTATCGATGTCGTCGGAATTGGGTTCTCGTCCGGGGAGATCTCAGTTTATGATATTCGTGCGGATGAGCGCCTCATGCGCATGTCCATGCAAGATGGAGGCATTCGTGCGCTCTCATTCCGAAGCGGTAGGTCATGGCCGTGACTGCCAGCTGCTAGGCCCTCATACTGTTTTCATAGATGGCCATCCTATTCTCGCGACAGCCTCTTCTGCGGGGCATATCGCGCTTTGGGACCTCAACTCCGGAGGCAGGCTGCTGCATCTCGTCCGCGGCGCACACGATGGAGCCGTCACTGCTCTGGAATGGGTGCCGGGTCAACCAGTGCTGATCAGCTCGGGAGAAGACAACAGCGTCAAGGTCGGTGCTATCACGTATATGCGAACCTGCATCTTTGCTGAGAGCACGGCCTACATTAGCAATGGTTGTTTGACTCGCCTACAGATGCACCGAGGCTGCTGAAGTTCCGTTCAGGCCACCATGCGCCACCACACCTCATCCGTTATTACGGCGAGGACGGCAAGCAACTCCTGACCGCGTCTCGCGACCGTAGCTTACGGTGCACGAGTGTGGTCCGGGACTCGCGAAGCTTTGAGCTCAGCCAAGGTGAGCAGAAGGTCGAATGAACACCGATGTCACAGTTGACCCATGCGCTGTAGGCTCCCTGGCGAAAAAGGCGTCCAGTCTGTCAATACCCATAGCGTCCCTCAAATTCCCCGCCATATCAGCGTTATCCTACTCGACGATTCGAACCAAGGACTGGGACGACATTCTCACCGCACACACGGACGAAGCGGTCGCGCGTTCATGGACGATGAAGGACAAGCGTGTTGGCAAGCACGTCTTCACTGTTGCAGGCGAGAAAAAGAAGGGCGCCGCGATAGGCTCCGTCAAGGTCCGTACGTTCACCCCGGTGGACTATCGTAGCGTTGCTAATGCTGCCATCAGGCGGTGTGCGTCACGGCGTGTGGCAACTTCGGTATCGCAGCGTCGTCGACCGGCGTCATCAACATGTACAACATCCAGTCCGGAATCCTGCGCCGCACATTCGACGTCGGGCCCTGTCCGTCGAATGTCCCCAGTCGCTTCCGGCCAACTGCGAATGGGAAAAGGAAGGAAGAGCGCTGTATCACGGGCCTCGCGAGTGATGCTTTGGACAGGGTGCTCGTGGCGAGCACGTTGGACGGCACGATCAACGTATGGTCTCCATCAACATGCTCATTTATGGTCACCACTAACATGTATAAACGCCAGTTCTTTGACTTCCACACTGCCGCACTGGAGCACACACTAGTGCTGCCGTCTGCTGCGGTGTCTATCACATTGCATAGGGATAGCGGGCTGCTCGCCGTCATCTGCGACGACCTCGTCGTGCGAATTGTTGACATCGAGACTCGACGTATCGTGCGAGAGCTCGGCGGCTTCCGTGGTCGTGTATTGGACCTGGTCGGTAATTTTTTTGAAATTGTCGGATTCTCCACCCTGACGGGCTTGCGACGTGCAGACGTTCTCGCCGGATTCAAGATGGCTCGTGACAACCTCGATGGACTCGATCATCCGGACGTTCGATATTCCTACTGGCAGGATGATCGACCTGTTCCGCACGTCGAGTGTGGCCACGAGCATCACGTTTTCGCCTACGAATGACTTCCTGGCGACCTCGCATGTTGATAGTGTCGGCGTGTACCTATGGTCAGTTGACGTTGGTCGTCTGCCCTCCCGATCCTTCTCTGACAGATGAATATACAGGGCAAACCGTGCGCAGTACTCGGAGGTATCGTTCGGGAGCATCGTCGAGGACGACGTCGTGGATGTATCGCTACCTTCGATGCAGGGTGTCGCTGAGGAAGAAGGTAAGTTTTGCGTCGACTTGAGTATTTTCGTGCTGATTATACCACTTAGCCTTGGAAGCGCTGTCTGCGCTGACCGTACAAGACCAACCTACGGACGTCTTCGTCACCCCGCCCCAGCTGGACGGCGACCTCGTTACACTCACCCTCCTCCCCCGCTCGCGCTGGCAGACGCTGCTCAACCTCGAGGTCATCCAGGTCAGCCCCCGATTCCACTCCTGCACTCTGACCTGTTCGCCCTAACGGATATGTTGTCCCTGCAGCAACGCAACAAGCCTAAGGAGCCGCCAAAGCAGCCCGAGAAGGCGCCCTTCTTCCTGCCCACGCTACCGGGTGTCGACCAGCGCTTCGCGCCAGAGCAGAAGGTCGCGGCGGAGCAGAAGCAAAAGGACACGCACCGACTCAAGCGAGCCGCGGGGTCCGCCGAGAGCGCGTTCTTCACGAAGCTCTCGGAGGCGCACGAGAGCGCGTCTTCCGATTGTGCGTCCCTCCCCTCCGCCTGCACCCGGAGACCATAACACTGACGTTGCGGCCTGACGCAGACGAGGAGTTCTTCACGTACGCGAAGGCACTGTCTCCCGCGGCGATGGACCTCGAGCTGCGCTCGCTCGTGACGCTCGACGCGCTGCAGATGTTCCTCGGCGCGCTTACGCGCCGCCTGCGCTCGCACCGCGACTTCGAGGCCGTGCAGACGTTCATGAACGTCTTCCTGCGCATGCACGGCGACGTGCTCGCCGCGAACGCCGAGCTGCAGCGTGACCTGGAGACGCTCGCGGGCGCACAGCGCAAGGAGAGCGAGCGGTTGCTGGAGCTGCTTGCGTCCTCGCTGGGCACGCTCGGCTTCGTGCGGGATACGATGTGAGGCGGGATACATACGCTACGCTACAGGCGTCTTGAAGTACATTTAGGCTACAGTTCTACGCGGAATACAGTCGCAATCGGAACGTCCGAATCCGTGTCTAGCGTCCGAAGGTCAGAGGGAAAATAGGTATAAGTTACAACATTCGGAATCAATGTGCTGAGAACGAAGGCTTGAAAGGACAGAGTTCGATGGGGTCCAAGAGGTGCTCTACGGAGAATGTCGTCCAGATTTCGGCAGTGTGCTCGTCGCCTCCCAGGGATGCTTCAAGGCGGACGCCGCGCTGCTTGCTGTGCTCTTGAAGTAGCTCGATGGCCTGCTCCCAGTGTGGACGTGACCGTTGCCTTCTGTTATACCGTCCGAGGGGCAGAAGAAAACGGATGGTCTCCAACGCCGGAAAGAGGTCGCTCCCCAGCCATTCATTCAGGGCCGCGATGTGGTCTAGGCGCAACATGTAGACCATAGACATGTCGTCCATGAGCGTGAGGCGACGGAGGGTCGTTGTAAGTGGCCCGCCCGCAGGTAGGGCTAGCACGGCTTGAACCACGATGCCGCATGGGAGCGTCCACTCGGCCAGGTTCGTACAGAGGTTCAGGCAGCTTATGGCAGAGCGATAGGCGACGAGATGCTGAAGTTGAGAACCGTGGGCTTCGAAGAAGGCTTGCAGCCTTCTCTGCGTGGGCGCCGCGAGGTTGTCGTCGTCCGTACATAGGGTTTGCAGAGCGGGCATGGTCCACGTGGGCGGAGGTCCGCCCCATCCGAACCCTTCAAAAAGAATGAATGCGTGGACGAGCGGGAAATGCGTGTGATTGACGACTTGATGCGAAGCCGACCTGCGAGACGGCAGCAGCCAGAGAGCTTCTACGGAGGATGCCAGTGGGGAGAGGATAGCTTCCAGGAGAGCAGCGTCGCCTTTCAGTTCTAGCCGTTTGAGGTTGGACCGGCGCCCGACGTCGCGCATCGCACGCAGAAAGCGACGGCCCTGGAAAAGCGACGCGTCCGCGGTGGAGAATGCGGTAGAGAAGACCGTCATGTTGGGGCAACAGGCGAATATATGTGCGAGCGCGGCCGAATGCGCTTCGTCCCACCGGTGCACGCCTTCTAGGGCGAGCTCCAGTCTGACTGTCCATTGTCCAGCGGAGTTTTGCCTTGAAGAGTCCTTCCCGTATCGCTTCAACGCGGCGGCCACATCTACAGCATGATCTCCGCTCTTGACAAGAAGATATTGGAAGAGAAACTGAGTGGTAAGGGAAGACCACGCCTTGCATACGCGACCGGCCGTTGTCATGAGGTCCGTAGCTTGACGGTGTCTGCGATGCGCGCTGATCCCGTACTTGTCTCTCGCAAAGGCGATGAAAGATTGGTCGTCGTCGTGTGATAACGCCCCTGGGATATGTGTTGCGAAGGCGAATACCCTCAGCCATATTTCCGGAGGAAGCTCGCGCATGCTGAGATACAGCCTGAGAGCCTGAGCTTGACGAGTGAAGTTCAGGCCGCCATTAGCACGGCTGAGGTATTATGAAGCTGCCAGCAGATGTGCAAGGTACGTGGTGGTGAGAACGAGAGCCTGAGAAGAGTTAAACATGCATGAAGCCCAGAGGTGGTGGAGTGAAGCAGAGGTTCGTCGGCGCCTATAACCCTCTGCCGAAATTCACGCGGGACGCCTGTTCGTGGTCGCTCTCTTACCGGTACCTCTCATCCCTCTCGAGGGTCCGCCAACCGCGACCATGGATCCCACGACGCCCGTAAACGTTGCAAAAGGAGCCGCTGCTACATGCGAGTTCGTTCTCCAGCTTGTCGTGCACCTTTCCAATTTGCTGACCGCATCAATAGCCGTTGTAGCGGGGACATTTGCTGCCCTTCACGGTCTCTACCGCGGCACGCGTCACCCAGGGCCGCTCGCGCTATCTGCGGGAGCTAATGGCGGGATAGCTGGAGCTATCTTTTTCGGTACGTTATGACCTTATACTCCATCCGGTACGTGTACAATGTTAGAACCATCAGGCATCCGCGAAGTTGTTGTCGTTCCTCTGCTGGGGGCAACACTACGGCGAAACGAGCACGCTCAGGCGACCCCAAGTCTGGAAGGAGCCCCGCAGCAACCCTCGTGGGCGCAATTGCGAATACATGGCCTGCTCGATTCAGCAGCGAGCGGTGCCCTGACCGGCGCAATCATCAACAAGTGGAGGAGTATGTCCAACCACTCCTCCATATCTGCCGCGAGCGCTGACCGCGAGGCTGGCAGACGGCAACGTACTCGCCGGTGCACGCACCGCGGGCCTCGTGTGCGCACTCGTTCAGTTGGGCTATAACGAGCTCGGCGTGACGAGAATCAAGTTCGTTACTCGCAAGATCGAGGAGGCGGCCATGCCCGCGCCAGCACCAGCCATACCAGAAGCCACGGATACACCGAAAATGACGTTCTTTGACCACGCTCTGAGTCTCATAGGCTTCCGGAAGCTCTCAGAAGAGGAATATGTGAAAGTCCTCAAGAAACAGCGAGACGAGGCATTGGAGCGGATAGCGATTTTGGAGAGGGAACGTGCGGAGGAGCAGGCGCACGAGTCGACCACGGAATCCAGTCCAGATACCGCATAAATCAGGCTGCTACGCTACTCTACGTATGGTTGTTTATATTTCACTTCTAATGTCGCATACAGCACCTTCGCACACCACTACTCCTAGCTATCCCAGCATGCTTTGCACACTCATCGCTGTAACTCGTCACTGCAATAGACCCCGACTCATACACCTCTATCTACAGAGCCCATACCAGGACTGACGTGCATCCACGGACCGCCGCACACACACCGCCAGCGCCATGCCTTCTGCCAGAACTGCCATCGCACCGACTGCTCCGAACCCGTCCCAGTCTCCACCGCGGCCTCCGAGCGCCCCCCACACCGCAGGCAGACGTGTCCTGGCTGCCGAGGTAGGAGCAGACCTTTGCTCACCACGTCGACGTCCTTGCCCTTATTTGACCGCGAGCTAGGCTCGGATATCGAGAGCCGGGACACGCCGTCGACGAAGTCCGAAGGCTTGATGAACAGGCGTGCGCGGTCGACGGCCTTGGAGCTGAGGATCTTGCTGATCGCTTTGTGGACGTGCGGTTTCAGCGAAGGCACTGGGCAGCACGACGCGAGGCTCCGTCGTAGGTCTGCCGCTGCATAATCGAGTCTGTCAGCCGCTAAAAGCGGAGTCAACAAAATGAACATAAAAACGGACCGTCAAGTCGCTTAGCATCCTGTAGAATTTCCGTCATGAGCGGCCCGAGGGGTTGCAGGTCGACACCGGAGCAGTCCGTGATGTCCATGAGCACGTCCTTCGCGATGTGCGAGTTCTCGCCCTTCGCGGTAAGTTTCGCAACTTGGTCCCGGAAGCGCTTGACGTGCGCGAGCGCGGTTTGCAGGCGGCTGAGCGCGTACGGATGGACGAGAAGCAGGAAAATTGGGCTGTCAAGCGACAGAACTACGGGCCTAGACTTAGCATTATAGCATCGCGGGTGCACGGTAGAGCCTTACCATCCGGAATGTCTCGCTCCTTCGGCGTAGAGGGTTTCGGGGTAGAAGGCGCAGCAACGGGGGTATCCCCGATGAGGATACACTCCTTGAAGAGCCTTTCGACGAGCTCGATGATCCATCCCGACAATCCTACAAGCTGCCAGACGGCGTCTGTGATCAAGCCTCAGTCGCAGGTCCTCTCAACGGAAGACAAGTTACCTACCGAGGTCATACGCATTCCCTTCCTGGCACGAAGAGAACGCCGCACAGCACGCTTTCAAGGATGCGATCTCGAGCGCGGTCTGCCATCGTAACGCGCACAGATCCTTCTCGGCCCCCCTGTCCATACGTCGTGCCCGCGAGCTGAATCACAACCATGGTCAGCTGGCACTTGACTCGCGGTGCTCTGCAGAGCGCACCTGTACACTTCTGTAGCCACTCCCAACAGCTCTGAGATCCACATCTCCACCAGACCGTTGGAGTCGCTTTCCATGTTCGCGAATGTGTTGTACAGCGTGTTGACCGCAACCTCTAGAGGAATTGTCGGCATCGAGAGCGCATGCACGACGTCCGACGGGGAGTTCCTCGAGCGAATCGCTCCCACGAGCTGCCTTGCCAGGTCGCCGTGCAAGTGAGTGGCCGTAATGGAAGCCAAGCCACCCGATACTCTTCGAGGCAGTGCCTGCACTGAAGTGTGCGCCCCTACTAGATGGGAGGACAAGCAGGTTAAGAGCGCCTCGTTCGGCGAGAGAGCGACGCTGACTGGCACTGGGGATACAAGCAGTTGGTCAGTTCCTGCGAGTAGCAGCATAAGAGCACGCGAGAGCCTCTTACCATCAACGTTGCCGTATTCGACGTGTGAGCGGATCGGTACGCTGTCCCAGTCTTCACTGGCGGTCAATTCTGGACTAAAGATGCAAGTTGGTATGAAGTATGAAGTAAACGTATGTGCAGTGCTAACTCACAGCTTGAGCACCTCGATCGCACCCGTAGTAGCTTCCTTCGATTTCTGTTTCCGTCGCGGCAACAGCCCGCGAGCGTCCAGAAATCCTGTTAGCAGTCCCCCTCGACTGACAGAGGGGAGGAGGAAACACGGGATCTTGGTATCGCTGCTGCGTTGAGTTTGACCTTTGAGAATCTGGGAGGAAGTTGTGTGAGATGCAGACGTCAGGCGCACATTCCATCGCAGTAACACGCACCCAAGATAAGCTACCAGGGGCACTGGGCATTTCCCGACCAACGAACGCATAGGAGACAATCTCAGACTTTGGCAAGGATGTATCTATCACGTCGACATAGTTAATACGGGACATATTTCGATGTGAAGATTGGCTCACAATCCCCGGTATCAAGGAACGACGCAACTAGATATAGGTTGTGCACCCCGGCCCCGGGGGGTTTCATTTCCGGCTTCGTGCCTGTTGGAGGCGGAAGATTGATGTGTGGAGGTGTGGGGCAAAAGAAGGTAAGGTCCGCTAGCCGCGCGTTGGGGTGGTATATGGGTGGCAGGGGTCGTGTTCTGAGAGCTGGTACTTCTCATCTCAACTACGGATACCAACGCAAGTGTTTAAATGACTCACGAGGTATCATTATACGGTATACAAGGAGGACCTCGCACAGCGATATTGTGCTTTCCTCACCCCATAGTTCCCACTCGGCGAGGAAGGGGCTTTCAGGAGGCGGAGGTTGTGACATGTCTAATGAGAGCCCGAGGTCCAGGGGATTTTGTAGATGAGAGGAGCTTTGCGACGGCAACAGTCGGGACCGCATCGCAACGAGTATGGTTGAGCCTGCGCTTGTCAGAGACGGTAGGCCGGAAATAACTGGTATATTCACCTCGGTAACTGAGACCTATTGCGGCTTTCACGCATATTCGGTCTCCTCCTATTCTGCCAGGCGAATCATTGGCCGGGGGCGAGCCCACAGGTTCCGGCGCGTGTGGCTGTAGCAAGGATGCACGGACAATCTTGAGGGTCGTCGAAAATGGCGGAAGTTGGCAAACATGTATCTCATGAGCATGGGTGACCAGCAGCAGCAGTGGGGTTGCCAAAGGGGTGATAGGACCAAGTGGTGGAAGACGGCTCGAAGTGCCCGTTTCCGAGACCGTCCACTGGGTTACACAGTAAGACAGTAAGTTAACGTGTACATATATGTATTAGGAACACTGACCTCTCGGTGTGACGATGTCCATGCAGCGGTCACTACTCCGTCGCCTAGTGCGAAAGCCCAGCATTCACTCACAACCCAGTTATCCAACGGACCTTCTTTGCTCCAAAGGCAGCCAAGCCCGTCTACCCCTCTACCTGGAAAATACGCAAAAATCCAGTTGTCTGTTGGGGATACCGATATCACACTGGGCGGCTCGTAGGTGGAAAGGGCGGACATGATTTGGGTTGGAGAGGGTAAGACAAACTGACGAGAACTGGGAAAATGGCGACCCAGTACGACAGGTTGGAACTCGTGCGCAGTGAATATTACAGACGACTTGCTCCATTGGACCGGTCTTGGGAACAAACTTCGTCAGCTGTCAGCGGTGCGTTGGATGAGATGTTGACTGACCTCCTCGTTTCTTCCAGTGAGTGGCTGAAGTCCCACCATCCATGGTGCCATTGTACACTCTCTTTCGCCTTGCCTTTGGCAGCCAGAGACGACAAGCTCCTTTCGTGCATCTTATTGCGCAGGTTCGGGAGTGTTATTATACCTGTTCACGTTGCCCAGTGATGGGATACCGTGTGGCTAGTTGGTCTTGTCCTGGACGTCGAAGTACTTCGATAGGCCGCTTCGATAGGCTGAGACGTTTGAGGGGTAGCACGCACAGGTGCTCTTCGTATGTTTCCAAAGCACTTACGACCTAAAAGCACGGTTTGAGTGAAGCTAGATGAGAACTCAGAACAGAGGGAGTGTGAGGTTGCTGCCGAAGCAGCGCGGGGAACAAGCGCGCAGTCTCAGATCTCAGATCCATCTCGACGGACGCGTCGCGTGTTTGCGCCCGCGTCTGGCCTCCTACCTTCGTCCTCCACTCAGAACCCACTGCATATCGCCAAAACTATGTTGCAATCATCTACCATAGCACGCACCCTTGACGGCGTGCAGACGGATGTGCTCATCCAGACATTTGCGGACCGCATCATCGTCCTAGTGACCCAGTTGGGCAAGGTCGGAAGTCTGGTGAGTATCGCGTGATCGT
The DNA here is from genome assembly GCF_000271585.1 of Trametes versicolor FP-101664 SS1. Lineage (NCBI taxonomy): Eukaryota > Fungi > Basidiomycota > Agaricomycetes > Polyporales > Polyporaceae > Trametes > Trametes versicolor. The sequence goes on from NW_007360324.1 coordinate 445,639, forward strand.
GTAGTTTGTTCTGGTCGTCACATACATCTACTAGATTGAGGCCAGCATGCCATCGACTATGCCCCTTCTACCGGCTCCTCCTCCGGACGCAGCGCAGCCAAACGAACGCCCTCTACCTGTGCCTCCACCCTCATTGCAACTCACACCCCTGCTGGGGAGTGCACCGACAGAGCGGATGCAGACGCTTCACTCCCTTTACGCGTCTCAAATTGCCACACTTGTGTGGACGCTGGAGGAGGCCAGTGTCCTGGAGGCCGATAGGCGACCTGTAGTGGTCGGTGTTGCGTTGGCGAAGTCGACGTCGGAGCCTGCCCAGTCATCCGAACTGAGTCCGCATGACCGCACCGTTTTCAGGGGCGTTATGGAAATTGTCAGGGAGCTTCTGGAGAGAAGATGAAGGTGTGGGGTTAGTAAGTGGAAACGAGAGATTCCTAGGGTTTGCACTGAATGAACACTCTGTTGTACAATAAATAACTGACCGCCGCATGCTATCAGCATTCGCACAAGTTATACAGGAATACCTGTCCAATGAACCGTACCACACAGGTGAAGGTTGTCCGTAAGTACATGAATCGCTGGGGCGTCTAGGAAGAGCTTCCCATGGACAGCCATGATAGTGGCTATTTGTTATGCTAGCAAGGTTATGTCGGCGCGTAAGTACATCGCATTGTAGCGGTATAAAACGTAGGGGCAAAAGGTCACGTCTCCCAAGCTACCAGCTCCTAGCCAGACCCGATGCCTATATATATGAGAGGGCTATTACATATGTACGAGCAATTGTTTGCCCTTGTTGTCCGTCTTTCGTCTAACGCTCGTTTTATTAGGAACCACTCGCGATGCGTCTCATCAACATTCGCAATCCTCTACCACCTTTGAGTTCCGAACGAAGAACTATCTTACGAAGGCCTGCCGCCGATTCACTCTGCAGCGCGCGACCACCCCCCCAATCCTCAGCAGTACATCCTCGACACAGTCCCCGGGCCCCAGGCCCTGCGACCTCCCCACCTTCCTATGGTCCTTCTTCGAATGTCTTATCCTCCCAGCGTCCCCCATCGAAAGCTTCATCCTCCTGGCGCCCGTGCGCTAGATGTCTATCCGCGCAGCCTCCCTCCTCGCAAGGTCGAAAAGTCAATCCTCTCGACCCAGGCTCCGTACTACAAGACCAATTTTGGGCGAGCCAATGGATCAAATGGGGCTGGACGCTCCAGGAGTTCATCGCTTCACGATCTGCACAGGCTCCTTGTCTCCTGTACATGGCGAGCCTTCGGTACGAAAGAGAGCTTCGTGGACGTCATCGAAGAGATCACCGGTATCATATCCGCGACTCTCACCGGATTCCGTCAGCGTGGCCATGGTCGGATCGGGTCACGGCGCAGGGAGAAGACCGGGCATACTCATTGATATTCGGGGTCAGCCTACCAACCATTTTTGCGGAGGCAGGCTTCGCCATCATTAGGCTACAGGAGTATGTTACAGCACCGCCGAAGCCGTCGACACCACAAGCCATACAGAGCCGATAAATTACATCCCTCGCGCCGCACCAGCTGTCTCAGCGACGACGCGCTTCGACCGGAGTTTCCAGCATGTGCATGTAGCAAGTCAACATCGACAGCATGCATCCTGTGAATGACATGGCAGTGGAGTGACCGCAAGCGCACGGACGACGTCACAAAACCTGCCATAGCTTAAAGCTTCGAGCTCGGTGAGTGAGCCGAACCGTGCCCCTTCCCTCCACAATTATACGCACCCGCCGCCGAAGGCCAAACAGATTATCAGACCCCCCGGAAACCCAGCAGTGTAACCAGGCAAATGACGACGGTATTCTACGGCGCACTCTTCACCCCAGTGTCGCTCAGAGAGTACCGCACGCTGTCCCACGCGCTGCTCGCGGTCGCGCGCGACTCGGGCGACATTGCGTGGGTCGAGGACGACGTGCACCCGAGCGCGCTGAAAGACACGCTCGCGCGCCACGGGCTCACGGAAGACGTCGACCTCATCGAGCTCAAGCTTGGCGAGTTCCTGATGCCCGGCTTCATCGACACGCACATTGTACGCTCTCCGCCGTCGCGCTAGCGCGGTCTTACTGACATCATTTATAGCACGCACCGCAGGTGCCGAACATGGGGAGGTACGTCTCATTACGAGTGTGCACCCGGGGCTCACACTGGCACTCATCATTCCACGCCGCGCAGTGGCCAGGAGTACGAGCTCCTGGACTGGCTCAACCACGTTACCTTTCCTATGGAGGCGCGCTTCGCGGACGCGGACTTTGCAAAGCGGACGTACACGTCTGCTATCAAGCGTACGATTGACTACGGGGTGCGTCCGTCCGTCTGTACAGGTGATATTGCGCGCGGCGCGGAATGCTTGACGAGGGCCTTTGGATTAGTCGACGACATGTTGCTATTACGGCACGCTGCATCTAAACGGGACGAAAGCCCTCGCGGACGTGATACATACATACGGTGCGTGCATTCCACGCAATCTCCGCAAGCGCAGGTACTGACCCGCCTCCCACAGGGCAGCGAGCATTCGTCGGGGTATGTCAGTTCCCCGCGCGTCCGGTCACCCGCCTGCTCACTAGAATCATGAACCCTCGCATCTCCCCGCTTCGTCCACCTGCCCCGTTGTCAGAAGTGCAACATGGACCGGAATCCTCCCGGCGACAGCTCCGAGCTCTCTGCGGACGCGATCACCGCTCCCACCTACGTCGAACCCTCTGCGAACGCGTCCATCGACGCCACGAACGCGCTCATCAAGTACATCCGCGCGCTGCCGCCACCACCCGGAGGCGCAGAGCCGCTCGTGCGCCCGATCCTCACGCCTCGCTTCGCGCTATCGTGCTCGCACGAGCTGCTCGGAAAGCTGAGAAAGGTCGCCGTGGAAGATCCGGGCCTGCACATCCAGACGCACATCTCGGAAAATGCACGCGAGATCGCGTTAACGCTCGAGCAGTTCCCGCCCGATTCGCTGCCTGCGCCCCCGACGCCGCTCCCAGTGGTGGATGATGTGAACGGCGCGAAGGCAAAGAATGAGGGCGGGACGTATGCGGGCGTGTACGATGCGTTCGGGCTGCTGAGGAAGAACACGGTGCTCGCGCACGCGGTGCACCTCAATGAGGAAGAGGTGGCGATCATCAAGGCAAGGGGGGCAGGCATCAGCCACTGTCCGACGAGCAACTTCAACTTACGCAGCGGGTGCGCGCCCGTCGGGATGCTGCTCGACTATGGTATCAAAGTGCGTCTCGAGCTGCTTCCCGTACGTGCTCCTTCTTACCCCCGCTTGTTCTACAGGTGAGTCTCGGGACGGACGTGTCGGGCGGATTCTCGCCCTCGATCCTCGTCGCCGTGCAGCACGCCAGCATGTGCTCCAAGGTCGTTGCGATGCAGTCGCCCACCCCACCCGACAACACGAGCATGGGCTCCGAAGTCGTTGCGATGCAGTCTTCCAGTACACCCCTCAAGTTCGCCAACCAACAGCTGTCAGTCGCGACGTTGTTCTACCTCGCGACGCAGGGCGGCGCGGACGTGTGCGACATGCGGGACCGCATCGGCTCGCTCGTGTCCGGGAAGGCGTTTGACGCGCTCGTGGTGAGCGTACGCAACGACGCGGGGAACCCGGCGATATGGGGCGTAGACATGGACCCCGAGCTCGGCGTGCGGGACGGGGAGAAGAGCGAGGCGGTCGACCTGGATAACCTCCTGGAGCGGTTCCTGTTCTGCGGGGACGACCGGAACATCCAGCGGGTGTACGTGCAGGGCCGGTTTATCGGCGGGAAGGAGCACACAGCGAAAATGAAGGAGAATTGATATTAGAGATATTCACTGAGATGTGTCGATAGGAAGGCAGGAGTGTCCGCGGTGAAATGCCTCAATATGTACAACGTTTTCCAGACATTGAAGGAGATTCTGCGGTCGAAGAGATCTACATACACCACGCCGACGATTCGCGTTCCAACAACCCGCCTCCCATCCTTTCGCTGACTTCATTCGAGTGACCGTGGCCTACCGGTGGAAATATCAGGCGTTCGATGTAGTCCCCCGCGAACTACCTTCCCCAGAGGGACAGGAGGTATACCGAGCTCATGCACCCACGAGGCGCACTCGTCCTCCTTCGAGGCGGTGTTCGGGGAGTCCAGCTTTGAGCAGGCCGACGAGGTCATCTGCAGCTTCTAGCTCAGGACTCGATGATGCAGGCGTGCCAAACCCGTGGCTCGTTATTCAGCCTCACAGTTGTCGACGCCAGGGATCAGGCGAAGAGGGGCAAGTACTTGGGGACGGAGAATGTTTTTAAGGCGTAGACGCAGAAGTTTCCGATTTACAGCTGGGGCGAAGGAGGGGAAAGAGGAGACGGCCGAGTTGATGGAATCGCTGGACAGTGTGTATCTTTTTCTGGATGATCGTACGGTATTAAGGTGTAAACGCAAGGTGCTATAGGCGCATAGATATTTTGCGCTACTTGACACATGCTATCTACTCAGGTTGTAGGTTGACACGTCTCTCTTTGTTGGTCGCGCCATGTCTCGACCACGCCCTTGCCATCCTTGCCGAATCCCCCGATGACAACCCACAGCTGGCTAACCGTCATCGCGTTGACCTTCTCCACACTCCGTGTCGCTTCGCTCCAGACCTTCGTCGCCTGCAGCTCTCCTTCGTCGTCTCGAGAAATATCGTATGCACTGATGGTGCCCAGCAGCGAGCATGCCACCAGATATCCAGGGTCCCGGAACGCGCTGAGATGGGATGAGCCAATTGCCTTACACGAGACACGACCGGGACACCCACATCGAGACCACGGGCCCGTCCGCGACTTGGAGCCACACGCCTTCGTCTTCCTTGAGGCCTTCCCATTTGCGTGTGCGCTTCTTCTTGGCACCCTGCGAGGCGTGCGGCCGCTTTTCGCCGCCTCCGCCGAGCCAGACTCGCCCGTCGGCCGTGCTGGCGGCAAGGAGGCCGGTGGTGCTGATAGAAATGGACAGTACGAAAGGTGGTGATAGTGAGATTCCTTGACTCGGTGGTGTAGCCGCTGTATTTGCTACGATCAGCAGCCTATCGGACGGGATGAGGATATTGCGCCTCACTGATGTCGAAGCGCGACAGGGTAGATCCTTGCGCGACGTCGAAGTGCAGGAGCGCAGAGTCGTAACCCCCGCTGAGAAGCTCGTTTGGCCGGTCCGGGACGAATTTTACGCAGCCGCAGACCTATTGTAGCCATTAACAGAGGTAGGATGCAAACATGCTGAGCAATACTGACCGTCGTATGAGTAGCACGCATACGCGTGATCTTTTGCGACGATAATTCGATGACTCCTATGGAGCCCGAGTCGGAGCCGAAGGCGAGCTGTTTTCCGTTCTCACTGAGACTGAGCTGGCTGATCGGACTCAAGTAAGAGAGGCCGCAACAACGGATATGTGAGAATGGAACGCGCCTCGTTCAAGACGTCCTCTTCGTCTTCTCCGACTTCCAGGATGGCCGTGGCGTCCTCTATGGACATGATCATTTTGGGGGAGTCTACGGGGAGACAGATGGCCTGGATTTTCGTTCAGAAGAGTCGAGGAGAGGTGGACACGCTTGTACAGACCTTGCGGCCGCTAGCGATCCATACGGTGGCTGGGGTGTCTTTCTTTGTATGCGACCATACAACAGAAGAGATCTCATCACCGAGAGCTTTTACTGCACGCGAGACTTTTCCTGACGGAAGGTCGTACCAACGGACGGTACCGTCATCTGCAGAAATGATTTCAATATGCTTTGAAAAAGCCGCGGTAGGTTATACGTACATGAACCAACACACAGCGCGTCGTTGGGCCCCAGAGACAACGCTGAGACGGCAGACGGCACCGTTATCGTGGACTCCAGAACAGGCGACATCTGTGTATCTTTCAAGTATCTTTCAAGTTTATCGGACTTTGTGGGCTCTGCCGTATTCGATGATCATCGGGATCAAACAAGCAAGCGCCGATAAGGGAACCTCGTCATCGGGTGTGGGCGCTTCGTGGAACTGCGTTCAGTAGATCGGACGCCGCCAGGAACTCCCCCATACTTTATCTCCTTCTCCTCTACGCCCACCATCGGCCCACACTTGACAGGACACAGCGCTAGCCTCCCCCAGAATTACCTTGAATATGCCCCAGGACAACTCGAATGGCGTCAGCGCGACAGAAAACGCGCCCAGATCCTTCTCAGATCTCGAGTCTCTGCTCAAGGATGATATCAAGGTCAAAGTGGCTGGTACGCGTCTTCATATCCTGTGAAGCTCTATTCTCACCTGAAATATCATAGGAATTGACGGTTAGTTGCACCAAGCTTTCCATGCAACTTGACGCGTGAAATCCGACTCATTACTCCACTTAGTCGACGGCGTGCTGAGGGGGAAGTATATGGTAAGGAGTTCATGAACTTGGTCGCGTCACGTAATACTGAATTCACACATTGCATAGTCCAAAGAGAAGTTTCTGAGCGCGGCCAGCTCAGAAGGATTCAACTTCTGCAGTGTCATCTTGTAATGCATTCTGCCCCTGACATGTCCGTGGTGCCCAGGCTGACACTCATTTCCTCTTAGCGGCTGGGACATGCACGACACGGTGTACTCAAAAGAACTGCTCATCTCCAATAGGGCCAATGGTTACCGTGATCTTATCGCATCCATTGATCTGGCTACCTACCGTCGAATCCCCTGGGAGGGCAACGTCCCGTTCTTCTTGGTCTCCTTCCTGGACCCTGATACTAGGGAACCCATATTCGCTGACCCTCGCGGCGTCCTGCGCAGGGTCACGGACAGTGCACAAAGTAAAGGTTGGCGTTGCATTGCCGGTTGCGAATACGAGGTCGGTCGCGATCGCCAACTTGCTTATTCGGTGTACTAACATCGTCATAGTACTTCCAATTCAAAGGTTAGAAGGACGGCCGGGCCGTATCGCTATGCCTGCTCATCCTTCACCCCAGAAACTGCGGAATCGCTTGCGAAGAAGAACTTCAAGGATCTTCAGCCTCTGACTCCCGGCAGTGCGTTATCGCGAGCCGTCCCCGATAGCTTCAATGTTTGACGCTCGGGATATCGCAGTGCACGGATACTCCCTCTTGCGCACTCAGCTGAACAACGAATATTATAATGACTTGTTTGACGAAAGTCTCAAGTTTCAGATCCCTATCGAGGGACACCGTCAGTACACCCGACCTAACATCATTTCCGCGTTCTTACCTATTCGACCTTGTTTAGACACGGAAACGGGACCAGGCGTGTTCGAAACAGCCCTCGCCTACACCGATGCCTTGCGCATGGCCGACAACGCAATCCTTTTCAAGTTCCTCGCCAAGAGCGTGGGCATGAAACGGGGCGTAGTACCGAGCTTTATGGCGAAACCGTGGGGAAATGTGAGCACTTTTCCCCTCTACTAGATTTTTTGACTGACGTGTTCAGCTTCCGGGTTGCAGCGGGTATGTTTAGAAAGCGATCAGTATCTGTGGGACTCGCTAACCACCTACATAGACATATTCATGTCTCCCTGCGAGATGAGAAGGGGAAGGGCATCTTCGCTTTGCCAGAAGATCAAGTGAAGACCGGACGTGCCAATGCACAATACGACGACACGAAGTTCCTCAGCCAGGAAGGGGAGTGGTTCTTGGCAGGCGTCCTTGCCGGCCTGCCCGATAGTACGTCCCGCTACTTCTGACCATTTATGCCGAGCTTACGCTTCGACATCTAGTACTGCCTATGGTTGGTGATGCTGTGCTCACCTCGACCTAACAGCGCGCTAATAATGAATTTTTAACTCGCAGCTCGTCCCTACGATAAACGGGTACAAACGTCTTGTCGGCGGCGAAGCATTCTGGGCACCCAACGCCGTCACCTATGGCTACGACTCGCGCAACGCCTCCGTCCGCATCATCTCCCCGCCCTCGGTCCCGCCCTCTGCGACGCGCCTCGAGATCCGCGTGCCCGGCGCCGACATGAACCCCTACTTCGCCATGAGCGCCATCTTCGCGCTCGGCCTGCGCGGGATCGAGAAGAAGCTGTCGCTCCCCGGCCCTCCCGTCAGCCAGCTGACGCCAGAGGACAAGAAGAGCGGAAAGGTTCGTGGCTTATGCTAGGTACACCCACATCGAACGGTCGGAGCTCATATGTGCACATGCAGGTACAAATGCTGCCCACATCCCTTGAGGCTGCCACAGAGCGCATGATGCGCCCTGACAGCATCGCGCGGGAGGAGTCTGTGTTCGGCAATGACTTCGTGGAGCACTTTGGTGGGACTAGGCAGCACGAGGTGCGTCTGTGGAACGAGGCGGTCACGAACTGGGAAGGTGGGTATTTTATTGTCCTGTGCCGAGATGCGAAGCTCATTCATCCACAGTTGAGAGGTACATTGAGCTGGCCTAGAGCGCTGGACAACGCGAAGTACAAATACATGTATAATACTATCAGCGGCACAATCTCAAGGGAAACATCTGTTTCTTGGTTTGAGGAGTCGACCACCAGAACGTATCAAACAGAAAATCCATCGTATATAACGCAACGATACTGTACACAGCAGGGGGTATAGCGCGAGACTGTCTTGATCTATCCACTTCGATTTAAGCTACAGCACCTGCCGCACCAGGGCCGGCGGCCTGAGCGGCCTGCACAACTTCTGCGGGGACCGCAGCCGTCGTGGACGGCGCTGCCTCTCCGGGCACCGCGGGTGCTTCTGCAGGGACCTCTTCCTTACCCTTCTGCGAATGCAGCCACTCGAGAAAATGCGCGACGTCCTGTCCAAGTGACCTGTCAGGATACCTATCCGGGTGCGAATGCGTGCGCCTACCTTTGAAATTGTGCTGGCCATGGACGACTCGACGACGAACTGCGGGATCTTCCCGCCGGGGGTGCTGGAGGTCGCCATGCGCCACTCGACCTTGCCGTTCTCGAGCTCCTGCAGGCGCTCGACGCTCACGTAGCGGCCCTTGACGCCGCTCTCCTCCAGCTTGGCGTAGTCTGCATTGTCCGAGACGTCGACCGGGAGCGAGACGATGAGCCTGACCCCTTTGGGATGAGTATCTCGCCCGGGAAGAATGAGCGGGACAAACGTACCCGGTCCTGGGCGAGTCGGTGCTGAGCCAGGTCGTCTGGACGACCGTGAAGACGCGCGGGGAGACGGGCGGCGGGAAGTGGTAGAAGAGCGTCCACACGGACTGGGTGTCCGAGATGCGCTTGATCAACGTTACTTTCTTGATCTCCGGGATGTACCTGCAGGAGAGTAGCACGCTCAGCATCCACCCCAAAAGGCTGCATTGGAAGGAGATGGCGCGGCACTCACTGCATCTCGTTCTCTGCTTTGTCCTGGCCGAGCTTGCTCCAGAACTGGTCGAAGGTCGCGTCCTCCTTCGCGTGCTCGCTCACGCGGCAGAACCAGCCCGCGCCATCCTTCGGGCCCTTGGAGCGCGAGGAGGTCTTTACGGTGTTGTGCTGGTAGACCTTGCCCTGCTTCCAGGACGCGGTGCTCTCGAGGAGCTCCTTGCCGGCCTTGATGATCTCGTCTTCGGCAGGGATCTCTGCAGCGGGGGTTGGTGGCAAGCGGCGGCGGCACTACAAAGCAAGGACGTACCCGCGCTCTTTACCGGAGTAATCGATAGATACAGACTCGACTCAGACATGATCACAGAGGAATGGCTCAGGGTCTCGGTGGTCTGTTGGTTGTCTGTGAGAGAGTCTGCTTGGCCCAAATGGGCTGCGCGAGGAGTTCATGACCGTGTGGACGGACGGATTAGCACTCTATTCTTAGTTCACCCACGCTCGCTGTCTCCTATGTCAACCGAATACGATGCCATATATAACGCAAACACAGCAGGGCCAGTCTGATCAGGGGAAGAGTGGAGGTGCGGTGCTTGAGGCTGGTGCAGAGCGGCATACATAATCGAGCGGATCGGACTCAGTCACTGGCATCGATGCCGTTCCTCGGAGTCTCGGACCCTGCTCGGACCCTCGAGCTTTCTGCCCGCGACCTCCACCACATCTGCTGCGCCCTGCACTCGTTTGTCCCGACGGCACCACACGTCCCTTGTCGCATCCCGCGCGCCGTGCCGGACCCTAATACGCAAGCTAGAAATGGCAAGGCGCATGCTCTGGGCATCACCGCCCCTGCAGCATGGCTTGCCACGGTCCACCACGCCTCCTGGGGCCGCTTGACGTATCAGAAGCAGGGAAAGGAGTCATGTTGGAACCACAAATGCAGTAGCAAGGTTACCATGTGGGGCACAGCTTCGTGGTGGTATGATATTAGGGTGCTCGGGGCCAGATCCTGGCAAGACGGCGTCAAACACCTTACGTCCAACTTGTACTCTCCCACCTCGAGGCTCGCGCGCACACGCTATGGCGACTGCGGTTGTCCCCTCAATGCCCGACGTCGTCGACCGCGCGCAGACGAGCTCGGTGGACGAGGACACGCCCCGGTTGACCCTCGGGCACCTGTTGCACCCTGAGCACTGGGAACTCCCGCACTGGAACGGGCCGCGGTGAGTGCAATCACTGGTTGATAGCGTGGCGCGGTACTCATACACCGATATCTGGGTTGTGCTATCCTTAGTGCTCACGAGCTCGAGGGCATCACAGAGAAGGTCAGTTCAGATTCCAGTGCACAGACACGGTTCACTGCATACTGAGGCGGAGTTCGTATAGCTGGACGTCCTGGATCATTCGGTCGCACTACTCAAGCGGTACCGCAACAGCCTTCGCCCCATCCACAAATTATCTCCCGACATACTTGCCCTCATCTTCCTTGAGCTCGTGGATGATGAGGACAACCCCCTCGGCGGGCAATTCGGCGCGTTCTCATGGACCTACCTCGCACACATATGCTACCGTTGGCGCGCCATAGCGCTTGATTGCGCCGCCCTATGGACACAATTGAGCACGCGCTACCCCGAAGCCGCGCTGACCTGCTTGGAACGCTCTGGCGACGCGCCACTGTCCTTCGTCGTCCACTACCGTGCTACCGTTAGCAATGCGAAGGCGCTCATCGACCGCGTCCGCCCGCATATGTACCGCATGCGCCACCTTTACGTCCCGTGGACCGCCGTGAACGACGACAGTGGCAATATCACGGAGCTGCTCTCCTCCCTCCTCGACGCAGACGCGCCTCAGCTCGAGACATTCTACGTGTACCGCTTCAGGGCCGACGGTGCTTGTTTCACGCTTCCGACCGTCTTTGGTGGCCACACGCCTCGCCTGCGCGTTCTGAAGCTGGCGTACTCCTGCCCCCACATGGGCTGCGTTTCGTTCTCAAACCTGAGGGAGCTCTTCATCCGAGGCAGGAAGCGCCACGCAATCACCATGGAGCTAGCACGCTTGCTAGAGATGCTGGAAGCGTGTCCCTTGCTGGAAGTCCTCGTTACGGTCAAGTCGAGCTTCGTTATCACGGAGCCCCTTGAGCTTGAACAGGACGGAGAGCCGCTCCGCCAAATCCGACTCGACAACCTGCGGCGGCTCGACATCTCGCGCTGCGCGGCGTCCGTTGCGGCGACCCTGCTTAGCCGGCTCATCGTGCCGAACTGCCAGCTCTCCATGAGTGTGTGGCTGGAGCGCGGGAGCGACTTCCGCTTCCTCTTCGGCGTGCCTGTCGACCTATGCGCGGACCACCCGCTGCGCGACATCCGCAAGCTGCAGGTCGCGTACCGTAGCTCGGGCTCGGCCGTCGTCCTGGACGGCAGCACGCGCGCGCACCCGTTCCAGATCACGGCGACAATCGGGCAGGGCAGCAACATCGGGGACATGCCGACAATGTCGGGCCCGCTGCTGCTCTCAATCGCGAAGACGCTCGACCTTTCGCTGCTCGAGGAGTTCACGATCGCGGAGACGTCGTACTACCACCCACACGTCGGATTCTCGAAGGATCTCTGGGTGCAGGTGCTCGCGCGCATGCCGATCCTGCGCACGTTGCACATCCGCCTCCAGAGCATCACCGACAGCGGGTTCTGCAGAGTCGTGCTCTCCGCGCTGTCTGCTACGGAGGAGTTCACGGGCCGGATCGTGTGCCCGAGTCTGGAGACGATCACGCTCATGGAAGACCGGACGTGGTCGTCGCTGCAGTGGTACAAGTTTGCGAAGGCGCGGAAGGAGCAGGGCCACCAGCTCCGCCGGCTGTCGCTGTGCTTGCCGCACTATGAGAACGTGGAGGATATGGCGGAGACGGACCTGGCGGAGCTCAGGGAGGTGGTGGAGAATGTCGATCTCGACCCTCCGGAAACGCCTCAGGTCGAGTTCCCGGCTGCGGCGTGGTGAACGTAGAGGATGTCGTGCGTTCGGATTCAGACTGCTGGATGGAATATGTGTATATTAGTCAACTGCTGCCGCGTGCGTGCTCGTCTCGCTAGTGCTTCCCCGTGTATACTATACTTCGGAACCTGATGCGTCCTCGAAATGTGATTATGATATTAGTTACAGTGTACCGTGGGTGTGTACGTTACACGTTTTGAAATGAATGTTCCGCGCAACGAAGCAGGAAGACGGAGGGCAAGCAAGATGGTGCAACGGGGGAAGGGAATCCCGTCATGATGGCGTCGCCTCTGCAGCGGCCTCTTTCTTGAACGCATTGAGGTCTACGAGGCCGAAGAAGCGACTGCGGCCAAGAGTGACGTCGTCGCGAGGGAGCTTCTCGCCCTTGTTCAGGACCACGCCGATGTACTTGCGGTCCTTGCGCGAGCCTGGGATCTTGTAAAAGCGCACGTAGCCAGGGACCATAGCGTAGAGCGTGTGGTCGCGACCCATCTTGACCTGGACAATGCATCAGTGGTTCAGGACGCGGCGTACTACGAAGTTGCTGCGTATTGTTACGCACATGTTGGCCCGGGTGGAAAACCGTGCCTCGCTGGCGGACAAGGATATTTCCGGGAATGACATATTCGTCTGGAGCAGCTTCGTGAGTTTCGGTCTCGAACGGGAAACGACGCGGCACGCACCAGAGAACTTCTTCACACCCAGACGCTTTCCGGGGGAGCCACCATGGTTGGCCACCGTCCCTCCAGCACGCTTTGTGGCCGTACGGACAGAGCCAAGCCCTATCCGGATACCAAGCACGGTCAGGGAGGGTTTCGAATACAAGAACAAATGAAACACATACCGGCTGGCCTGAACGGATTTCTCAGCAGGTCCGCGCACCGCCAAAGGCCTTGGAGTGACATGCTGTGTTATTGTCCGCTGTGGCCAGAGAACAACGAGGGATAGACGGGGAAGGACCGTGCGGAGGAGAGAGAGAACTATGCACTGGCCCTGCCGTTGTGCCACCGCGCGGAGACGCTGGCTTATATAAGCCAATTTGAGGGCCTACTTGGACTCGATCTCGCACCGCTCCCTTCATCAAACCACCATCGTCCACCCTCCGTCCCCACTCTCCCCTACACCTTGCACACCATGGTTCTTCTTGTGACTTCTGACAACGAGCAGTTCGTCGTTGACAAGGAAGTAGCGGAGCGCAGTGTCCTGATTAAGAACATGCTCGAGGGTGCGTGTGCCCGCCACTGCGCCCCCATAAGCGCGACTAACCTTGTTCGCTTTCGCAGATGTTGGCGAGAGCGACCAGCCCATCCCTCTTCCCAACGTCTCCTCGAGTGTCCTCAAGAAGGTACGCGCGTTTTGCAGCGGTTTGGAAGTGATGTTCACCGACGCCACACAGGTCCTCGAGTACTGTGAGCACCACCGGGGAGAGCCCCTGCCCGCTGCGGATGCCGAGCAGAGCCAGGACGAGACCCGCAAGCGGACGACCGACATCAGCGAGTGGGACCAGAAGTTCATCACCGTCGATCAGGAGATGCTCTTCGAAATCATCCTCGCCGCCAACTACCTCGACATCAAGCCCCTCCTGTGAGTGTCGGTGGCGCGCATTATCATCTCACAGCTGCTCACGTTCGTGCCACAGCGATGTCGGCTGCAAGACGGTCGCGAACATGATCAAGGGTAAGACCCCCGAGGAGATCCGCAAGCTCTTCAACATCGTGAACGACTTCACGCCCGAGGAGGAGGTACGTCCATTGTTCGCTCTTTTTGTCGCGTTGCCTCACACGTTCTCTCTCCACAGGCCCAGATCAAGAAGGAAAACGTAAGTCATGTGCTGATGCGCCTCAATGACTACACGCTGACGATCTGCTGCTTTCTAGGAATGGGCTGAGGACCGCTAGAATGACGAAGGAACTGGAGGCGTATCTCGTCGTTTATCGTTGCGCGCTGTGTACATGTTTTCCGACTCATCTTCTGTATTCATATCGCATGGGAAACCATCATGAAATCCACTGACTCCTCTCCTCTCCTCGTGCCCGAACTGCGCGCGTATAAGGCAACGCGTATCGTCCCTCGCCGCAGCGTGCGCGTCTTGCGACTCGTTTTGCTCCGGTACCGCGTCACGTCCTTTGTCAATGTGTGACGGCCGGGTGACTGATCGCGGTCTAGCAGCACGTGCTGTGTCACAGACGTGGACCGGTTTGGGCGGGTGGCGGTCGCTGCTTGCCACTTATCCAGCTGCTTTCTGTGTCTCACTCTCCCGGGTCCCTCTTGTTCTGCTACCATCACCATGCCTCGAATACCAGACCTCCCTGGAATACCTGTCGCTCACGGCACACCGCAAGAGCAATGGCTCAAGCGATATGTGGCCGGTCTATGCGGTCTTGACCATGAACGGTATGTGGCGGAGCCTGCATACACTTCGATCGCTTCACAAAGTGCCCCGTTACGTTAGCTTTCCGGGTGCACAGCCCGTCAGCTTTGCTGCCAAAGACCTGGAGAAACTGGAGAAGCACGAGTACGTGGTGCCACAACGTCGCGCTTTTCGGCTGGAACTGAACGGTGTTCACGCTATTCGCGTCGCAGTTTCTGGGTGGCGGAGAAATCAGATGGCATTCGCGTCCTCCTCTTTGTGCACACCGATATCAATACCATGGACCAGATGGTGTACCTGGTGAGCTGCGGTACCCTTGGATAGATATTTCATGTGCTGTGGCGTTCTTACACCTTTGCCTTAACTGGTAGATTGACCGTCACAACACATACCGCCAGCTCAATGGCCTGTACTTCGCACACCACGAAGACCCACGACGGCCGTTACGTAGCTCGATCGTTGATGGTGAGCTCGTATATGACGTCGATCCTCGTAGCAAACAGGTTTGTGCATGCACTTTTGGCTCCCTTTTATCCGCCTTACCCATGGGTTTGCTCTAGGAAACGCTGCGCTTCCTGGCGTTTGACTGCCTAGTTGTCGACGACCAGAACGTCATGGACCGAACCCTGGACAAGCGATATGGGGTATACCTCGTCCCTTTTGTACCATTCGTTCTCGTGATCCTCATAGCGGTGCTTTGTCACAGCGACTACAAGCGTGGATGTACAAGCCCTTCCAGAAGATGCTGCACGACCATCCGCACGTGGCCATGTCGCAACCGTTCGAGTGCGTGCGCGCAAATGAACGCGAGAAAATGCAACGCTGACCTCTCGTGCGCGCAGCTTCAAGGTCAAGGACGTCAAGCCCTCGTACCGCGTCGAGGACGTGTTCAACATCGACATCCCGCGCCTGCAGCATGGGAACGACGGGCTCATCTACACTTGCGTGAGCACGCCATATGTGCCCGGAACGGATCCAAACATGTACGCTCTTCCCCTTCCTTCCTCGTCTAGCGAAGGTCCGCCCGTGCTCACGCAACCCGCGCTATTCATAGTTTGAAGTGGAAGCCGCCGTCGGAGAACTCGATCGACTTCAAGCTCGCGCTGCGCTTCCCGCCCACGCCCGGAAAGCCCATGGTGCCCGACTTCCAGATAAAGCCCATCTTCGAGCTGCACGTCTGGTGCGGGGACGACCGCGGCAAGCCGCGGTACGAGCTCTACGATGTCATGCATGTCGAGGACGACGAGTGGGAAAAGTATGTTTGTGCAGACAATTTGTCGGAATTTGCACTGATGGCTGCACGTGCGCCAGAATGAAAACGTCGAACGAGCAACTCGACGACCGCATCGTGGAGGTGCACTGGGACAGCGACGGCGAGCACTGGCGCATGATGCGCTTCCGCGGCGACAAGCCGAACGGGAACCACAAGTCCGTCGTCGACAACATCATCAAGAGCATCGCGGACGGGATCGAGAAGGACGTCGTACGTCCCCGCCCCCTCCTCGCCCGAGTCCCCCCCACTCACCCGCGTAATATTCGCAGCTCCTCGCGCGCTCGGCGGCGATCCGGAATAACTGGAAGATGCGCCAGGGCGCGCCGACCGGCCCCGCGCCCGCACCGCAGAAACCACACGCGCTCCCAGCAAAGCCGCTGCCGCTCCCGCCGCCAACAGCAGCGTCGCTCCCGCCCAGGCCCCCACAGCTCGCGGACGTGCCGCCCGCCGAGGCGCGCTACGGCCCCCTTGCAACGTCGCGCTGGAGCAAGGTGACCGGGCCCGAGATGGTCGCGGGCATGTACAGGTGAACGCACGCTCTGGCCTTACAGACGGGCGCGGTTTGGCCGGTGGACGCAGAAAGCAGAGACAGCGGCGGAGCCCTTCAAGAGGTCTTTGGCCGGGCATGGTGCGCCCCCTCCACCTCCGGCGTCGCGCATCCAGCCCATAGTGTATGCGAAGGGCAGGCCCGGAGGTGCCGCAGGGAGGGGGTGCAGCTACTTGCGGCCAATTGGATGGGCCGTAGGGAGTCCACCTCGACGCAGACGGTTGGAGGAAGCTTGGGCACACGCAGGAGACGTCGGGCGGGCAGTTGCTACAACACCATCATCGATTCAGGCCCTGCGCCCGCCCCGGCAGACGCAGGCCTGTGTCTCTGTACGTATGTACATCGGCAGCGAGACCGCTATGTATGTAGCGTACACAGCAGCGCTAATAAGCCTCCTCCACGGAGGGCTTTTACGGGAATACGTATCTGGGGGGAGTGTTGGGTAGGGGGGTACTGGGTGGGGAGGTAAGAGTCGTAAAAAGGTCATCAGCAGTGGATCATCATCATCATCACGTATAAGAGGGGAAGCTCGGACGGGCCGTCGGCGGGGGAGGGGACGCCGTACGTGCGCGCCGGAGGGGGTGGGACAGGAAAGCAAACGAGTACTAATGCACCAACGCGGGAGACAGCACGATCGCGGCGATCGAGAGAGGAATGCATGTCTAGTCGTTACAGAGTGTGGGGAGGGTGGATCTCACGACACGGAAGAACGGAAACACGAAACAAGCGCAGCGGACATGTACTGGACAGGGGGACACGGACACGGGACACGAAACACAAACAAGGTACGGGCCGACGCGGAGGGCTCAGAACAAATAGAGAGCGCGCACGCGTAATCGCAGGGGGTGGGACAACTACAGAACAGGTAGGAGGAGCCGGGGCGCGTAGTTTTCGCCACGTCGTCGCGGTCGTCCTGGGGGCAAAGCAAGAGCGGGGACGCGGATGGGCCGGGGGCCAAGCGTGGGCGTGAGCGTCGTAGACGGAGACGTGGTGGGCTCGTGAGGCGCGGGCGGGGACCGCGGCGTGAACGTGGGGCGTGGTACGGAACGTTGCATTGCGCGGGACGTGAACGTGAAGTGGGGGGCGGTGAACGGCGCGTGTAAATGTGGTGAAACAAGATGCAAGAGTACACTGTCCGGGAGATGATGTAGAGAGAGAATGAGAAGCATGCGCGGCAACCGCCTGCGCGGTGCCTGGTGTGAGAGAGGACAGACGTACAAGGGTGGTGGTGGGACAGTAGGCGGGATGTGAGCCAGACAAGAGGCAAGAGGACCGGGGCCGACCAACTCAATGGCCTACCTCGCAGTGCCTTGCGCTAGCGTGGCAGGCGATCCAACGACCTTGGGGAAGTGGGAATGTGAGAGGCCGCGTGGACAACCAAGGGCCCGTGGTGGGAGGATAGAATGAGCCAGGGGAAACAAGAGGATGTGGCCTTCGCCTTTTCTTCATCCGCGATCTTACACCTTGCTCTCCATCGGTCCACATTGGGAGAGCGCTCCGCGGCATGCACCTCAGTAAAAGAGGTCGTCCATCTCGTTGTCTTCCATTGTAGACGAGAAGAAAGGCGGGGGCGAGGGGACGATGTCGCCAAACCGATCGTCGCCAGACCGGGAGGTGGACAGACGGAACTCAACCGCGGAGTAGCTCACAGAGCGCGCGACCATGGACGATGCGCGCGCATTGGTAGGACGGCGGGGTGCCAGGCTGGGCGCGAATGCGGGTGGGTGGACGGGCATGTCGGGCCGCAGGACGTCCATGTAGGTCGGGAGAGTGAAGAGCGAGTCTGCTGGAGAGCTCTCGACCGACGATTGCGACGATACCGACGCGTGCCTACGCAGGGGTGTCCGTGGCGCAACGGAGAGGGACGCGAATTGGGGCAGGGGCGACATGGACTGTGAGAGAAAAATAAGGTGCCTGGTTGTCAGTCTCGCGAGCGGTGGCGTGCGAGGGGTCTCATGAACAGACCTCCGGATAGCCCATCCCAAACGAGTCGTCATCCGTAGAGACGTCCCACAGGGGGCTTGAGAGGAGATCGTCGCCCTCGAAGCCGCCCATAGCCGAGCCTGCGCTGATAGCGGCGGCAGGGGCCGCCACAGGGGGCGGGATCGCGACGTCGTCCTCTGGGAGGACGTTCGGCGCACCGTGACGAAGCTGCACGTTCTCTGCCGCACCCTGGTCATCCGAGTCCTCCTCCGTACCCACGGGGTCAGCGACAAAGTCGCGCTGAGTGTCGTGAACGAGCCACCAGTCGATGTCGGCGAGAACACGGCGGCTGCCGGTGTCCGAACCCGACGACCTGCGGGGCTGGGGATTGGCAGCACGCGTAGCGTGGACATTCGCGTTCGCGGAGGACGAGGGGTAGGCGTAGGGAGAGGACCTGACAGAAGGGGAAGAAAGGGTGCGGCGAAGAGACGGCATGGCGACGTCGGGGGACGAGGACGGGGGCGAGGGGACCGGGTGCGACGAGGAGGTTGGTGGAGGGGGCGAGCACGAAGAAGCCGAGGGTATAGGTCGACGACGACGGCTGCCTGGCGCAGACAGGGGGCGAGCTGAGAGCCAGGCGGGGTATATAAAGATTTTGGTACGTGGGCAATCGGATGTGAAGGGTGAAGGAACGCCGGCCTGCAGAGCGCTAGTCCATCATTCGCGCCTTCAACGTCCGCAGCCATGCAGCCGCTACTGCCTCCGCCCACAACATACACACCCCATCCTCTCCATTGCGAGCTCGCCTGGAACGCCTCCCTCTGTCTTTCCTCCCAGAACATACGGAATGCAGGTGCGCTCGGCTGCCCGCATGGTGGGCCCACCGAGACCGCGGACGACCCCCTACCGCCGCCCACGTCATGGCCCTGATCTCTCCAGCTGCACAGCGACCGGGTGATCCCCCTCGCCATCCGCACCCAGCGACTGTGCACCAGCTCTTCCTCGTGCACGAACATCGCGCGTTCACAAGTGATCTGCCCTTGCTGCTCCACCCACACAGTTGCGTGCCTACCTTGACACTCTCCTCCGGAATACAACGCACCTTGAACCCCGCACCCAATCGCGTCGTCGCAAGCAACGGCCGCTCTTGTCCGTCGACGCCTTCTTCCCCGCCTCTCCCGCATCCTTCTTGTTTCCTCGAAAGCACAATGTATCCTAATCAGAGGCCCTTCTTTTCCCCTTCCAGCCTCTCGCTTACTGAACCTTCTAGCCCGCTACCTCCGCACTCAACGCCACACGATCAAGTAGCCGGGACGTTGCCAGCGCGAGCAGCATCTCCACCAAGCACTCCGCGCACGCCGGCTCTTCCTACTGCCAGGAACACTGCGAATGTGGTGCATATCGCCGACATTTGAGAGACCTTTACGCGTGCGGAATCGGGCTCTGATGCGCTCGCCTCAAACGTCACTTCGCAGCCATGTGCTTTTGCCAAGTGTGAGACGCCGTTCCTCGCAGCCACAGACGCGTCCCCCGCGCTCCCGACGCGTCTTTGCTCATCTTCGACGCGTCTTCCGTCACGAACACCCACCGCAACTCCCTTGTGAATGTTCCAGAGGCAAAGAACGCGTCGCATCAGGGCGCGCGGTGCGTTTCAGTGCGCGAACACCCTGTCTTATCCGTGAGACCACGGACCGGCTCGGTCATTCACCCCACCATTCGCGTCGACGCCGCCTTCCATACTGATGGCGCGCACACGCTGTTCGCCCCGGTACACGTCGGCGCGACCGCTGCCTGTCGTCTTCTGGCGCCAGATGGCAGAACGGGCGTCGGACCTGCCATGCGGGGCCTCGCACGCGATGACGACCAGCTGCCTTCGTGATCTCCATGCCCGGTCCCGGGCAGATTCGCAAGGCACGGAGCCGCGATGCCTTCCCTGACAGACGCGGGATGCAGACACAAGTAGACTCTCGGAGTGGGGTCTCTCCACAGCGCGTTCTCTACCAATGCAGGGAGGCACTTTCTATCGCCGGACGCTAGTGTGTGCATTATCAGACATGCGGCATGATTTATGGTGCGCCCAGTGCACCCCGCGCAGCTGTTGCTGATGGTCGTATATGGCATGGCGCCAGCGGTGCCTTCCCGATGTCATGCCGCTATGCAGGCTCGTGGACGCCGGGCCATATTCCCTGGCCGGGTGTGGGGGTGTCAGCCCCACTTCCAAATTCCCAGTTTCATCACGCGCATTAGTTGTCAGGCACGGTGCGGTAGAGCCTGTGCTCGGGCTTGACGGACGGCTGGGCCACGGATTGCCGGTGTCTTACTGTGCGCGCACTGGATATAAATATGTGGCGCTTTTGAGGGATCGCATCGAAGGGTTGAGAGACCCGGTCGTCTTCCTTCAGGTTGTCACATCTAGCGTTGTGCGGGTGATGCGGCCAATATCCCCTTGCTCGGGTGTGAAGCGCTAGAGCTTGCATGGTATGTAATGGATTATTGTAAGTATGTGTTGATTGTACTGATGATTCACTTGGCAGTGGCTCGAAACATAATCGTTTGCTCTCTTGATCATTGATGTACTTCCTACAGCTTCTTCGGAAGGACCCATACATGCGTGGAAGGTGTAGTACGTTTGAGCCAGACTTCACTATGCTTGGCTGAATGCAAAATACGCGCTACTGGTAGAGAGAGGTACTTTCATTGCTCGCTGATTTTTAAAAGTGTGGGACTCGCGAAGCGGCTGCAGATTTTGGAGAGTCTTCTCTTGGATCCCATCACGGTGTTGTGGCATGTATGGGCCAACAGGCCCCGAGATAACTAAGGTTTACGTAGAATGCAGCGGTCGTGTGCCATACCCTACCACGCGCAATCAATCCACCGTCACCTAAAACTGCTCAGTTGGCACAGAAGTACCAGCTTCTCTTCCACCGGAATGAACGTATGCACCAATGTCGCTGTGTGTGAAGCGGGGGCCGCTATCTACGCGTTCCTACTTAGATACCATAACGGGACGATGCGCGCACGGAGCGCCCGTCGGGGAGGCGCGCCTGTCCCGATCGGGCTCGACGATCCGGGCGTCGCGCGGCGCGCGGAGGGCGTGGCCCGCGAGTCTGTGGCTGATACGCATCCGTCGCCACAGACAGCCGTGCGCCCGCCTTATCACGCCCTGCATCCTGCCTCCATTCCACCTCCTGCGCTCTGCCAGCACATACTACGCACCCAACGCTAGCCAAATAGACTCCCTGAACACACTGCAGTGAAACTAGGCAAATGACGACGGTATTCTATGGCGCGCTCATCACCCCGGTCTCGCTCACGGAGCACCGCACACTGCCGCATGCGCTGCTCGCGGTCGCGCGCGACACGGGAGACATCGCGTGGGTCGAGGACGACGTGCACCCGAGCGCGCTGCAGGATGCGCTCGCGCGCCACGGGCTCGGCGCGGAGGACGTCGACCTCGTCGAGCTCAAGCTCGGCGAGTTCCTGATGCCCGGCTTCATCGACACGCACATCGTACGTTCCCCGCCCTCGCGCTAAAGCCAGCGCGGTCTGACTTACGCCGTGTGCAGCACGCACCGCAGGTGCCGAACATCGGGAGGTGCGTCTCATTACGAGTGTGCGCTGCCGGGGGTTCACGCGGGCACTCATCATCCCGCGCCGCGTAGTGGCCAGCAGTACGAGCTCCTGGACTGGCTCGACCACGTCACGTTTCCGATGGAGGCGCGCTTCGCGGACGCGGACTTTGCACGGCGGACGTACACGTCTGTGATCAAGCGTACGATTGACTACGGGGTGCGTCTGCCCCTCCGAGCATGTAATGATGCGCGCGGCGCCGGATGCTTAACGAGGACTCTTCGAACAGTCGACGACATGTTGCTATTACGGCACGCTGCATCTGGACGGCACAACGGCCCTCGCGGACGTGATACATGCATACGGTGCGTGCATGCCCCGCAACCCCCGCAAGCGCAAGTACTGACCCCGCCTCCCACAGGGCAGCGAGCATTCGTCGGGGTGCGTCAGTTCCCCGCGCGCCCGCTCACCCGCCTGCTCACCTGAATCATGCACCCCCGCATCTCCCCGATTCGCCCACCCTCCCGGCTGTCAGAAATGTAACATGGACCGGAACTCGCCCGATTACTACGTCGAGCCCTCCGCGGACGCGTCCATCGCCGCCACGCACGCGCTCATCAAGCACATCCGCGCGCTCCCCCCGCCACCAGGCGGCGCAGAACCACTCGTGCGCCCGATCCTCACGCCGCGCTTCGCGATCTCGTGCTCGCACGAGCTGCTCGGGAAGCTGGGGACGCTCGCGCAGGCGGACCCGGGCCTGCACATCCAGACGCACATCTCGGAGAACGCGGGCGAGATCGCGTTCACGCGCGAGCTGTTCCCGCCCGACTCGCTGCCCGCGCCGCCGAGGCCGCTCCCGGCGGTGAACGGGGCGGGGGCGAAGAGCGGGGGCGGGACGTACGCGGGCGTGTATGATGCGTTCGGGTTGTTGAGGGAGAATACGGTGCTTGCGCATGCGGTGCATCTCGATGAGGAGGAGGTGGCGATCATCAAGGCGAGGGGGGCGGGCATCAGCCACTGTCCGACGAGCAACTTCAACTTGAGAAGCGGGTGTGCACGCGTCGGGATGCTGCTCGACCACGGCATTAAAGTAGGTCCCCGATTCATTTGCTGTATACACTTCTCTGACGACCGCGTGTTCTGCAGGTGAGTCTCGGGACGGACGTGTCGGGCGGTTTCTCGCCCTCAATCCTCGCCGCCATGCAACACGCGAGTATGTGCTCCAAGGTCGTCGCGATGCAGTCGCCCAGTCCACCGCCCAACACGCGCTTCACCGACCGACAGCTACCGATCGCGACGTTGCTCTATCTCGCAACACAGGGCGGCGCGGACGTGTGCGACATGCGGGACCGTGTGGGTTCGCTCGCGCCCGGGAAGGCGTTCGACGCGCTTGTGGTGAGTGTGCGCAGCGACGCGGGGAACCCGGCGACGTGGGGCGTGGACATGGACCTCGAGCTCGGCGTGCGGGACGGGGGCAAGAGTGAGGAGGTCGAGCTGGAGAACTTCCTGGAGCGGTTCTTGTTTTGTGGAGACGACCGGAACATCAGGCGGGTGTACGTGCAGGGCCGGTTTATTGGCGGGAAGGAGCACAGAGCGTAGCTCGAAGGAGAATTGGATAATCACAGAAGTGCGTCGAGATGAAGACGGGCGCGCCCGTGGTGAAGTACATTGACATCTACCACGCTATCCAAACATTCAAGGAGAGTGATGCATTGTCCAGCAATATTTCACCTCGCCTCCTAGGGGCGCTTGCGCGTCCAATTCCTTGCTCATTGGCATATAGTCGGCCTTGAAGCTTGAAGTCTAGGTCTGTGGCACAAACAGCAAGCGTGCTGTTAACGGGGTCCATTACCAGCAAGCTTGTGTATACATGAGTGGCTACGGCGGTCCGTCGTCGTACAAGTGAGTCGTGGGTGAATCCTATGAACATGATTGATACGGAGTATAGCAGAGCAGCGCAATACCGCGACAGTCTATCGATATGAAAGCGAGTCCCCTTGAGATAGTGAAGTGTATCTACATCTACAACGCCATCCCAACATTGAAGAAAAGGCACACACTGTCCGGCGATTCCATTAACTCGGCCGTCTCCTCTTTCGCCTCCTTCGCCAGCTGCATATCGGAAATTTCTGCCTCTACGCCTCTGAGAACATTTTCCGTGCGCATGTACTTGTCCTTCTTCGCCTTGTCTCTGATGTCGACGACTGTGAGACTGAGAAGCGAGCCGCTGGATTGGCACGTTTGCATGGTCAGGCGGAGGTTGTAGATGACCTCGTTGGCCCACTCGATGCTGAACTCCTTGAACGCCTCGAAGGAGGACGAGTGTGCCTTGTGCGTCCAGGAAGCGACGTGCATCGATGGGTTGTGGAAGATATTAAACTGCGAGTTCGGGAACCCCTTTGGGGGATGTAATTCGCGAGGCACTACATAGCGCGTCTGAGATCGCCATCGGTAGGCCACGGTAACCCGTATGAGCGCGTCGCCGCTCTCGCAGGAGCATGGCCCCGCCGTGATGTGGATATGCAAACGGCGGTTGGCGAGGTGAAAGACGCGCGTTTTGAGGGAGGATGTCTTCCCAGATGTTCGCGCGCAGATAGTCGTCGGCCAACTGTCCTCGACGAGAACGAATCCTTCGCATTCGAGCACAGACCGGCACCAAGGCGTAAGCCTGACGTCGAACAGCTCCTGGGGGTCGGTGCTCTGCGCGAGACCGACGAGCGAGAGGATGGGTGGGGGGTTGTTGGACCGCGAACCGTCGGCGTGGTGTATGTAGATCTCCTCGACCGTGATGCGAGAACGGTTAGATTCGATCCACTGGCGGGGGATGGTCGCTATACGGTAAAGATAGCGTGCCCCTCCTTCGACGTCGTCGAACCCTACTTTGAACTCTCGGCGCACAGTGTCCTGGGGTCTCAGGAGGAGCGCCATCACGCGCCCCTTCGAGTCGACGCAGCCCAGTAGAGCCATAGCGAACTTGACTGGGGTCTTGCTAGTCGCGATATCGGCTCGCCACCACATGAGAGGAAGTCTGGCGTGGACTCCATAGCAGGTGTGTGTGTATTCCGGAAGCGGGAGGTCCGGTCTCTTCAAGAGCCCCGCGAGCCACTGGTGAGGCATGACTTGTAGCTGATCTGATGCAGTGCTTTCATCTGGATCCCAGGAGAGTCGTTGGAATTCGGCGGGCGAGGCGGCGAAAAGCGACGAATTCGATGGCAGGTGGAATGGGCGCCCTCCCAAGCCGGAGAAGTGTCTCGCAGCGTCCCGCGTGGGCCTCCGAATGAGCGAGGGGAATCGTAGCACGCTCCGGCGGGGCCGCTCCGTACTCTGTGTGAGCGCGCGTCCCCAGATGAACAGAGTTTCGTCTGGTACGCGTTTGAGGATTTCCTCCTGGAGCCGGATGAATGCGAAGCCTCCTTCTCCGTAGATGGTCGGCAGGTTGACCCCGAATATTCCCATCAACGAGTAGGCCCGGTCTTCCTCGCGCGTGGTGACGCGATCCGACGCCCATGACATTCGCATGGCCACACTGACGGAATCCACGGAGGCTGCATGTGTGAGGATGGCGGGTGTGATGCCGGTGATC
Source organism: Trametes versicolor FP-101664 SS1 (assembly GCF_000271585.1). Taxonomy (NCBI): domain Eukaryota; kingdom Fungi; phylum Basidiomycota; class Agaricomycetes; order Polyporales; family Polyporaceae; genus Trametes; species Trametes versicolor. The sequence continues at coordinate 471,150 of NW_007360324.1, forward strand.
TCTTCGATGATGTCCGCAAAGCTCTGCTTCGTCCCGAAGGGGCGCCAAGTCCGACAGACAAAGAGCAGAGACCGGGGAGCAATGAGCTCCTGCAGTGTCCAGCCCCGTTTGAACCACTGACTGCCTCGAAATTGAATTTGGAACACGGCGTCTTGGCTGAGAGGGGTGCCTGGTCGGCCCGCGACCGTAAAATGGGGATGGGTTTGGCCTTTCGATTTCGGGGTCGCGAGAGTTAGGCCCACCGGGTGCGGGTCCTCGACGTCTGCGAGATAAGCGATGCAAATGCTTGCCATCTGGTACCATTTGTACATGGAGTTGATCGCCTCGGAGAGCTCCGCGCTGCTGCCCTTGTCGATGCAGCATGTGTCGATCCACGCGTAGGGGATTCCATGGCGCTGAGCGAAGGTGCAAAGCTCCCTGACTTTCGCGGGGACCGTGTCGAAGATGTACCGCGGAGGATCAGGGTGATCGCGCGCTGCGGAGTGGATCGCGAGTAGACCTTCGTAAGAGAGCTCTTCGTTGGGGACCCAGACGTGGGAGAGAATTGCGTATTGAACGTCGCTCGGGCTGTTGACCCAAACGAACAAGCCCGTGCGGGTGTCGATGAGGCGCATCGCGGGTTACTACTGAAAATACAAGGGTCAGTATAACGGACGTAGAGGACGCAGTAGAGCACGTACACGAAGACACCAATGTCTCATATTGACAACGGTGTCGGGCAGCTCTGACAAGTGGGAACCTGAACGGTGATCCCCTTTATACCACTGATGTACGCTGCGTGTTACCATATCAGCAGGATGAAGCCCGCCATCAGGGATTCTCGCCTTCGTTACTCACGCTATCATCCTGGGGAATTTAGGGACATCCTTGACGTATTCTATAAATGAGCGCATACATGGCGGACGAGTCAGATGACATACATCTTGGCTGTAGTGCAACGTACATGAGTTGTCAATATACAGCAGTACTGAGGTTTACTCGTACCATGTCATCCAATCCTTAGAGTCTCCAAACTACCATTTGAAGCAGTCACAATCATACATATATCGCCGCAGTATTATATGTGCGAGGAGTGTGGAGATTATGAGGCGCGGCGGTTGGTGTACAGAGACATGAGAGTCGAATAACGCGACTCGCCAGATCTGAGCGGGGTGGGTGATCGCGGTCACATGTTGCTTCGCACGTATATTGGGCGCTCAAGCGCTCAAGCATCGGCGCGTATACCAACGCGTCTTTCAGTCTGTTCCACTCATCCTACTCATGATCAACTGGAGACTGTGACGGATACAGATCTATATCAAGCTCATCTACTGAGGTATAGGCCGCGCGAACTTGCTCGTAAGTCCTCCTCGAACTAGCGAATCAGAGCGGGCTTGCGATTTCGACTGGGCGGCAGGACTGGCACTTGTGCGTCGATCTCGCTCCCCACGAGTCTGCCACAGAGGCTGACGGTCTAGAGGGCCCACTGTGGCTAGCAATGTCAACAATAGAGGCCAAACAATGTCAGCCGCCTCCGCTCGCTCCAGGTTTAAGAACCGGGGGAGGGCGCGTTCTCGAGCTCCCCATTCTCTTTCCCGTTCCCCTTCCTTTCCCCGTCTCGTCCCATCCCTGTCTGCGCCCCCTCCCGTCCGTGTCCTCCCCGCCTGTATTCTACCCGCTTGTATCCTGTTCTGGTCTGGTTCTTCTCAAGGTTCTGCAAGGTGGGTCGCGGTATGTCTTTCTCTTTCCGGTCTGGTTCTCCTCTAGGTCCAAGGTTCAAGACTCAAGGCTCAAGAATGTTCAAGGCTCAAGGTTCGACGTCCAAGCTCTCAAGATCTCAAGATTCAAGGTAGTTCACGGTATGTCTTTCTCTTTCCCGTCTGGTTCTCCTCTAGGTTCAAGACTCAAGACTCAAGACTCAAGACTCAAGATTCAAGGCTCAAGCTTCAAGGTCCAAGCTCTCAAGATTCAAGGTAGGTCATGGTATGTCTTTCTCGTCTGGTTCTCCTCTAGGTTCAAGGTTCAAGACGCAAGACTCAAGCGCAAGACTCAAGATTCGACTCAAGGTTCAAGCTTCCGACGTTCAAGGTAGGTCACGGTAGGTCTTTCCTTCTATCCAAGGTAGGTCTGATTTCTCTTTCTTTCCCCTCCGTCTCGCCCCATCCCCGTCTGCGCCCCCTCCCGTCCGTGTCCTCCCCTCCTGTATTCTACCCGCTTGTATCCTGTTCCGGTCTTGCAACGGTAGGTCTTTTTTTCCCCGAGGGATGGACTTCGGTCCTGACGCATACCTTTTCGTGGTCCTCGGGATAAGTACCCGCCTGCGCGCCGTTCCCGATGGGGGCGCCGCGCATGCGGGGAAACCAAAATGCGTTTTCTCTTCTATCATCGTCCATTTTAACTGACTCGAGGTGCCTCACCTTCCACATGCACTTGCCCTTCTAGACCTTATCCCTCGGGTCGACGAGGAGCGCTTCGTTCGTAATACCGGCGTGGAAGAGGATTGCGTACAGGTTACATACATATTGGTTATACAGCGTACCTATGTGAGGAATACAACACTCATACAATGTCATCACGATCCTTAAAGTCTCCAAACTCCCACTTGAAGCAGTCCTGAGTGTCCCACCGTCAGTGCCCGAACCTCAGGATGGCAGAACGAGACTTACTATGCAGTCCTCCTCCGCCTTAGCGGCAGGAACCTCCCTCGATCTACCGTCCACGTCCTCTTCCCATCCGTCCTCCACCTCCGCCTCTATCACATGCGTGATGACCTCCTTGATGACATGCTTCCGGATGTCGACCCGCCAGCCTAGCTTCCCAACCGTGTCGTACACGATCGACTTGCCCAGATGGCAGCGGCTCTCCAGCGCATAGCCCGCCTGGGCGCACGGCGACCCGACGCCCGTGCATGCGCCCTGTGGGATTGGGTCCGCGTTGTGGTACACATGCGTTACGGGAGCGCGGCTGTAGGGGGTTGCGGAGTGGTTGTTCGAAGGCGGGGAGGGAGGCATGGGGAGGTGGAGCCGCTGTGCGGCAAGACGCTCCCCGGGGGACTCGAAGGCGACGGAGGGGAGACCGAATGTGGTCCCTAGTAGCGAAGCGAGGGCGCCTCCGAGAGAATGGCCTACGAGCCAGATGTTGGCATGCGGATACAACGCGGTTAAGTTATTCACCAAGTTCTGCAGAACAGACGACGTATCAGCGTGAGTGTCTCAGTCGTATGTTTATGCGGTTCGAACTTACCACCCCGACGTTGTAGAACAGGCTGTCTTGTACCAGTGCATCGGTCAGACAAGTGTTGTCGCAGCGCCAGTTGTTGGCATAGCACTTGCATACAGTGTTGAATATCCAAGTGATATCGACTCTTGCGCAGCAGCACGAGAAGAGCAGATTATCGTTGAACTTGTCCTTCTTGGATGTCGGACCCTGCAACGTCGTGCCCTTGATCGACAGGACGGCCGTTGCGTTATCGGGGGACATGAACACATGTCCGCGGAATCCATCGGCTGCGTCTTCCCAACCAAACGGAAAGCTCTGCACCCAATAGAGGTCCACATGGGACGCATCAAAGGATAAGCTCACGAAGCCGAAGGACGAAGTGGAAGATCGCGTACGGTATTCCAGGCTGCGTCGATGTCGTACCAGTTCTTGCGCCCAGGAAGCGCGTAGGCATTCCCGGTCATGCGTGCGAGCTGCGATAGAGTATGTCTGTCCTCGATATCTGGGCCGAGGACGTGCACTTCATCCCACTCGACCGGTTCGCTCTCCTCGGACCGCAGCGATCGGAGACGGGCATGCTGAAATCTGGCTGGAGAGCGAGGGCGATAGACAGTCGTTGGCTTGGCCTGTAGAGTGACTAGGCTCGAAGACGGTGCAGTGTCGACATCCGATATGTCGAAAGCGAGTTGACCGAAGTCGTCAAGGTCATCTCGGGGCTGGGGTCTGTATTCGTGCTGTAGCTCGAATGAGATTGGCGTGCCAGGCAGAGCCGATGTACCGGTCGCCGCAGCGTTACATGTTGCGAGGAGTGTGGTGAGCAGCAGCGAGACTATGGGGCGCATTGGTTGGTGTACAGAGACATGAGAGCCGTGGAACGGGACTCCGATGAGGAGAGCAGGCCGAGGATGGCGGCACAGCTATCCCAATTGAGGCTTATTCCCCGTTCCAGGGACTTATGGGATAACCGTTCTTGGAATCCTTAGGGTTAAACTGCCCCAGAACGGATTGGATTTCGCCGCCTAATACTCTGTGAGGCGATTCAACCCAACGTTCCAAATCGGGCAAACTTAAAGCGCCCAAAGACATCCCAATCGGGCAAACCCCGGCGCCTGCCCTCTGATATATACTCCCACCTCCTCTCCCTTCCCCCCCTCGTCGACGCCCCCTCCCCGGGTGTCGCGCTGCTCAGCGGTGTCCCCGCTGAGCACGCGTTCGGCATCTTTGGTGCAGGGGCGGCCTCTTCCCGCCCATCCCCGCCTCCTCGCTTATTCGCTCACCCCGCGCCCTCGCGTACCCGCGCCCTCGCGTACCCGCCCCCTCGCGTACCCGCCCCCTCGCGTACCCGCCTTCTCGCGTACCCG